>NC_141693.1:322945941-323545295 GCF_964263255.1 Lissotriton vulgaris | reverse complement strand
TCATACCAAGATTTAACCTAAGTAGTGCCACGGGCCGATCTAATCGGCCCTGTGTTAAAAGTGAAAGTGCTCTGGCCGATCTGATCGGCCCAAGAGCAGACTCTCATTTGGCAGGGGTTTCTTTCAAGTTATGTTGCTTGAAAATCAATATTTTCACCTAATAACAATCTGGAACACTTTCATCTTTCTTGTGAAAGCTGTATTTTCCCATATTCAGTCTCAATCACACATATTTCCTCACCTAAAAGTAAGGCAGTAATCGGGTTCAGGAAATGGAAACGAGCGTTTGCTTGAAGCTGCACAAACCCCTGTTCACCAGCAGAGGGCTCTAATCTGCCGGCAGCCCCAGAGACAGTGCAGCAAGCCTCCGAGCTGGAGTGTTGCACTGCAGAAGCTTCTGGCAATCGGGCTGAAAACAACCACAAACCAGAACAGGTACGGCTCACAGAACCAATTACTTTATCTAAAATCAAAAGGATTCATTTGATGAGAAATTGCACGTCACTTTAAAATCTTGGGTGACTCTCTGACTCGTTTCCAAAATTAAATGTTCACTTTGCCTATTCTACTTTTTTTGTATTGCATTCCTCTTTTCAACCGATCCCTCTAAATACTCCCACCCTTATTTACACTTTATTAGACAGGGATCGGTTACTAAAGGTCGTTCTCTCCTCTCATAGCACTGGCAGCAGGCCTTGAAAGCAGGCCTTGAAAGCAGGCCTTCGGAGCATGCCACGATGAAAATAACGTGAGTAGGCAGTTTACACGGTTGGGAGGAAGGAAGTATCTATCACACATGTGCAGGCAATATTATAAAATATATAGTGAGAAAATGTAAGCATTCTAGCGTGCAGGGAATACAAAACAATAAATGAAGAGAGCAAGTAACAGTGGCCATAACGAGGCCTGTGGTTCATGCACAATGGGTGAATTTTAGTAGACGGGGCCTTTGAAATCAGAACTCTTCTGACTGAAAATAAACTTGACTATAATGTAATGTTTTTAGTTTTGCAATCTTTTCGGCCTTCCCCCTCAATTCTCACAGTGCCCTCCCAAGCTGCAATAAAACGATTTATGTGATAAAAGTCTCTCATGCAATGGAAAATGTATTTCCTTGAAATGAAAATAAAAGTTACTGCTTCGTAACTGTCTTTACTATGAAACAGCTTTGGCAAGGAAAGGCTATCGTTTGGAAGCTGTGTTTGTGTGTTTCGTCTGTGTTTTGAGAAGCAGCTCACTTTTCTAAGTTGTACCACGTACATCGTTCTACAGCTTTTGTAAGCAACATAAATAATATGTGGGAAGGGAATTAACTTGATTATTTCATTTTGGATGGATGGGTTGACGAATGCAGTGTTTCCATCTTTGTTGATAGGCTTCAGACTACCTTTGCTATGAAAAAGACCTGTACTTTCTTGGAGAGTTGTGTTGAGGTTTGATGGAAGGGGGCAGGCACACTGACAAGCTTGGAGGTGGACTGACATTCACCAGCAGCAATGAAATATGCTCCGAAGGGTCTTGCATCCAGTCACAGGCAGCAGTGCAATGTCCCTAACACTCTTTGCTCAGCCAATTTTTGAGTTAGCGCTTCACATGTCTTTCTCCCTGTCAGTACAAGCTTTTACCATTTAGCAGAACCAAGGAATCTGCTTGTAAAAAACATCATGACGCAACCAGTGTCGCTGCAGACACCTTTACTCCTATTACCTACCATTTAGCAGTTGAATAGGGGCATAGGTAAGAATATGTGAGTATTGTTTGTGTGTCTGTTAGATGCTATTGCTTGCTATCCTAATAATTCGAAATTACATGTTTTGCTATCATGCAAAGACACACTAGTATTTACAGACCAAGGCTCAACTGCAGACCGCAATATCAACCAGCCTCTGTTTACTCTTGACAAGCTTGATTTTCTCCTCATTTTAAAAAAATGGGTAAATGCCATATTTTAGTGCACGAATACACTTTGAAAATTGTAAAAAACAAAAGGACAGCCCAATTTAATTTTTGCATTATTATGTTTTTACTTGAAGAGAAAGCATCAGGCTGGACTGGCACCTTTCTCTTGCTCTCAAAATTTATCATTGTTGAAGTTGATCATTTTGCAAAGATGAAAAACATCCTTAGCTATCACTTCACAGGCTAAAATGTGCTGACCTCCTTGTTGGAGGGAACTGTGTAATCATAATGCTGTGGTGTGCGAAGATAGTCTGATAAAAATTCAGCTGGTTTTATCACTCATGTGATTTTTTTGTAATCCTGTACCTCTTCCCATCAACCTCTTTCTCCCCTTATGCTGAGAAAAGCAGAGAGACGGAGGTGATTCTTATTATGAATAGCATGTTATATATATTGTGGACCTTATTTATGAGGGCTTGCATCACTTTTTTGTGACACTCCGGTGTTGTAAACAATGTGCCACACTGCACCCTATTTGCAAAGTGACGTTCCGAGGCAGATGCGTCATTTTGTAAATGCCTGAACCACATTATACCTGCGTCAAGTATAATGTATGGAGGGTGGGCGTTTCCCTGCAAAAACCTTGTAGAAGTGGCGTAGTGAAATCTATGAGATTTCACTATACCACTCCTACGACTTGACTGTGTAGCAATCCTTACGCCTGCGCCAAGCAGACTTATGGAGTGATGCAGGGCGTTTCACATGGGACTTTTGTAATGACACATTATTGGAGGTGCGTTAAGTATCCGACTCCAGCAATGCGTCATTATTGTGCCAAATAGTACGACAGGATTCCTGACGTATCTGTTGAATCCTTGATACATGGAGCTCTGTAGTGTAAATACATCACATCCATAGTGTTGCAAGGATTTGACAATTAAAAGTGACGCATCGGTGTTTTCAACCAGTGATGTGCTACTTTTCATAAAATGGGCCATTGTGAGAGTATTCAAGTCAAGTCAAGTCAAGTCAAAGATTTATATAGCGCGCTACATACCCAGAGGGTCTCAAGGCGCTTGAAGAAGGGTGGGGAATTACTTGTCGAATATCCAAGTTTTAAGTTGCTTTCTGAATGCTAGGTGGTTCTGAGTGAGGCGAAGGTGAGTGGGAAGTGAGTTCCAGGTTTTAGCTGCCAGGTAGGAGAAGGATCTACCTCCCATAGTGGTTTTGTTGATGCGAGGTACAGTAGCAAGGGCTCGGTTGGAGGATCGTAGCTGGCGGGAGGGGGTGTAGAAGGAAAGTCGTGCATTGAGGCATTCGGGTCCAAGTTCGTAAAGTGCTTTGTGTGCGTGGGTTAGGAGGCGGAAAGTAATCCTCTTATTGACGGGGAGCCAGTGGAGGTTTTTCAGGTGACCAGAGATGTGGTCTTTATGCGGGATCTCTAGTGTGAGTCTGGCTGAAGCGTTCTGGATGCGTTGGAGTTTTTTCTGGAGTTTTGCGGTGGTACCGGCGTATAGGTTGTTTCCGTAGTCCAGGCGGCTCGTGACCAGTGCGTGGGTGACTGTTTTCCTAGTTTCGGTGGGGATCCAGCAAAATGTTTTTTTGAGCATGCGAAGAATGTTGAAACAAGATGATGAGACGGCGTTGACTTGTCTGTTCATAGAGAGTGAGGAGTCCAGGATGACGCCCAGGTTCTGTGCGTGGTCCGTCGGGATGGGTGCTTTTCCAAGGGCCTCTGGCCACCAAGAGTCATCCCAGGCGGAGGGGGAGGTACCTAAGATAAGGACTTCTCTTTTGTCTGAGTTCAGTTTCAGACGACTGTGCTTCATCCATTCGGCTACTTCTTTCATTCCTTCATGTAGGTTGGTTTTGGCAGTGTTGGGGTCTCTGGTGAGTGATAGGATCAGTTGAGTGTCATCAGCGTAGGAGATGATGTTGAGGTTGTGTTGGCGTGCGATGGCCGCGAGGGGGCTCATGTATACGTTGAAGAGGGTGGGGCTGAGTGAAGATCCTTGTGATACGCCGCAGATGACTTCAGTGGCCTCAGACTTGAATGGTGGGAGGCGGACTCTCTGGGTTCTTCCGGTGAGGTGATCCATTCCAGTGCTTTACCTTGGATTCCGATGTTTCTGAGGCGCTGTAAAAGGGTGTTATGACAGACTGTGTATTCAGATGTGTTGCTTCATATGTACTGATTGGTGATAGACCGTGTTGCTCTTTGTGGGTAGGCATATGGATATTAGGTGTTTGTGATGTTGGGTCATGTCTGAGGTAATAGTCTTTGTGATTTTGGATGTATGAGGGTGCCTCTAGATGTTTGTATAGCTAACTGTGGCTGTGTGTCAGTTATGATTCTGAAGAGGAAGTAGTACACTGTATATAGAGTGTGAGGAGGCATCTGAGACCTTAGTGTCTTCAGGGTGATTGGGTTAATATTTAGCTTTTCCTATGCTCCCAGCAATGTGTCCTCCATGTCTAATCCCAGTGCTCGGACACTGAGGGCTGCACGACGGGTAGCACAGGTGGGAATGGGAGTCTATTGGAGGCAGTAGCAGGTGGGGAGGTTGGTGCACCTCACCAGTATAATTAGAGAGGCCCTACATCCCCAGGTCACCTCTGTCTCCACCAGGCCCAGGGTTCTGCCATATGCCTCAGTGATGTGGAACAGATCCAGGTTCCAGGCATGCAGTTTAGGTGGAGCAACTGTGTTCTGCATGAGAGTTTCTGATGGGATGCGCTGCTTCTGAAAATGCTAATTCCAATCCAACTCTGCATAGTAAGAGGGCGAGTATCAAGTAAATGGATTTGTGCGTTTTAAGGATGTGTGACTAGTACTACTTAATCATTAAATCATGTTTTTTCTTCACATGCTGGAAACCGTACTCATGAGAACACTTGGATGGTGTCTGTGATGAAGGTGAAGAAGATGAATAATCATGTCACGCTGGAAAGACTGTTGGATGTTGCCAAAGAAGCATTTGTCAGGTAAGTCGGTGACTAGAAGGTATACCAAGTCTGTTGACCTCCTGGGAAGCATCTTGGTATACGCTCTAGGAAGCCGGATCTAGTTTTTACTCTTTCAACAATGTTTAGTAAAGGGTCAGATTATAGGCACACTGTCTCTCTTTTTTCCCTCTAGGTGGACCGGGTCTTCAACAACCGTCAAGTACACATGTTTAGCCTAGGGACAGCTTGTAGGTTTATGGCAGCTTGCCTTGTGCTAATGCCCTCACTGAGGTGCTTTTGGTGGCAGGAGACCCACAGCACCACTTTGTACAGTTGGTTCAAGGCAACCTACGTCTGCTTTGGTTTCTCCTGGCTGTACCAACAATGTTTAGTAAAGGGTCAGATTATAGGCACACTCTCTCTCTTTTTTCCCTCTAGGTGGACCGGGTCTTCAACAACCGTCAAGTACACATGTTTAGCCTAGGGACAGCTTGTAGGTTTATGGCAGCTTGCCTTGTGCTAATGCCCTCACTGAGGTGCTTTTGGTGGCAGGAGACCCACAGCACCACTTTGTACAGTTGGTTCAAGGCAACCTCCATCTGCTTTAGTTTCTCCTGGCTGTACCAACAATGTTTAGTAAAGGGTCAGATTATAGGCACACTCTCTCTCTTTTTTCCCTCTAGGTGGACCGGGTCTTCAACAACCATCAAGTACACATGTTTAGCCTAGGGACAGCTTGTAGGTTTATGGCAGCTTGCCTTGTGCTAATGCCCTCACTGAGGTGCTTTTGGTGGCAGGAGACCCACAGCACCACTTTGTACAGTTGGTTCAAGGCAACCTCCGTCTGCTTTGGTTTCTCCTGGCTGTAGCAACAATGTTTAGTAAAGGGTCAGATTATAGGCACACTCTCTCTCTTTTTCCCCTCTAGGTGGACCGGGTCTTCAACAACCGTCAAGTACACATGTTTAGGCTAGGGACAGCTTGTAGGTTTATGGCAGCTTGCCTTGTGCTAATGCCCTCACTGAGGTGCTTTTGGTGGCAGGAGACCCACAGCACCACTTTGTACAGTTGGTTCAAGGCAACCTCTGTCTGCTTTGGTTTCTCCTGGCTGTACCAACAATGTTTAGTAAAGGGTCAGATTATAGGCACACTCTCTCTCTTTTTTCCCTCTAGGTGGACCGGGTCTTCAACAACCATCAAGTACACATGTTTAGCCTAGGGACAGCTTGTAGGTTTATGGCAGCTTGCCTTGTGCTAATGCCCTCACTGAGGTGCTTTTGGTGGCAGGAGACCCACAGCACCACTTTGTACAGTTGGTTCAAGGCAACCTCCGTCTGCTTTGGTTTCTCCTGGCTGTACCAACAATGTTTAGTAAAGGGTCAGATTATAGGCACACTCTCTCTCTTTTTTCCCTCTAGGTGGACCGGGTCTTCAACAACCGTCAAGTACACATGTTTAGCCTAGGGACAGCTTGTAGGTTTATGGCAGCTTGCCTTGTGCTAATGCCCTCACTGAGGTGCTTTTGGTGGCAGGAGACCCACAGCTCCTTTTTGTACAGTTGGTTCAAGGCAACCTCCGTAAAAGGTACTCATAAAATCTTTACATATACTATACTACAGGTTTAAACTATAAAGAATGAACAAAAAAAGAATAAACTTTTTTTAATTTTTTACATTTTTTTTTGTTTTTTATTTTTGATAATTTTTTTATAACTGTTACTTACTCAACCTACAACTACTTCAAATAAACTGCAAACACTGATATATTTAAAATGGTAATATAGTAATAATAATGTAAAATATTATGATAGTTATGAAGTAAATTGTAGGGCAACAAAAAGCTAGTTCTGTTCCTCCTGAACACTAGGAGAGGGATGACAGTGACTTAACTGGGGATAACATTGCTCATGAACACCAAGTTTACAGGCAGGACACCAGTGGTGGGACCTTTTTCTCCCCACAAGCTGACTCCTGTCAGAGCACACAGCACAGTCTCTCTCTTTTCGCCCAGGCAACAGCGCAAAGCCGTGCTCCTCACTACAAAGAGAAAGTAGTGGTGTTGTAGGTATTTGTTCTTGAGAGAAACCATCCTTCCGTAGACAAAGTGCCTCTACAAGACTCACTATAAAACTGTGGCGACTCTGAACATTGCATGGATCAGTATTCAATTTATACAATTTGTAAGCATTCATGATCGACACATCAATCAGATTACGCCAAACCTTGGACCAGTATCTGTGTGTTGATCTCTCTGCTGCGAATTCGTATATTTTGCGGTCGCTTACATCAACCTCACCCATTCCTTTATTGTAGTCTATAATGACTTGAGGTTTGATGATTGACTTCCCAAACCTTGTCTGTACAGTCACATCATCTGCTAGGCTAGAGGTGGACAGCAGTAGAACAGGCTTGCGTTGGCTTTTCTTTTCTCTAAAGGCGCATGCCAATACCCCTTTCTTTCTCATATACTTAGACATTTCTGCCTGCAATTTGGCCCTTGCAATCTCTGGAGGCAGCCCTTTAGAGTTTGCCCGCACTGTGCCTGTTAATAGAGTTTTGTTCTCAAGTAGCTCCTCCGCTAGACTGACACTTGTGTAATAGTTATCAGTCATTAGATGATACCCTTTACCTAGTAAATCACATGAGCGGAGAAGACTCATCACCTTGTTGAACACAAACACCTTTTCTGTTCCTATTGTTTTATCCTTCCCAGTATATAAATCTACATGAAGGACATAACTGTTACTGCTGTCGCATACCTCAAATTTCTTAATGCCAAACCTAGCATGCCTTTTATTAGGCATGTATTGAATGTAAGCCACCCTATTTTTCATGCCAATCATTGATTCGTCAATACAAATCACCTGATGTGGCACATAGTACCGCTTGAAAGCATGGTTCAATGAATCAAGTACTGGCCTAATCTTATGCCACGGGTGTGAGTGTTTGATTGATTCAGATGCTCCGTCCATCACCACCCCCTTTTGTACCGCTTTTGGCTGCCATAAGTGTGGCAGGGTATGCTCAGACGTGAGTCCCTCGCTCACTTTGCCACTGGATTCAAGCAAGCTTGATTTCGGTCCAGGGAAGACATGGCTTGGCAGTTCGGGCTGGACTGTTCTCATGAGGCACAGGGTCAGACTGATTTGCATATAGCCATGTCTGAACTGGGGTGGCAGAGTGGGCTAAAGAACGGTGATGGATTAACCCCAGATCTTTTGACTGGGTGTGAGTGTTTGATTGATTCAGATGCTCTGTCCATCACCACCCCCTTTTGTACAAGCGTTGGGGGTTAGCACAAGCACAGGGGGAGGGGGCCTCAGAGTAGAACCAAACATACATCACCAGGGGCACAGGGGTGGCCAAGTGCAGGTTGCCAATTAAGTTCCAGGCACCCAATGCTTCTCAATAGAGTTTCTTCTTTTGCCAAAAAGTCTGCAGGCGTGGCACCGGAGGTTGCAGGCGAGAGACCAATGATAGCAGAGGTAAGTAGAGGTGTAGAGGGTCATATGGGCAGGAAGGATCCAGCCATAATGCATTAATGACATTGAAAGACTTGGAAAAGTGTAATTAAAGGTCAAAGGTCAACAGACATGATCCCCGACACCAATGAAACCAATGAAAGCACAAGTATTTATCAAGACAATTACAATAATGCAACACTAGTAACACATTATCCAAGGGTAGTGTGCAATAACGACCTTGATACACCTAAACAAGTATAATTAGAGGTCAAAGGTCATAAAGCATAACCTCCTCCAACACTATAACTGAAGAGGATGCAGGTACTCATCATTACAATTCCAATAATGCCTCAATTGTAACAAATGATCTAACAGTAAAGGATTAAAGGCCATGAAACACTTAGAACAGTGTAAATAGAGGTCAAAGGTCAAACCACATGACCCCCTCCCACCAATTTAATGAACAAAAATGTAACTAATTATCATTACAATTCAAACACTGCAACACTTGTAAACAATGGTCTCACCGTAATGGAATAAACTCCGTATACCTCTGCAATAAGGGCAAATAGAGGTCAAAGGTCAAATTTTATGACCTCTACGATAATTTGAACAAGGGAAAACATAGTACTTTGCATGCCGAGTCCAATAATGCCACACTTGTTGAAATTGATCCAACGGTAACTGAATAAACAGAAAAAAGGTTTAAAAAAAGTGTATTTAGGGGTCAAAGGTCACGTTTTTTTCACCTCTTGTAAAATTTGACTAGCTGACCTGTGAGATCAGACAACGACCTTTACAAAGATACCTCACTTTGCAAAAACAAATTCACTGTTACAAAGATATATCCTTTGCACACTTCCAGTAGCTACCATTTAGGGTCAGAGGTCAAGGACTGTGACCTTCAGGAGTTATATGCATGAAATAATATGCCAACCATTCACAAAATATGCATCACTACTGTGCATAAAAGTCAGAAAATATATTTTGAGATGTTGAACATATGTCCAATAACAAGATTGAGATCATTATATGAAAAACCCCAACAGACGAAACAGCATGTCGGCCATTTTGTAGCATGTAAAGTGCTGTCAAAAGCAGCAAAAATATGTATTTTCATAAATTTACTAATGGTAGTCACTGAACCATCCATTTTACTTCTGTGAACCAATTCTGCTAGGCTTATAAGTTTAGATTCTGCACAACAATAGAAAAAACATGACAGATGTTTGTGGCTTATATCTATGTCATAGTTTGACAAAGAGCCATAAAAAACACAAAAAACAAAATCAAAATCAAAATCTGCCCTATTACCATTGAGCAAACAAACTAATAAATATTTCTGAGTATCTGCTTTTGGAAAACACTATTTTTTTTATTACCCTACCAACGCGGTCATTTACACTTATCATTTTCTCAGTCACCTGGCGGCCATCTTGAATTGTGTCATGTGACTTCAGGGTGTTTTATAAATGTAAGTTTTATATGCAAATTAATAGTTCAAGAAGTACTGAAACTAAAAATGTATAGTTTCCCAACATTATAATCATAATTATACAAACTACAGCATGTTAAAGCAAAGCACCCCAAAAAGTCATTAAATGGCTTAGCACTGAAGGATTTTCAATGGGCACTAATAGGGTTAACTCAGCATAATCGGTTGCCACAACTCACCTTCAGAAAAGCAAGGACCATGGGGAGTTGTCTCGTAAAAATCAACCCTGAGATTAAATCACCTTCCAACTGGTTATCCAAACAAAAGGTTTTTTTTAAATGTCTAGTTTGTAAAGCATGCTAGCATGCAAAAAATTTTAAAACGTATAATACCCTGTTTTTACCTAAACCGGTCAAAATCACAATAAGAATCACCTGCAAAATGGAATATGTTGTATATGTTTTAGAATGTCTATGTGCACTACGATATGTGGGCAGCACGAAATTGCCAGTGCACAGAAGAGTTCTTCAACATAGTCGCGCAATTGTAAATAAGGATCAAGCATATCCGGTTGCGAGGCATTTCGAGGCAGTCCATGATAGCAATCCGACCCTGATGAATTATTTTGCCATTGATTGCATACCACTGTCTCGCAGAGGTGGCAATCAGGAAAGTGCACTTCGCACACTTGAGACCAAGTACATTTTAGAGCTAAACACCAACTCCCCTTTTGGTTTAAATGCGACGGAGGATTTATATACATGTTTATAAGTTATTTACAATTGATGTGTATTTGATAATTTTAGCTCTTATGAACTTTGACCGCGCAAACCTTGTTCTCCATTCAGAAACTTCAAAGAATCCGTGCACTAGTTTATTTTATCTTGGCGATTTTAAATTCTATAATTCACTTGGGTAGCACATATAAATTGTTTACTATACACTAATTTATGTAGCAAAAACCTCTGATTGCCTTAAAGTTGGGGGACTTTTTCTGCTAATAGTTCGGCCATTGCCCTTTTTTCGCTTAGTAACTTTTGACCAGCTGTGTTTGCCCACTTGGGCTCTTTTGAGAACCCCTGAGGACAGGGGTGTCTATACACACAAGTTGATATAGCAGCCTCTTACCCTTATACCGGTCAATACCATAACCATGGTATTAAGTGAGTAAATGGGGATCTGTTGAAGGACCCCATTACTGATGGACGTCTATGGCATCGAAACCCGTTTAATATACTGAAACAAAGATTCGGGGTTTTTCTTTATATGCCACATTTCGCCCATTCTTACCGCCGTTTATTGGTGGGATCAATGTGTGTTTATTAACTAATTTTATAAATATTTTTATTGGAAATTTATGTTTTTAAACACTGATATTTATTTATGAATTTATATCCATTTACCGTGGTTATTTATTGTAAATATCAAATGGTTGACAAATGTGAATATTTATTTATGCTGCTATATCATGTCGAAATGAAAAAATCGAATGTATTATTTATTGTGCACTTTCTCGCTGAGATTCGATGTGTATAGTCTGTCTTTCATGACTTTGCTTGACCTGACACAGCTGTCTGTAATAGCATTTGCACTTTAAAAGGGCGTTTCATCTAACGTAACGCGTCATGTGATCAAGGTCCAGGTGGGACCGAAACGCGTCATGGCGGCTTTGATGCAGGGTGTTTGAAGAATAAAACTGGCACAAAGAACTTTTGGGTCCGCGTGTTCATCTGCTTGCTGAAAAGCTCTTTTGGTGAAGTACGAATATATATATATATATATATATATATATATATATATATATATATCATTCTTTTTAGAAACACCCAGTCACTGGATGAAGTCATCAGTGATGTCATCAGTAATGTCATTTTAGATGTCATCAGTGATGTCACTGACCATGTCATGAGTGATGTAATATGGGAGGTCATAAGCAGTGAATTGTGTGGGCGTGAGCTATAGTAAGCTCTGTCAACTACAACTGCTGAATTTCTCTGGTTTTTTACAAGTGAAATGTGAGCCTAGCTATAATGTCCCTGTAACCTTGTATTTTTTCAGTGAATTCCTAAGGTTTTAAAAATGGTAGACACAACATGCACACAGCTGCAGATAACTGAAATTCTAGCGCCTTTAATATTGCACTGCATGTCTGATAAGGGCACTTGGAGAAAATGCTTTTCCAGAGGGAGAGAGCTTTGCTGATCCTGATGTGATTCACTTCTGCTGATCTTGGAGGTATGGGGTTCCCCATTCAAGCCTAAGAGACCGTCTATAGTTATTATAAAATCTAAGGCTAGATGTAGGTAATTTTGATTTACTGATTCGAAAAATACATAATTTTACCGATTCAGTATTTTTGAATCTGTAAATCCAATGTAGGTAATTATTCGGTAAAAAATACCGATTCGGTAGGATTCGGTATTTACCGAATCGGTATTTGCCATTGATTCCTATGGGCCTGGAGGCCCATAGGAATGAATGTCAATTACCGAATCAGTAATTACCGATTCGGTAAAATTGGCAAAAAGTCAAGGGTGGCAGGGTGTTACTTTAACACCCTGTTGCACCCCTGATTAGTAATGGTGTGCACATGTGGCATACATACATGCCCTAAGGGCATGTATGTCTGTCACATGGCACAGGTGTAAATGCACATTTATGCATTTAAATAGGATTTCCTTATTTACCACCAACTAATAGTTGGTGGTAAATAACGAATTCATAAATGCCAGAAGCACACTTGTAAGTGCTTCTTACATCTTATTTACCGATTCGGTAAATTCCGATTTGGTAAATGTTGATTCGGTAAATACCGATACCGATTCAGTAAATACAGAATCAACATTTACCGATTCGAAATTTACCGAATCAGTAAAAATGCCTCCTACATGGGAAAAGGCTTTTACCGGTCGGTAACGGATCGATTTCGGCCATTACCGACCTTGCCTAATGCGTATACTCCATATAGGACTCAGGAGGTTCCAATTTCGGCTTGGAAGCACCAGGTTTGGTTTAATGGCACCCTTCCCCACCCCGTGGGTGCAGTTCGGTTGGGTCCCTTGTCAATTCCAGGGGCCACATGGCCAGTTTTGGATTCTGACCATTAGTTTGCAGAAAGACTTGGTACCTGAGGTAACAGATTGTAAAAGCTGGGGTAGAATTTTTTCAGCAGTCTACTCAAAGTGCTTCGGCACTCCATCCATGACTGTACTGCCCTCCGTGATTAAGCGTGTTCAGGATCAACACGGTGTGGAGGCGGTTGTTGAATTGGGAATGAGACTTGTTGGTGTGTTTGACATAGTTCCCGAACTTATCCTTGCTAATGTCAATGGTGATACGGTTAGCTTTCAGGTGCCTAATGCTTTACGCAATGTCCCCGATGCCGATGAGCCCCAGGAGTTACCGAAAATTATTGAGCAGGCATATAAGACCATTGGCCACAATAGTTTAGGTGTTAAGCCTTTTGCTAAAACATCAGCTCAACCGCAGACGATGAAGTCTAAGAAAGACGATCATCCCAATTTTCCTAAACAGAATTGGAAAGGTAAAAAACAGGGGAAGCAGCAGCAGAAACATGGGTCACGTCCTATATCGCCACTACCTGAGTCCACTGAGTGCACATATGATTTGCACGACTGCATGAGTATTAGGTCCCCTGAAAGTTTCAGGTTTCTGATCAACGTTCTCCTCGCTCTTTGCAGGATTCATCAGACTCACAATCTGGTGGTGGGGACCACGACAGAGGTCGGGGTGCCCAACAAGGTCGTGAGCAGCCATGCCAAACTGGAGGTAAAGGCAAGAAGGACGAATTCCAACATCAGAAACCCCAGTTTCAGAAAAAGAAGGTTGCTGCTCTCGCCGCGAGATATGCCACGGATAGTGAGAACACAGCTTCGGAACCTAACATGGGCACTAACGCTGCTCGACAGCGCAGCGGAGATTACAGTAGTGCGGCTAGCACTGCGCCCATATCTGAAGGTGGCAGCAACTGACAAGTTCATTACTGTTGAGACAGATGACACTAGGGTGGCTCCCCCTGACAGACTATTTGACATAGTGTGTTTAATTAAAGGTAACATACCACGTACAATACAAGGGATTTTTGGGGGTAATCCTCCCCAGTTTCACACATACTGTGCTGAAAGAGCAGGTGCTAAATTTTGCAGAAGAGTGGGCTAAGGTGCTTGCACCGGTTTTGTACCGTACTCAATGTGGATGAGACAAACTCTCCCCCAGTCATGAGATTCCATTTCAGTCAATGCCACAGCCACAACCCCAATATCCCATGCGGCGTGAAGCAAAAGTCGTGTTGCGGAAATCCTTGAACAATTGGAATATCAAGGTATACTTAAAACATGTGTTTCACCAATGAATAATCCTCTTTTTACTGTGGCCAAACCTGATGGGTCGTACTGCTTGGTATTGGATTACCAGCACTTGAACTCTCATTGCCGGACTTGTGCGGTACAGAATACTCACAGTTCTGCCCTTGTGGATAGTCTCATGAGAAAATGGTTTAAAAACACACTTAACATATCCAATATCTTTTTTAGCCATAACCAGTCATCTATCAGTAGTCAATGGACAGCTTTTACATCCGGTGGCAGACAATATCAATTCAAAAGATTAGCCATGGGCTATAAGAACAGCCCGGACGTCTTTGCCGCTCGCATAGTCTCTCTCTTAGAGGGACTCGACCCTGATGCGTGCTCGTATGTTGACGACATTTATTTCACAGACGACGAATTATGGCTGCATCTGTGTCACGTTGACCGCATCATTTGTATGTTTGCGGACTTCGGTAACAAATTTTACACAGTGTTGTTCCTGGGCTATGAGCTCAACAATGAAGGTCGAGGTTTAGCACCTCACTTCCTGGAGAAATGCGCATAGTTGCGCGCTCCGACAACTCTGGAAAAACTACAATCTTTACTGTTTTTTTAAAATTTAGGGCGTACTTATATTCCTGATTATGCCCAGCATATCAAGCCGCTTTATGCCTCGGTACAACCTACTTTTACCAAATCTTGCTGGCTGCCTGAACATTCAGCTATACTGCATTCTTTGCAGTCCGATCTTCTTGAATCTAAGTACTAACTGACTCGTGACAACCACACCATCCTGGTGATAAGAATTGTGCCAGGCGCGGTGGGTTTCGCGTACCTGACTTTTAATGAGGGGGGCACGGTTCCTATTGCTTACAAGTCACACTTGTACACTTCGGCAGAAATGCGCTTTTCCTCAGTCGAGAAAGTTTTGACTGCAGTGCAGATGGCGATTCTGAAAGAGAGAGCGCTGTCGCAGGGGAAACGCATGTTGGTTGTTACACCGTATCCTGCCCTAGAGGCAGTGACGAACGCCAGTGTACTTAATTCAAAAGCTTTGCATCCGCGTTGGATACAATGGGCAACATCCTTGACATCTTCAGATGTTATGTTTATTTTTGATTCCTCTTTGCAAACTCAGGAGTACTTGAAGTATGAATTTGTTCATCCGGCTCCTTTGTCCTTGCGCCCGCTGGAGGATTTCCATTGTATTATTTACACTGACGGTTCGGCGCAACCGGCGACGGATTCAAAGCATGCTTTTTTTGGCGGCCTGGGCAATTGTGGTGGGTATGATGGTGAACAGAGAGTTCAAGTCCGATGTCAAGCATACACAGACTTTGGGGGACTGTACCAGCCAATTGGAAGAGCTATGTGATCTTGTGCTTGCACTGGAGTACGCTGACCCATTTGTGACTACTCTTATCGTAAGTGACTCTTACTACTGTGTTCAGTCTTACAATGAAAATGTGTTCTTTTTGACTCAGAATGAATATCGAGATAGCAACGGTAGCACGATCAAACACAAAATGCTATGGGTTTGAGTGGCAGCGCTTAAAGAACGGCTGCCACTTGTGTTTGTAATTCATACTCTTGGTCACCCTGTTTGTAACAGTCTTGCTGATGAAGCAGCCAAGACAGTAGTGGTATCACATGTAGTAGCAGCAGTTACACGTTCCAAAAGTAAGATTGATGATGACATCTTGGCAGCCATTGCTGCAACAGAGAAGGGATGTAAGTACCCTAGCGGTTTCCTTTCTAAATACTCTTATCATTTAATCCCTGATAACGTTCCTTACGTGAGATTTAACGACGTTGGTGACAGAATGATTCCCAACGTGGACCGCAGGCAAACCTTGATAACAGCCGCTCACGAGGGCATGTACTCGGCGCATGCCGGTGTTTCAGCGACTGTTTCTAACTTACAGCAGCGTTACTGGTGGCGCGGATTGTATAAACAGATGCGTGATTATGTCCTTCATTGTGACATTTGCCAGCAGATTAAGCCTTCAACTGCTGCGCGACAGCCACAAACACAGTTGTACATATCTAATAAACCACTTGGTTGTGTTTATTTAGATCACTGCGGTCCTTTCTCCTCTGATACTGCATATAAGTACGTCTTAGTTGCAGTGGATTCGTGCACACGCTTTATTTGGCTCTGGCCGCAATGGAGTGCTGATGCTCGAACTGTCATGAGGGATTTGCGAGTCGTTGTGGGAATTTTTGCGTGTGGCACCCTTCATTCGGACCAGGGTCCACCGTTCGCCTCTAAGGCGTACAAGGATGCCATGAGGTCTTTGGGGGTGCAGGTCAAATATTCGTCTCCATACAGACCTGAGGGCAATAGGGTTGTGGAGCGAATGAACCATGATTTAAAGCAATCCTTGACAGCTAGGGTTTTAGTTACTGGCATGAACTGGCTGGCCCATCTCTATAGCTTTCAACGTGCACTTATTAATCTCCCTAGAAGGTCTCTGGGTGGGTGAACCCCATACGAAATGCTCTTTGGCATCAAAATGTTTGTTCCGGACCTTGAGGTTCTAGACATGGCGGTGTCTGCCGCACCCTTTGAGGTAGATGATCATTCTGCTGAATTACAGAACCTACAAAAGACCAGAGACAGTCTTCTAAAGGAACATTTGCCCTCCACATCTGATGCTGCTCTTCAGATTCCGGTAGTTGCCTGGCTACCCCGAGTCGGTGACCTGGTTCTTGAGACGGTGGAGAACAAGAAGGAGTTCAGCCCCTCATATCCTGCACCAGTTCCTGTGCTTGGAGTGCAGGGTACAAGAACAGCCATTTTACCTCTACGTTCTGGTTGCAAGGATAACAGGTACATCTCTATTGACAATGTCAAACTACAACGAGTGGCCGATTCTTCTTAGTATGATACCAGCAGTCTCTTGTCCAGCAATGCTGAGAAATTCTGTTTTGGCTTCGGCGCATTCCAACAGGCCTGACATTGCCATTGAGATGCATACAGTTACTAATCTGTTATTGAATCCACCAGCTGGTGATCCCCTTGATGATACTGAGTATACTTACCCCACAGATGTGTCATTGTCCGGTGTGCTCACAGATGCTGTTAATCAGTCATGCTTTTCATTTGACACTGACTCTGCAACATCGAGATCCCCATGGAAAATTCTATTTTTGCTGTTTGGTTTAAAGGACATTTTTTGAAACCACCACAGACTTACATTTGGCTGGTGCTTTTTAAAAATGTTTTATTCATGGTAGTTGGATTTGTAGTTGTATTCTTCTGTCTGGTAAATGGACATTATGTAAAAGAAAGATCTTCAATTCGGTTCATTGATGGAACTTTGACACCCAACTCCTCATCTCACAGAATGAAAAGGGACCAGACTTTTGTTAACATTACAACTTGGCCTGTATTCGATGGGATTGGGTGGGATGTTGTTAAATTTCAAATCCACTGCCCCACAGAGGTTATAAATGTCCCAAATGTACTTCGTGTTTCGTTGGGGGATGTTGTAATACAAAATATATGCTCTGACGATTGGGATGTCCAGGCCGTTGAGGCACTGTTTTCTGATTTGAAATATTATGCTGCTTTTGATGCTGAAGATTTGTACTTAGACTCAGCTAATTATGCAGACTTATTCTGCTACCAACTTTATGGCAATCATTTTCTGCATAAAGCAAACACATTTAGAAATGTGGTAAATTATACGCAATGGGAACATTGCCCAGCTCCCATTGAAGGCAGATCGAAAACTCTTCTGAAAAAGTTTACTTATTTTACTGATTTTAATCAATCCAATCTTGAAGCCTTTTATTTTAAGATGACTGCTAAGTCCTCTTCCAAAGTTAGACTCACCCACACTAAATTATTATATTCAAAGTCCTTTATTGATCTATTAGCTATAGGGGGCTTTGACCTGTGTAAAGATACTGTTGATCTTAAATCGGTTTGGGGTTCTAAAAGTTGGCAAGTACAAGGCCCTGAGGCTTTGCATCGTGCATGTCTCATTCCGAACCATATGTTGTTTTTGAACTTGACTATTTCACAAACCACTTGCTTTGTATTGGCTACGTCTAAAAAATGAAATACTCCTTCTGTTCCTGATTTGGGGGATTACCCTACATGGTACAATCGCACCGATATGTCCATTGATGATTTACAGTCATTATTACTAAATTCCTCTTTTAATATTTCCAGCTTGGACCCCCAAGGTTGGTTATTATGGCAAAAAAGTTCAGATTCATGCCTACATCGTTTTCTGGGTCTAGCCCCTGGCTATACACAGGTTAGGGTGGATCCCCGTATTGAAAGCGCTCATTCTGTTACTACCTATTCAGTTGGCAAATTATGTCAGAACTGGCTCAAACATTCCACTTTAGTGTCAGTTAAACTTAATTTGTCCAAATTGACTGATGATGTTGATTTGAATGACTTTGTCAAAGGTCCTGCAAGAGGCAGGTCGAAAAGATGGAAATATGCTATTTACAACGAAGTTTGGAAACTGTCTCAAATTGAAGCTGCTCCCAGTTTATGTGCTATTGATCAAGCTAATCTAGAAAAAGTGTTTGCAGTTGTTGACATTAACATTAATACCCTGTCTTCCCGGATTTACACATTAGATAATATTGTTTCGTCTGTTGTTGATATTGTACATGATGAAGTGTCTGTATTGTACCATGGTCAGAATCCGATACGTTCCATTATGCAGTTTGCATGGACTTTGAAAACCTTAAAAGCTGGTAAAGTCCCTTGGGACTATATGAACACCTCTTCTCTATTTTTACTGTTTAATTTGACTGAAAAACAACAATGTATGTCTATGAAAGATGCGGCATATTCCCTTTTGCATATTGAAAAGTTGGAACCAATACCTTTTTCTGTGGCCAAAATCAATTCAGCTGTATGGCTCATACATGGGTTGATAACATTGCCTTTCCCCTTGTTTAAATTCGATTCATGTATGAAACACTTTGCCATAGGCAGATATGAACCTTTAGGAAGTGCCTATCTCCATGAGGTTTGGTCTCTGCCGTTCACCTATAGATGCCGGAGGGAGGGTAAAGAGGTTTATTTAAAAGGAGAAGAGTGCACTTCCACACCTGATCACTCACTAGTTTGCAAGTACATACAGTTGCACAGCTCTTGTAATACGCAGGCTCCGAATTTAGGATGCCTTATAAAGGGTAATCCAGTCCCAGCCATAACACCAACATTCAAGTTGCTAGCTAACGGTAGCTATTTACTTTAAAATAATGAAGATTGCTGCGGTATGCTGGCAGGGATTCCGTACATTGTGACCGTCTCCCAACGTGTAGTCTGCTGTAAGAATGTGCTTTTCCCGCCTCCGCATGGGAAGCATGATGTGTCCATCTGGCCTTCCATTCCGACCTTGAAAGAAGAGTTCAACAAGATGAGTCGAATAATGTCTCTATTGTCCTAGAAAGAAGTTGCCCTTACTTCATTCCGTGAAACATTTGCCCTTCACGTAGCAAACACCCGCACCGAAGTGCATGCACTTTTTTTTTGATAATCAACTTTATTAGGTTTATAAGAACAGAGAAAATTCATTGGTTGCAGTTCATTAAGCACAAAAGGGAACATGACAGGATTAATTGATGACAGAAATAGGGTTGGTCCATCAGAGTCTAACACAACAGGCTGTACAGTGGATACAGTGTGCCATGGAGTAACAGGAAAACAGATTGTCATGGTGGCAGCATATTCAACCATTTACCCCATACCTTGTTGAATAAATCAGGACATCCCCGAGCTTCACATAGGGATTCCTCCTGGATCCCACACCAGTCCACTCCCCTCCTCCATCCCTGTACAGTAGGTGCCTTAGCCTGTGACCAATGCGCTGCTATGTCCCTCTTGGCCACTGCCACAGCTGTCCCCAAGAGGTGCTTGTCCATCCTAGAACCATCCAGGCCATCAAAGACCCCCAACAGCATACGCAGTGCATCGTGTGGAACCTCCCACCCCAACGCCTGCGTAAGTTCAAGCTCCATCCCCTCCAACTCCAAAACGGCACCAGCGCCGGGCGACTCCACACCATGTGATAAAAACCGGCAGGGGCTGAGGCACATCGCGTGCATGCCGGGGAGGTCTGCAACCGGGCCCGGAACAGACATACCGGGGTGAGGTATGCCGCATGGAGGTATTATAATTTGACCAGGCGCAGCTTGGAAGATGTGGTCAAGGTTTTAGGCCCCATGAGGGCATCCCTCCAGTCTGCCTCTTCTAGGGGGCCCAACCAACCCTCCCAGCGGGCCCTGAGCCGATCTAGAGAAGCGGAACCATTATTCACCAGGGATCAATATATGCGGGACACTCCACCTCTGCCCTGGTTACCCATCATCACCTGAGCCTCCAATGGGCTAAACTCTGGAAGGGAGACAGGCAGCGAGACATGCAAGTAGAGGGCGTGCCTGAGTTGCAAGTACCGATAGAGTTGGGAGGGAGGAAGAGCGTGGCGTTGCTGCATGTCTGCGAAGGAACGGATGTGGTCACCCACCCAGAAATTTACGAGCACCGATACTCCAATTAGGTCCCACCTGCGGAATCCCTGCAGGGACGAGACCTCCCGCATCCAGGACCCATGCCAAAGTGGTGTCTGCCGAGTGAGTTTTCGGTCCCACCCCACGTGGCGTAGGGCCGTACGCCAGGCCAGAAACACCGTCCTGGTGACAGGGGCCATCGTCTGTGGCAGTGGACTACCATACTGAAACGCCTGGACCTGTGTGAAGTCCCACACAGTGAGTTCCACACGATTGGCAGGGTTGGACCAGCTGCCCGCATACCAGTCGTGGATGACGATAAGTTTCGTGGCCAGGTAATAGAGGTAAAGATTGGTCACTCCCATACCCCCGTCAAAGGCGGGAATGCGAAAGTGCACCAGGGATAAGCGTGGTCTCCCGCCTCCCCAAAGAAACCGGGTGAGGGCGCCGTCAAGCTCGCAAAACGAACTACCCGGAAGGTGGACCGTGATGTTCTGCAGTATGTAAAGGAAACGGGAGAGAACCATCGTTTTGAAAAGCGCACTTCTGCCCAGGGGGTTTAGGGGAAGGGTCTGCCACTTCTTGAGGTCCACTTTCATCCTGACGACCAAGGGCGTGACGTTCAGGGCCCATTCAAGCTCCGGTAGAAGAGCTACCCAGACACCAAGGTATTTGACCGAGTGCCTCCTAAGGGGGATAACCGACTGCCATTCGTAGCACTCTCTGGAGGGATGTAGTGGGACCAGAGTGGTCTTCGCCACATTGACACGGAATCCAGAGACCTTCTCAAAATCTGAGAGGACCTTCAAGCACCTAAGGCCAGAACTTTCGGAGTCTGCCAGAAAGAGCAGCACGTCGTCCGTATATCTTGTCCACTTGGCTCGAGTCCCAGGCCCAACCCCGAATAAGTTGGTCCTGTCGGATAAGAGCCGCCAGGGTCTCCATTACCAATGCAAACAGGAGTGGCGAGAGAGGGCACCCCTGACGTGTGCCCCTCTGGATCGGGATGGCCTCAGAGAGCTCTCCGTTAATGAGTACACGGGCTCCGGGGTTGGTGTAGAGGACTTTAATGAGATGGCGGAACGAGGGACCGAAACACATCCTGTCCAGCACATCCTGCAGGTAATCCCAATTCACTGTGTCAAAGGTCTTTTCAAAGTCTATAAAAAGGAGGGCTAGGCATGGGGCTAGCCGATCTCGGTGGGCCAGGGGCAGGTGAAGGTGACGAATGCAGTGGCGGGTGCCTCTAGCTGGCAGGAACCCGCATTGATCAGGGTGGACCAAGTCCTGCAGGAGGGGGTGCATGCACTTTTAAATACTGATCTCCCACTGCATTTCGGCGCTTTGATTCACGCTATATTGAATGCCTCATCAACCACATGCTTGGCTTATTTTTTTAAAGTAGTATTCCAAACTATATTTGGTGTGATACCGGCATTTTTTCATTCTATTTTTTCCAGCCTCTTCGGTGGTTTACCGTTAATTCTCGCCTTGGCTGCCGGTGTACTGCTGTTAATTTACCTGCTCAAAAAGGGCTGCGCAGTCTGTGTCACAGGACAACCTGTCCCAGCTGCTCGAACTTCACAACCAGATGCTTGAATACAATGGAACTCTTCCTCTGGCAATCTTGAGTGTAGCCTATGGATTGTTCTTCCGTTTTTCCTACTTGACATGCGTGCAACCTGTTTCCCATTGCCTGGATTGCTGTTTTGAATGGGCTCTGAATTTGTGTCCCTGCAATACGGTGTCTCCTAACCCGGATTATGATCAACTAATGAGTACCTTAGTAGCTCATGAGTTGGACTGTTCTGGCACAGGATTATGGCCTGTGCAGCGGAGCATGGAGTCCTAGGGAATTGGAATATATGTGCGGCTGCACATGACTTCCTGGCACACAGTTATATCGAAGAATACCAGAGTTGTCCTCTGATGGTGCTAGGGGCTCCGGCTATCGAAGAACATGTATGTTCCTTCACGTTATTAAATTGGATGGCTGAAATGTTTTCGGAAGATAGCAATGATTTCCCCCTGGAAGCAGTTGCAACTTACTGTGCTTATACGCTGTTGGATTAATTTGGCATCTGTCCATCTTCACCGCAGCCTTTTGTTCGAACACTTTTTACTTGTTTCTGTTTTTTAAGGCTGGGTAGTATACTCTCCCTTATTGATTTTTTATTTTTTGCATGGCTGTTCTGAACTTATTACTCCCAATTATACGTTTTGACAAATTTTTTACTTGATTCTGTCTCACTCGAACTTGAACTCTGCATTCCAATATTGCCTACCTTCTTGTACGTGTTCAGTTTAAACGCCATTTTGCTCTTTTGCGGCTTTTGCACACGACACTGCATGAAACTGTGGTTGCAAATTAGACTGCTTGAATTTCTTCACATGAGAACGGCTTGTTTTCAACATCCCTAGACTTACTTGCGACCTTAGTCTGAACAGTGAGTGCAGAAGCTTCCAAGGTTACCATAACAATGTAAGCTGTTATTCGGGCTGATTGGCCCACGATCTAGACACAACATGAACACAGCTGCAGCTAACTGAAATTCTAGCACCTTTAACATTGCACTGCATGCATGATGAGGGCACTTGGAGAAAATCCTTTTCCAGAAGAGAGAGAGCTTTGCTGATCCTGATGTGATTCACTTCTGCTGATCTTGGAGGCATGGGGTTCCCCATTCAAGCCTAAGAGACCTAATTCTATAATTAATATAAAACCTAGTTCCTAGCTGGGGAGGGTGATGCACAAGGCACTATAGGACCTGTTTCCACTATCATTATAATATGACCTGACCTCAGGACACCCCCGCGCCGCACGGCCACCAGCTGTAGCGTGTGCGTTCCCCCCGCTGCTGTCCTCAGCCTCGCTGAGCCCGCCCCGTCGACCCCGCCCCCGCCGTAATTTCTAGCGTGTGATTTTCTCTTGTGCTGATTTTTTTCCGTTTTTGCCATTCTGTTCTGTTCCCCATATTGTCTGCCTTTTTGCCATAGTGTGTGCCTTATCGTTGTTCTGTGCCGTTCTCTGTGCCCCTGTGCCCCCGCCCCGCTCCCCGATTCCCGCCGCCTGCGTGCGCCACGCCCCCTTTACCTTCTGTGCCCTCCCCGCTCCCGCCTCCCAGCTGCTCCTCCCTCCCTCCCACTTCGCCATAAATGGCGACCGTGCATACGCGCAGCGGGCGCGCCGATTGTGCGCCAAAGGCGCGCCAAAGGTAAGCCTGTCTGCTCCCGTCCGCGCCTGGACCGCGCCCAGCGCCAGGACCCCTGGCCCCCGCAGTCCCCTGCCCTCCCGCCGGACGTACAACGCCGCCACCCTCAACGCACTCAACCCCGGCCGAGTCCCGGGCTGCTACCGAGCCACCCCGAGACGCACCCACGGACCCTTCTGCTGCGACGCCTGCAAGTTCACCTGCATCCGGACCTGCACCACTCCAGCAGTGCCCAAGACCTCGACGAGCAACAGCAGCAGCCACCTGAGATGCATCCTGCTCAACACCCGCTCCGTCCACAGGCACGCCATCGAGATCTGGAACCTGCTCGACACCACAGCCCCAGACGTCGCCTTCTTCACGGAAACCTGGATGAACGCCTCCTCCGCACCTGACATCGCCATCCCAGACGGCTACAAGATCATCCGAAGGGACCGCATCAACCACACCGGAGGAGGCATCGCCATCGTCCACAGGAACACCATCCGCATCACGACCAACACCGATGACACCCTCACTACCGCCGAGCACCTGCACTTCCAAGTCCACATCAACCCCAAGACCACCCTCAGAGGCACCCTCATCTACAGACCCCCTGGACAACGCACACAATTCAGCGAAGACATCGCCGACTTCATCAGCCCGAACGCCCTCTGCTCCGCTGACTACATCCTCCTCGGGGACCTCAACTTCCACCTGGAGAACAACAACGACCGCAACACCACCACCCTGCTGGACAACCTCGCCAACCTGGGACTCAAGCAACTGGTGACCACCCCCACCCACTACGCCGGACACACACTCGACCCCCTCTTCTCATCCAGCAAGGACATCGCCTTCAGCCACGCCACCGGACTCCACTGAACGGACCACAGCTGCGTCCACTTCAGCTTCGCAAGGACCACGATCCACCACCACCAGCAACAGGGTGCACGCAGGAACTGGAACAAGATCACTGCCGACCAGCTCGCTTCCTCCCTGAGCACGAACCCTCCCACCAGCACAACGAACCCTAGCCAGGCGGCCACCAACCTCACGAAGTAGATCAACGACTGCGCAGACGAGCTCGCCCCCCTGAGGACCCCGCCCAGCAGACCTGGCAGCAAGAAAGCCCCATGGTTCACCGACGAACTCAAGAGCTCCAAGAAGAACTGCCGAGCCCTCGAGAGAACCTGGCGCAGAGACCCAACACCGGACAACATGACTGCCCTCAAGCTCGCCACCCGGAAACACCACCAACTCATCCGCGCCACCAAGAAAACTGCATTCAAGGAACGACTGGACACCAACGCACACAACAGCAAAACACTCTTCAACATAGTCAAAGAGCTCTCCAACCCCAACGCCGGAAACAACGACATCACCCCTTCGCAAGACCTCTGCAACTCCCTCGCCTCCTACTTCCACAACAAGATCCCGGACATACACAACAGCTTCAGCACTCAACCGACAAGCACCACGACCGAACCACCGGCCCCCACCACCACCCTCCGCTCCTGGACTCCGATCAGCACCGAAGACACCGTCCGCACGATGAACTCCATCCACTCCGGATCTCCAACCGACCCCTGCCCTCACCACGTCTTCAACAAGGCCGACACTATCATCGCACCCCACCTGCGGGACATCATCAACACCTCCTTCGACACCGCTACCTTCCCGGAGAGCTGGAAGCACGCCGAACTCAGCGCTCTACTCAAGAAGCCATCGGCTGACCCCACCGACCTCAAGAACTACCGCCCCATCTCGCTGCTCCCGTTTCCTGCAAAAGTCATTGAGAAGACCGTCAACAAGCAGCTGGCCACCTTCCTCGAGACGAACGGCTCCCTCGACCCCTCGCTGTCTGGCTTCCGGGCCAACCACAGCACTGAGACCGCCCTGATCGCAGTCACCGATGACATCTGAGCGCTGCTCGACAACGGAGAAACAGCGGCCCTCATCCTCCTCGACCTCTCCGCAGCCTTCGACACTGTCTGCCATCGTACCCTAGTACAACGCCTCAGCAACGTCGGAGTCCAGGAGAAGGCACTGGAGTGGATCATCTCCTTCCTCGCCGGAAGGACACAGAGAGTCCGCCTCCCCCCGTTCAGATCTGAAGCCACCGAAGTCATCTGCGGCGTCCCTCAAGGCTCCTCGCTCAGTCCAACCCTCTTCAACATCTACATGAGCCCCTTCGCAGACATCGCACGCCAGCACAACCTCAACATCATCTCCTACGCCGACGACACCCAGCTGATCCTCTCCCTTACCAATGACCCCGCCATCGCCAGAGCCAACCTTCACAAATTGATGAAAGAGGTAGCGAATGGATGAAGAACAGCCGCCTGAAACTGAACTCGGACAAGACGGAAGTCCTCATCCTGGGATCCTCACCCTCTGCCTGGGATGACTCCTGGTGGCCCCCCGCCCTAGGCTGCTCACCCAAACCAACGGACCACGCACGCAACCTGGGCTTCATCCTGGACTCCTCCCTCTCCATGACCAGACAAGTCAACGCCGTCTCCTCGTCGTGCTTCAATATCCTGCGCATGCTACGTAAGATCTTCCGGTGGATCCCCACCGAGACCAGGAAGACGGTCACCCAGGCCCTCGTCACCAGCCGTCTGGACTACGGCAACACCCTCTACGCCGGAACCACCGCCAAACTCCAGAAGAGACTCCAGCGGATCCAGAACGCCTCAGCACGACTCATCCTGGACATCCCCCATCGCAACCACATCTCCGGACACCTGAGAGATCTGCATTGGCTCCCGGTCAACAAGAGAATCACCTTCCGTCTACTCACCCACGCACACAAAGCCCTACACAGCCAAGGCCCAGGATACCTCAACAACCGCCTCAACTTCTACGCTCCCAAACGCCAGCTCCGTTCGACCAGCCACGCCCTCGCCTCCGTCCCCCGCATCCGCAGAGCCACCACAGGGGGACGGTCCTTCTCCTACCTCGCCGCCAAGACATGGAACTCCCTCCCCACCCACCTCCACCTGACCCAGGACCACCTCGCCTTCAGGAAGCAATTCAAGACCTGGCTGTTCGAGCAGTAGCGGACCCCCCCCCTCCCCCAGCACCTTGAGACCCTCTGGGTATGTAGTGCGCTATATAAATACGATGATTGATTGATTGATTGATTGATTGATTGATTGAATATGATTTCCCCCCTTTGTGTTTTATGGAATTGTAACAATGCTGATTGTATTATTTTTGATCATATGCCTGCTTATGTTAGCCAAAATACTGCATCTTAGAGCACATCGTTATAATAAACATTTTAAACTTTTCCGTGTTTCTATTTCCTCATGTTGTGGACCGGTTATGAGAATGACAAACGAAAGAGTGTTCTTGAGTCCCACCATTCCTGAGAGTAACCTAAGTCTCATGTTCTGGGTTGTGTAATCATTGGTAGCTTCGCTATAGGACGGATCGTTAATGAGACACTGATGCTAGTCGGTTAGGGGTTCTAGGTACTGAGGTGAGTTTTTTGGTACACCACAATTCACTGAGGTCCTGGGTCTCTGTTCAGAGTTCTGTGTATGAGCAACATCACAGCAACAGTGGCACCCTAGGCTGCAGGGGGGGGCATGCAGAACCCCCCATTTATTTTATAATTAGCCTCGGGGAGGTGGCAGTACTTGCAGCTGTGGGAGAGGCTGTACGGTCTGCCCGCGTACATAGTGTTAAGTGCCCTGGGGAGGTGGTGGTATCCAGGGTTTTGGGGTGACACGGACCACCATGCATTTGTTATAAACATTTGCCCTGGGGGGTGTCTGTCCCCGGGGTGTGGGGGTGTCATGTCTGCACCCCCTGCATAGATAAAAACAAATGCCCCGGGAAGGTGGCGGTCCCCGAGGCTTTGATAAGCCCTACGTGGTGGGCCTCGTGCACTCTCTCCTATTTTAAGGTATGTCCTTGGGGCCTGGCCCACCCAGGGGTTAATTAGTAACAAGAGCGGGAGCCTGCGCTTGTTTTAAAAAAAATTGTTTTACCACAAATTCACGAATATCACAATTTCACTGTATTTCTTTTTTTATACTTTTTTGGCCTTTTGGGTTCCACATAGGGAGAGACATTATCCTTACAGTCCTATTTGGGCTTATTTCATGAGAGTCTGCTGTACCCACTTGGGTTTGTATGGAAGCTAAAGTCTTGGCTACCATTTCATGGACTACATCTTCCAGGATGCCTTGCGCCCACATGGGCGAGACTTTGCATTTAAATAAATGGCTTCCGTAACACGCAGCAAACTCCTGCGTTCTTTTAGCCACGGAGGTAGAGCGAATGCTGCTTGAAACGCGTCTGGCTTTTGTTGGCAGTGTTGAGCGAAACTGCGATTGCTGCTCCCTGCAGCTGTGTGCGCCTACCCTTCTGGGTGTGATCTCCACACTTGGGCAGCCTTGTTGTTTTTTTTGTATAGCAGCCAGGCCGGCTGCATGGAGATCCCGCTGCCGGAAACTGGATGATCCTTGACGTTCGCAACTGCTGACTCTATTAGGAGCGGAGGGGGTCTAGCTGCGAGGGAGTATTGGCAGTAACACAGTGTTTTCTCCACGTACCAACACCCACACGGGGAGAGACATTATCCTTACAGTCCCATTTGATTTATTTCATGAGAGTCTTCTGCACCCACTTGGGTTTGCATGGAAGCTAAAGTCTTGACTACCATTTCATGGACTACATCTTGCAGGATGCCTTGCGCCCACATGGGCGGGATTTTGCATTTAAATAAATGGCTTCCATAACACGCAGAAATCGCCTGTGTTCTTTTAGCCACTGAGGAAGAGCAAATGCTGCTTGAAACGCGTCTGGCTATTGTTGGCAGTGTTGAGCGATATGCGATTGCTGCTGCCTGCAGCTGTGTGCACCTACCCCTGCGGGTGTGATCTCCACACTCAGGAATCTTTGTTGGTTTTTTGTATAGCGGCCAGCCCGGCCGCGTCGATGTCCCACTGCCGGAAACTGGTGGATCCTTGAAGTTCGCAACTGCAGACTCTAGTAGGAGCGGAGGGGGCCTAGCTGTGAGGGAGTATTGGCAGTAACACAGTGTTTTCTCCACGTACCAACACCCACATGGGAAGACACATTATCCTTACAGTCCTATTTGGGTTTATTTCATGAGAGTCTGCTGCACCCACTTGGGTTTGTATGGAAGCTAAAGTCTTGGCTACCATTTCATGGACTACATCTTCCAGGATGCCTTGTGCCCACATGGGCGGGACTTTGCATTTAAATAAATGGCTTCCGTAACACACAGCAAACTCCTGTGTTCTTTTAGCCTCTGAGGAAGAGTGAATGCTGCTTGAATTGCGTCTGGCTATTGTTGGAAGTGTTGAGCGATACTGCGATTGCTGCTGCCTGCAGCTGTGTGCGCCTACCCCTCCGGGTGTGATCTCCACACTTGGGCATCCTTGTTGTTTTTTTTGTATAGCGACCAGCACGGCCACATGGAGGTCCTGCTGCCGGAAACTGCCAGATCCTTGATGTTTGCAACTGCGGTTTCTGTTAGGAGCGGAGGGGGCCTAGCTGCGATTGAGTATTGGCAGCAACACAGTGTTTTCTCCACGTACCAACACCCACATGGGGAGAGACATTGTCCTTACAGTCCTATTTGATTTATTTTATGAGAGTCTGCTGCACCCACTTGGGTTTGCAAGGAAGCTAAAGTCTTGGCTACCATTTCATAGACTACATCTTCCAGGATGCCTTGCGCCCACATGGGCAGGACTTTGCAATTAGTTAAATGGCTTCCGTAACACGCAGCAAACTCCTGTGTTCTTTTAGTCACTGAGGAAGAGCGAATGCTGCTTGAAACGCGTCTGGCTATTGTTGGCAGTGTTGAGCGATACTGCGATTGCTGCTGCCTGCAGCTGTGTGCGCCTACCCCTCTGGGTGTGATCTCCACACTTGGGCATCCTTGTTGGTTTTTTGTGTAGCGGCCAGCCCGACCGCGTGGATGTCCCACTGCTAGAAACTGGTGGATCCTTGAGGTTCGCAACTGCGGACTCTATTAGGAGCGGAGGGGGCCTAGCTGCGAGGGAATATTGGCAGTAAGACAGTGTTTTCTCCACGTACCAACACCCACATGGGGAGAAACATTATTCTTACAGTCGTATTTGGGTTTATTTCATGAGAGTCTTTTCCCCAAACCGGGTTTGTATGGAAGCTAAAGTCTTGGCTACCATTTCATGGACTACATCTTCCAGGAGGCCTTGCGACCACATGGGCGGGACTTTGCATTTAAATAAATGGCTTCCGTAACACGCAGCAAACTCCTATGTTCTTTTAGCCACTGAGGAAGAGCGAACACTGCTTGAAACACGTCTGGCTATTGTTGGCAGTGTCGAGCGATACTACGATTGCTGCTGCCTGCAGCTGTGAGCGCCTACCCCTCCGGGTGTGATCTCCACACTTGGGCATCCTTGTTGGTTTTTTGTATAGCGGCCAGTCCGGCCGCTTGGAGGACCCGCTGCCGGAAACTGGCAGATCCTGGAGGTTCGCAACTACTGACTCTATTACGAGTGGAGGGGGCCTAGCTGTGAGGGAGTTTTGGCAGCAACACCGTGTTTTCTCCACGTACTAACACCCACTTGGGGAGAGACATTATCCTTACAGTCCTATTTGGGTTTATTTCATGAGAGTCTGCTGCACCCACTTGGGTTTGTATGGAAGCTAAAGTCTTGGCTACCATTTCATGGACTACATCTTCCAGGATGCCTTTGGTGGGATTTTGCATTTATATAAATGGCTTCCGTAACACATAGCAAACTCCTGTGTTCTTTTAGCCACTGAGGAAGAGCGAAAGCTGCTTGAAACGCCTCTGGCTATTGTTGGGAGTGTTGAGCGATACTGTGATTGCTGCTGCCTGCAACTGTGAGCGCCTATCCCTCCGGGTGTGATCTCCAGACTTGGGCATCCTTGTTGTTGTTACATATATATATATCCATACTAATATAATAAAGAGAGAGCCCAAACTTTTGAGGCGGGTAATCTCAGGAACCACAGCAACAATCACAACACCCAATACAGCGTTGGAAAGGGCAGTTGCAGCAGAAGGACATAGGCTATGCAGACACCCACCATATACATTTAAAAGGTAAAAGAACTGTGCCAGCAAAGTAGTCCCTTGTGGGCGTGTCTGCGTTGTGATGTGGGCGTGTGCTGGGGGCGTGACAACCGCTGGGGGCGTGTGGGGAGGTTCCACCCTTCATACCATGTCTCATATTGTGTGCTAATCCCACCCTGCTCCCTTTAACCAGTTCGATGCTGATGACGGAACCGCTCCATCATCAGCTGCGGTTGGGCTGTGCTGATGACGGAGCGGTTCCCTCATGGCCCTGCCGCCGCACCTGCGCGGCGCTGATTTCGCGCCCGCGCGGCGCTGATTTCGCACCTGCGCGGCTCATTCTATTGAGCGGGCGGGGCCATGACGGAACCGCTCCGTCACAAGCACAGCCCAACCGCGGCTGGTGACGGAGCGGTTCTGTCACCAGCATGCGGCCCCCCCGCCCACTTAGCGCTCCGGCGGAATAGCCGCCGCAGCGATGTGGTTAAATACCCCTGCACCCCATAATCATAACCCATCTTTACTCCTTAAAATACCCCAACACCCTTAAACACTAACCCATCTTAACCCTATAAATATACCCTGTACCCCAAAACCCAAACCTATCCCTAAACCCTAAAAATACCCCTGTACCCCAAAACCCAAACCTGAACCCTATAAATACCCCTGTACCTCAAAACACAAACCTACCCCTGAACCCTAGAAATACCCCTGTACCCCAAAACCCAAACCTAGCCCTGAACCCTAAAAATACCACTGTGCCCAAAAACCCAAACCTACCCCTGAACCCTAAAATACCCCTGTAGCCCAAAACCCAAACCTAGCCCTGAACCCTTAAAATACCCCTGTACCCCAAAACCCAAACCTACCCCTGAACCCTAAAAATACCCCTATACCCGAAAACCCAAACCTAGCCCTGAACCATAAAAATAACCCTGTACCCCAAAACCCAAACCGACCCCTGAACCCTAAAATAATCCTGTACCCCAAACCCTGAACCCTAAAAATACCCCTGTACCCCAAAACCCAAACCTTGCCCTGAACCCTTAAAATACCCCTGCACCCCAAAACCCAAACCTACCCCTGAACCCTAAAAATACCCCATACCCCAAAACCCATACCTATCCCTAAACCCTAACACTACCCCTGTACCCCATAACCCAAAATATATCTGAACCCTTAAAATACCCAAACACCCCAAAACATATACCTCAGTACCCCAAAACATATACCCCTATACCCATACTTACCTTATCCAAACATTTAAAAAAAACATGCTTTTACCATTCATGCATTTACAACGAATTTTGTTGTAAATGTATGCGTGGTAAAAGTATATAAAATGCAATGCCATACGTTATAATGGCGTTGCGGAGTCATGGTACTTTCGTAATGAAAGTATGCGAAGTGATGGTATGCGGAAAGAAAGTTGCGGAATAATGGGTGTTTACCCTCCCCCGGTAAGTACATTGGTGGCACGGCTGCCCACATCTCCGGCAACATACTTAAATTTTTTCACCACCCATTTGAAAAATGCACAGGTCTCTCTCATTGATGGCCAGCACCGACATACACTTTTAGACACACCTCCAGCCACAATTTCTAAAATTGCGAACTTTAGAGCTGGGGAGCTACGTTCGAATCTCGGCATCAGCTCAACATCCTGTGATTCCAGGCAAATCACTTTGTCTCCCCGTGCCTACCACAAATGAATGTGTTCTTCTGTAATGTAAATTGTGCTCATGCCATGTTGTCGAGTTTGCGCTATATAATATTGCAAGAAAAAATAAAGTAGGGAAAATCGAGTTCACACACTACTGAACGCGCACTCTTAAGCGCATCAGCAGTGCACTGTGAATCGGAGCGTTTCACAGGCCTATCACAGATAAGAAATGCTATCAAAACGAAATCCTACAAAACAATATACTACTGGCCGGCAGCAATTCATACCCGGACAACGTCGGGACGGGCTGCTAGTATATATATATATATATATATATATATATATATATATATATATATATATATATATATATATATATATATATATATATATATATATATATATATATAGTACAGAACTTGCCAGCGCTGCAACACGCAATAAAGTGCTTCTAATTTTGCTGAAATGTGTGCGTCTCATTTCCCTTTCTACTCGAGAGGCTCTGGATTATATATATATATATATATATATATATATATATATATATATATATATATATATATATATATATATATATATATATATATATATATATATATATATATATATATATATATATATATATATATATATATGTATATATCAGAAATCATCAAAAATACTGTCAGCAAATATTATATCAACATGACGTTTCAGTGACACTTAAGATGGTTCACACTGCCTTCTTCAGGACTACAATACTTTTATACATAACAACACATTTCTGGGAGGCAGGGAAATATAAAACACACCATCAGTCGAAACTAATTATCAGCATTGAGTTCATCTCTTTTTAGTGCATACTATTAACCTGTGATGCCTGCCTACCCAGGGGTGGCTTCTCCGTAATGGCAGAGGAGTGCCACCTCACTGGTCAGAGCCAGTTACAGAAACATTAATTTATATTAAAACAGTAATATCAGTTTCTTTTTCTGTGATGGGCTCTGGCTGACGGTGCATGCTCGCGGGGCTGGGCCATGATAGGCAGTAGTGGTGGGCACTTAGAAGTGTCATGTAAGTATGGCCAGCTGTCTTAGGCTGGCCAAACAGACATTCACACTTTTATTTATTTATTTCTCCAACCCAGCTGTGCTCACAGACTGGCTGAAGAAAAGCAGCAGGCTCCCAGGCAGTGTCTTAGCAGCAGACCAGGCAGCTAATTCCAATCCTGGTGCTGCTGTCATAGCATGGAAGCAGCATCTGGATTGAGTGGGGTGCCTGTGCCTTTCCAGAAACTGCTGGGAGTAAAGCATCGAGACAGCTTTCGGCATCGATACGTTTTCATATAAAAATATAATTTTTACAGTCAATTCCCCATCCCATCCTCCCCCTCCACCCCTGCGCACCCTACGTTGTGCGGCGGCCGCCACTGCCCCCCCCCCGACAATTCATCAAGAGGGTGAGATGGTTCAGGCTGCCAATAAAAATAGAGGTGAACTTAACGATGATAGTTAATTTAGACTAATGGTCTACATATCTTTGCCTCCCAGAAATGTGTTGATATGCCTAAAAGTATTGTAATCCTGAAGAAGGCAGTGTGAACCATCTCAAGTATCGCCGAAGCACAGCAGCCACAGAATTTTTCCCTTGACAGTATTTTTTATGATTTTAAAAAGATATACATATTACTGTTCTAAACATAGGGTATAGTGGAACCACCAGAAGTAACAACAGTGATTCTTGTTTTGAATTACTTGGATTTATATTACTTTGTTTGCACTGTTGAAATGATATCAATGATATTGCGTGCTATTGATGCCTTAAGACTATAAATGTAATAAGAGGATGATGAATTGAAAGAAATGTATGGTTTAACCAGAGCATGGTCTAAACTTATATATAATATTGAATACATAAATATATTTGAGTGTAATTTTTTATAATAAATAAAACATTACTGATTTTTTTTTTAAAAGTTGGAGTTAATTATGTTTTTATGAGAGTAGAATTGTTCACCATATACTATTGTTTAGTGCATCCTAATAGAACCTTGCGGATAGCACTGAGGACATTTAGCAGTTAGGTTACACAAAATAGAGCTTCTTTTTATTGTGGCATAACCTACTCTGTCCCTTTTGGTATGAAAGTGTGGCTTTCTCTAACCTTGGAGCTTGGCAATATAGTGCGACTGTTAACTTTTATGTTTTTCTCTACACCTACGGCACAAAAAATTATGGGACTACGTAAACGTGGCTGCCATATACTGGTGATAAAAATAATTGAAAAAATATTGACTGATGTGACGGTTTTACTTGTGCCTTTTTTAAAACCTAAGCCTGTCAGTTGTTCAATGTATTTAATCATTATTGTTTCAGAAGGAGACTCGAATATATGATGATCTAAACAAGCACACAAACGCCAGTCAGCTTTAAAGTAAGGATGTCACTATAAACATTTTATAACATCAACTATAAAAAAGAGATGGAAAATAAATCACCATCTAACTGCGCACCAGACGTGCAGAAAAAATAAACTACCAGTATTTAAAATTTACGTAAAAATTAATAAAATAAAAAACACATTTTGAATCAGCTTTTTTGGTAAAGAGAAGGGAACAATTTTTAGGCAGATTTGAAAAACTTACACAGGTTTTGTGCAGTCGTTCAAAGTGAACATATCCACTGGTGAAAGTTGGTGGACAATTGCCCCATGCTGTATGCTATTGTGGGTGGCAGCAAAATGTGAATTACAATTTAACAAACCCATGATGAAGCCTGTTGGCCAAAAGTTCCTCTATGTATGTATATGTATATTGGCTATGATTGTTTTTGAGAATCAATAGTCTGGCAAGACAACTAAAGCTGCCTGAAAAGCCACACCTAAAAAGAGTAACATTGTCACAGTTGATCAACAGCCTGGAGATGAGCTGCAGTCACTTGCAGTCATCTGTTGAAGGGAGCAATCTAATAAGGCTTCATCTTGATTAATGCCAAAATATAACATGATATATTTTATTGTGAGATTATTGTCTATGGTGGTCTCCTTAAACATCACACTACTTGCTCAGTAAAGGTAAAGTTTAATTGATAAATACTTTCCATAAATCAACAATCATGAATCCATTGCCATGCAATGACAGGCTCCCATAAGCTGAATGCACAAAAATAGCACTTTTGTAGATTGCAGAAAGATTATCAACAGGAAATAAGAATAGATTTTAGAGATTCTCCTCAAAAGAATTTAACAGTAGGATCTCTCAGTTAGCCTCTCTGTTTGCACTCTGTATAAGTATTAGGGGTGTCTTTCGCTAAAGTAATCAACCAGCAATCACTAGTGGTTCTAGGGAAATACATATGATACCCAGGTCCTCTTCCAGCTTGAGAACATTTATTGATTCAAGGACTAATTCTCGAAGTGCCTAAACTATATGACTCTTTTGATGAAGGAGAGCTACCTGAATGAAGACATCTATGAAGCCTTGGTAAGCCGATAAGAAGAATTTAATTACATATATTTTTGGTCCACTTCCCTGCATTCAGTACCAGCATGAAAACAAAGTGATAAAACCCTGTGATCTGTTTGACTTGAAACCCTCCTTCGACTAGATAGCGCCTGCCTTCCTTAACTCCCAGCACCCACTGGAGATCACAAGATCGCTGTTATGGAACACTGATTATTGGACCTAACCTGGTGATTTAAATGACAAAGAGTACCAAGCTGGCAGATTTTTCTTCTACTTGTAAAAGGTCAACAAAACTACTTCAATGGCTCAATGCAAGGTTCAAGTTCAAACTCCAATTCATAAGGCCAGTTGGGAAACTGCTCACCCTTTCTAATGAATTACTCTCCCTTTACTGTAATAAAGCCTGAGTCATTCTTTTACCATATATGGCAAGTGAAGAACAACTTAAAATGAAGGTAGACCCTGCACTCTTCTGAGCCTACCATTCTAAAAATGCTTGGAACCCAGGGCGGAAGGTCCAACCAAATCAACAACATATCAGGTACTATATGAAAACATATTTCTTAAAGCAAGCAGCATGGCCTTCCATGCCAGGTGACAGCCCTCCCTGAAAAATTAACACAAACTGAATAATGGGCACTATTAAATATGTGTTTTCTTCTGGATGAGCATAGTGAAGTGGGACAAAATGCCTCATAAAACTCCCCAGTGAATACAAACATATACATAAACAACAATTTGTACCCAGAATGATATGGATCACTACAGTCTAAAGTCCCTGAACGTGATATCTGGTTGCTTGGGCTCATGGTCATGGTCATGGTCATTTCATGGAAGCCCAGGCTTGACTTTAAAATTAAGCTGTATCTAAAGGGACAGATATAGTTAGGCTACTGACTGAGCAAAGAGGCTCTAAAACATGACAGTGAGTAGTGAAGGTCTTTACACGCGGTGGTAAGGCAATGTAAGCTTTATTCCAATATGTAGCGCCCACAACACAGCAAGTCCAGCTCTTCTGATGTCCTGGCAGCAAACTGACATACTGGTCACTGCCAGAACCTCAAGAGGTGAACGTTTATGACATACAGTCTAAAACCTACAATCTAATTCTAAGCATCTTACCACAAATCCCTCCTTTTAGCAGAGCAAGCGTTTTCCTAAAACAACATAAAGTGCCCCATTAGGATTGCGGACGGACTTTAGTCCTCCCACCACCCTTGCTGTGTTGGGACCGGCCGCCAGCAGTGCGGCGGTACCGCACCGCAAATGAGGATACGACCGCCATCATGGCAGTCGCAGTCAGAATCTTTGAAATTGCAGCGGGTGCTGCTGTAAGCAGCACCCGCCGCAATGCTAAAGAGGCACATTGTGCATTACCATGCACAACGTGGCAGGCACCATGTGGTGCCTGCCACCTTGAGCATGGCAATTTGGGGGGTACATTGGTACCCCCAAGTGCAGCCCCCCACCCATCTGGGGGCCCACAACAGCCCCCCAAACAATTCCCGCCAGCCTTTCCATGGCAGCACCGCCGCCATGGAAAGGCCTTTGCATTCTCCCATGCTAATATGGATGGCGGTAACGATTGCTGACCAGCGGAAAAGCACCTGACATACTTTGCATCCACCGCGAAACCCCCCGCTATTGTTATATGGCAGGGGTTTCACTCATTACGATGTTGAGAAGGTCGCCATCTCGACGTGGCGAAAGTCACGACATCGTAATGAGCCTCATGGTCTTTAAATTTACTTATCATTTTTACCATCCATGAACGAGATAAAATCAGACTGCCAGGGATATCATCAGAACTCATCACAGATACTTGAACATCAATGTTGGGATTGCCCACCTCTATGTTGGGTTGCAACAAAATTTGTCAATCAGATCCACTATCTACACATCTCCTACATTAAATAATGTTAGCTTGTACGGGGGAAATTTGGATCCATTGCCTCCTATTCCACCAAACTTTACCCTCTAACAAAAGAGCCTTTGGTAACTCTCATAACTTGCACTGGTAAAGAAAATTTTGATTCACCTTTCTTAACTTTCTTGGATTATGAACAATGACCCAATCTCCTATTCCCAAGTCTTTGTTATAAACAAAATGTTTCTGATCAAAGTGCTGCATCATCTCAACTTGTTTTAATGTAACTAAAGATTAAATGCTCTCACAGTTTGTGCATTTTGTTCTCTCTCCATTTTATTTTCTAACCAATTTGGAAACCAATGTGTGTAGACCTTGCATCCCCTAAATAAAGAGAAAGGAACTTCGCCTGTAGTGCCATAGGGGTAAGATTATAGCTCCACATTTTGTTTTTCACAAATGTACTTGCATTCTGCACTGAAGCTACCACTTTCCCACTTTCCCTCTTTCATAATCCTGTTAGCTCTCTCCACTAAGCAATTTGAACTTGGAGAATATAAAGGAACCTTGTGATGTTTTATGCCATGTTGCTTAGAAAACGACTTTATATTCTCAGACACAAGGTACGTATCATCATTAGTAACGATTTTCTTAGGTTAGCCTTCCAATTTAAAAAACATTCTCCAAAAATGTGATGGCAGCATTGGTAGAGGGAGAGTCAGTAAATGAAAAATAAATCCATTTTGAATAATAGTATATTAAGACAATTAAATATCTCATAACTAGATAATGGACCAGAAAAATCCAAACCCAATTCCTCCCATGTTTGTCTGCGATCCACCAATCAGGATACTTATCTATCATTTTTCACATTACTATCTAAAGATAGCCACCAATACATTTTTTTTACCTTTTACAAATATTGGAAATACCCAGGTGATCTTGAAGAGCTGATTCAATTAACTTATGCCTTAAGTTCTTAGGTGGAACAAATGATTCTCCATGCTCAATCACACCATTAACCACTGACAATTCTTATGAAATCTTAGCGAATGTCTTAAGATCAGGAGGTATACATCTAACTTCAGACGAACCCTTCAAAATATACTGCATGACTTTTCCCAAATTTCTATCTGATTAGCTTGCCTCTAACCACGGGTCCTCTGATATCTTGTCCTTACATTTGTTGACTGTGTCCAAAATTGTAACCATACACTCGGTATCCTCAAACATTTCATTCTCATCATCATCCAGAGACATCCTTGATAAGCAATCATCTTGGAAATTCTTGTGTTTGATCTCAGAACTATACTCCTGAGGTTTGGATAACAATCATCAATCCTGTAGAAGTGTTGTCAGATCCTTTACTTTTGAGTATCTGTGCCAGTGGTGTGTGGTGTGTGGTCTGTAAACAAATTAAATCAAATCAAAAATATGCTCTAAAATATTGCACTGCCCAAATGTAAGTCAGTGTTTCACGTTCTATAGTGATATACTATTTTTCAGACTGTTTCAGTGTTCTTGAAGCAAAACCAATAGTGTATTCCTTGCCGCTAACCCACTGGCTGGGGGCTGCACCAATTCCAGTTAAGCTGGTGTCAACAGTAATTATGAATTTATACTCAGTTTTGTATGCCTTCAAAATAGATGCTTTGACAATAAGCTTTTTCACCTCCACAAACAATCTTCCAATTCCTCGATCCAAACAAACTTCACTCCTTTCCTTAATAATACTCTCAAAGGTTCAACCATGCAAGAGTAACCTTGCACAAATATAGCATAATACTCAGCATGACCGAGGAAAGGCCTATAACTATCTCTGTCCTTGGGTGCTTTAGCTTCTTTGATGACATTTATGAGGGAAACAGTTAGGTGTTATCTCTGATGATGTAGTGTGACCCAAGTATTCTAGCTTCTGAACCGCAAAATGGTATTTGTTGCTTCTGATTGTCATGCCAGTTTGAGACAATACGTTTTAATACTTTGTCCAGAATGTAATTATTAATCTGCCTATCTTTAGCAAATATCAGGATATCATCCTGAGATGCCTATACCCCATCCATAAGCTTTTGAAAAACGCTCGCTGCTGACGCCAATCCAAATGGAAGTCTACAATACTCAAAAGTTCCAAATGGTGTAACAAATACTGTAAGTTCCTGTGAGGCTGGCGTCAGAGCAATTTGGTGATATGCAGAGTGTAAATCAGTCAGGGAAAACTCAGCCTCATCTAGATTTCCAATAAGTCCTTGGTCTTGGGTATAGGATGGCAATCAACCACTATATTTTTATTTAGTGTGTGTGAATTAGCACATAACCTCAACTCCCCTCATTTTGATGATACCTTATGAACACAAATCTTGTAATGTTTTCTTTAAATTCTCCCTTACGCTAAGGGGAATATTTCATACTTTATGGATGACAGAGCAAGCATCAGGTTTGAGCTTAATATGGTGCTCGAAGCTCTTAACAAAACTAACTTTCTCCTGGAAGACATTTGCAAACTTCAAGACAATGTTTTCAATGTCCTCTGCTTCTGTATCAACACTAACCACTTGGGAATGATGATTGGTCAAGTCATCAATACATGTCCCCATCTATTTACCTAATATGACAGCTTGTTCTGATCCAGGAACCAAATACAGACGCATCCTTGCTAAATCCTTCCACCCAATGATGTTCTTCCCTTTAACAGCAAAACACAGTTTGTGTACTTAACTCTACTTAAACATTCCACCTTAGCATATACTTCTCTCTGAAGGCTTTTGGAGTCACATCAGTCAGGATAAGTTATCCACGAATAACCCAAACTTCACAAAATGTAGAATTCCTCAAGAATGATATGGGAGATTCCGAATCTGCCATGACTTGCGAAGAAACCCCACCAATCTTGGCTTTTGCAAATGGTCCTTTCACAATCTCTGAACCTGTAATGTAAGTCCATTTTATTGTTAAAATCACATTGTTAGATTTCTCAAAAACTGTTTCTTCACTAAATTCGATGCTGTTCACTTTAACTTGTACATACTGCTTGAAAATGCCCAACTTCACTACAGGCTATACACCGTTTTTCAAGTGCAAAACAGTTAGGACTGCTACTAATGTGATTTTTTACCCACACCTGTAACAGTAAATATCTTGTCTCTTATACATTTCTTTTGTCCTTTCAAACGTAAAGTAACTGCACATAAAGCCTCCCTGCACTCTTCGGCATTCTCATCATTAGTACTCAATAGATTCACAAAGTTCCCAGGCACATCTGCTTTCAAAGTTTTTGATGAAATCATGGAGTGTTCTATTCCTTTTGCTATATCTATAACTTCAATAATAGTCAGGTTTCTACATGCCAATAATCTTTCCTGGATTTTGCGTGAGTAACAATTGAATATGAATTGGTCGTGAATACATGTCAACATTTGCTCAAAGTATGCATGTTGCAACAAATATTCTCAACACAGAGACATAATCCTCTGCACTCTCTTCCACATTTTGTTTTCATTTAAAAAACGGTGCCTTTCAAGTAATATACTGGGCTCTTCAGAGTAGTCCATAGTCTCTCTACAGCCTCCTCATATTGATCAGTCTCACCATCACTATTACCCTGAGCTTGCATTTGTGCTGCAATAGGAAGTTTATCAAATACTTATTGCGCAGCATGTCGAAGAATACCATATAATAATTCCAATTTTGTAGCCGAAGGACATCTGTTTGCCTCCACCGCAACCAAATAGTTCTGGAATAACTTAAACCACTGCTTCCATCTAAGCGGTGGCTTTCCCGGGTGCTCCAGTAAAGGTGGTGGTTGAACAAACTGGTGTAGAGATGTCTTCGTAGCCATGCGATGTAAAACTAAACCAATACAGGACTGCAGGATTTAGAAAAAAAAAGAATAAGAAAACAGTTTTAGTGAATTTTTTTGGTGGGCCAATCACCATTTAATAGTAATGACAGCCAAATGAGATAACTAAAATCAGCAAATCAGAAGAAGCAATATTTTACTCTCAGTGGTTTCGTGTGCCTGTCACAAGGATTAAAATACCTCGAAAACGCTTAAATTCAGGTGTGCCTGTCACCATATGCACAGGCCGATGGAGCACGTGAGGAGAAATCATCATAGTACCCAGAAAGCAGCAACCGGCAAACAGTTTCATAATATGGGCCTACCTACGTGCCCAATCCAAGATGGCCGCCGAACATGTTCAATGTGATGATGCGGCTCGAACAGATTTCTGGAAGATTGTGATGCGCTTAAGAGCCAGCACCGTTCAAATGCAATCACGAGCATTGTGTGGTGACAGCACATGCTAGAAAGCATTCACTGCTACAAACAAGCTCCCACAATCACCCCGAAATGGCCCAGAAAAGGGGCACTTGATGCCAGACAGTACTAATGACAGCACCAAGCCGAAATGCTGAAAACATCCAAAGTTGCTCAGTTTGGGCTGCTGACGTCCGAGGATGCCGATATTCTTCAGGCTGGTGGGCGTGCAAATGTATTATCCCTCCCTCTCATCACCATAATGTAGTGAGGGTCTTCAAGCAGTGGTAAGGAAATGTCAACTTTTTCCCAACATGTAGCCCCCACAACACAACACGTCCAGCTTTCCTGATGTCCTGGCAGCAGCTGACATACCGGTCACTTCCAGTACCTGGAAGATTGTGATTCGCTTAAGAGCCAGCACCGTTCAAATGCAATCACGAGCATTGTGTGGTGACAGCACATGCTAGAAATCAGTTTGGGCTGCTGACGTCCGAGGATGCCGATATTCTTCAGGCTGGATGGCGTGCAAATGCATTATCCCTCCCTCTCATCACCATAATGTAGTGAGGGTCTTCAAGCAGTGGTAAGGAAATTTCAACTTTTTCCCAACATGTAGCCCCCACAACACAACACGTCCAGCTTTCCTGATGTCCTGGCAGCAGCTGACATACCGGTCACTTCCAGTACCTGGAAGATTGTGATGCGCTTAAGAGCCAGCACCGTTCAAATCCGCCTAAACTGACTCCTTACCTAACGAAAATACACACGAGTGAAGAGAACACTGCTCTACAGCATCGGCAAAAATTTGAAGGCTCTGCGACTTGTCACGACAAAGTTAGAGGCAGCGGAGTTTTTTACGGGACCTGAGCTGGAGCTGGGTGGAGCGAGCTGAGGGGGCCGGAAAGCTACGCAAGACCGCTGCGCTCCACGAGGCGCACAGGCCTCGCGAGGAAACGCTGTGACGGTGCTCTGCTTTCAGTGTTGCAGACTGACAGGAGACGCCGAGCCGTCCTTGAGCACTGCGGACATTGTCTGGGCACCCGGTGGTGCACCTATGCTGCAAACGAGGGAGCTGTGAACTGCTCTCGGGAAAAGCCTTGACCTACGGTGAGGATCTGGGGGTTCTGGACTGCCTGTGTGTGGCCTCGGTGGGCACCCGGACCCGTTTTTTCGAGTGGTGTGCTGCCAAGAAGACCCAGCCGGTGTGGGTGACAGGAACCATAACTGGGGATGTTGTCAGAGGCCTCTATGCGCACACATAAGAATTACGGAAACTGCAAGTCGCAAGCGGACATATCTGCGTGAGAGGCGCTAAGGGCTCTTCGACAATTGTAGGGCCCTGCAGCACACAATAAGGCATGCACACGGCTCGGGGAACCACATTGTTTTTGAGATAAAATACTTCAGAATCCTTGCCGTGACGACGGTAGCGAGGTGAAGAGAGCTAATTTATTTGCGCTAACTCTACGTGAGGCAACTCAGAACGCCACACTACACCCAGGGGCTGAGAAGTTGCGCAAGTGGGGAGCACTAAAACAACACGAGCGTGATACTCTACAGGATTTAAAGTGACGCGGTGCAGGGGCTGTGCGGACGGGCCCTGGGGGAATTAGATTTTGGCTGCAATATAGTTGAAGACCGCGGCTGAATGGTGCTGAGGCGCGGGCCCAGACGTCTCTGGCTGCACTTATTGACCCGCGGGCAAGTGGCACACATTGCTCCCTCATCTGTCCAGGGTAGAGGAACGCTCCTGGTAGTACAACATGCAACAGCGTTAAAATATACCAGGGACAAATTGTTGCTTACATACCCTCATCTGCCCGCTGATTGTGGTGAGAGTGCCGTGGGGCTATATGAAGCTGACGCTGCTCTGGTAGGAGTGGTGTGGTGATCCCTTCTCCCGCCTCTGTACTGCAACTGCATGACCAACCTGGACCTCTCTGCACACTGGTAGTAGAGACGCCAATTGCACTGCATCGGGCTCATGTCTACAGGTTCCTGCCCTATCCGAGAAGGACGGGAAGAACGACTATCGACTATTGCCACAAGTCCCTACAAGAGGCCCACGATGGGTAAACAAGATAACAGGCAGCCTAAGCTGACATTTGAAGCCGCTAGTAACAAGAAAGGATTGCGTAATGCACCGGACAAAGTGGACTCCCAGAGCCCATCGACGGCTGGAGCGAGTCTTGGCTCCTCAACGTCAGACATACAACAGTTGATGCAGGAGATGAGGCAGGGGTTTGCCACGATAGTGGGCAAAGTTGACCGGATATCGTCAAGGATGGATGCCATCGCACAGAAAATGGACGTACATGAGGAGCGCATCACAGAAACCGAACGGCGCATATCAGATAATGATGATACAACGGCCTCTCATACCACGCAACTCTCGAGAATGGACAACGTCCTCAGGGTTATTGCTGCGAAGAATGAGGAATTGAAAGCCCGCAGCTGAAGAAATAACATTTGCGTGATAGGTGTGCCAGAATCCACCAACACGGGGCGCATGGAGGACTACGTGGAGAAGATACCACCTGCTGCAGTTGGAACTGAAGCGTTTTCCAAACAATTCATTGTCGAAAGGGCGCACCGCTCGCTTGGACCGCGGCCTAAACCTGGAGCCCCACCGAGGCCCATCATTGCACGGCTCCTCAACTACCGTGACCGCGACACTGCGTTGCGGGCGGCTCGCACCAACCAAAAACTCACGTGTGATGGTGCTAGCTTCTCCATTTACCCTGACTTCACGCCTGTGGTGCAGGAACAGCAACCTAAATTCCTGGATGTTAAGAAAAAACTCTGGGCCCTACAGATTGACTATGCGTTGCTATATCCAGCGAAGCTACGGGTGACCCACCAAGCAAAGCAACACTTCTTCATGAATCCACAACAAGTGGACGATTTTTTGAAAACTCTGCGACGTACAAGAGCTGGCCAGAGAAACGACGGCCAAGAAGAGCGTGAAGAAGAACAATCGCTGAATGAAGACATGTGACTTGATGGCCCGATTGTTCTAGCGTAATACTGTCCTATAGACAATGCTATAGAGGCACATAAGAGATCATCAATCGGGAGAGGACTCCGCTGCTGTACGAGAATACCATGGACGGGTATTGGACTGTTGGAGGTAATGTATTCCAGGCACCACCCCCATCCCCTTGAATGTGCCCGATTGAGGCCATATAGGACGAAGGGCAAGGTGAGGGGGGTGGATCTGTGCATACCTTGGATGACTCCCATAGGGTATACCCCATTAAACGTGTTGATTATCTTGCAAATGTTGGGATGTTTGGCTATTTCTGGGGGTGGAGGGTGGGATGGGGATACTGGCAAGTTGGGGATGCTTCAGTGGGAGGGGGTGGAAGAGTGAACTTCTTACACAATTTGTTGCCCCATGATATCAGAGGTGATATAGATACATCTATGACAAGCATGCTTAGCTGTAACCGTTTCGATACTGAAATGTGTAAATTACCAGCAAATGGGAAGAGAAGACCAAATATTCGGGCCTTTCTTATGTTGTTCGCTTGGGATGTGGATGGGGAGGGAGAAAGACCAATGGTGCCTTTCCTTGCATTGTATTGGGTAGGCCTTATCTCATTGGCAATTGAAATGATGGTAGAACTTTATACTTTTGGCGAATTGGGCTTGTTTCAGTTGGGGATGAGGGAGGGGTGGGTGTTCACACATTATAATTGGAGTTTGGGCACAGTGACTATCGAAGAGATAATGCATCTGGATCCAATAGACATTCTGGATGCTAGGAGGCGGGAGGATACTCTCGCAGTGCACTTTGTATGCGTAAGCTTTGATCCACGAGAATGCAATGACGTGCGTGTTGCCTCCAGGACCGGTCTGTGTGATAATGGGCCTACTGAGAAGGATGTGGACACAGCAGTAGCTGCTGATGGCCTTGGGCCCACATGGCTGTACCTGATATGCTGCTTGACATTGAGCGACAACATCACTTATGTGGTATACTGATTTAAATGTATTAACTTGGAATGTGAGGGGTTTGGGAGATCCTAGAAAACGGCGTCAGATTCTGTCATACCTAGACCGCCACTCTGTGCATATAACCCTCCTCCAGGAAACCCACTTCAGGGTACAAACTGCCCACACCTTTGCCAACAGGTGGGCGATTCACACTGTTTTGTCGTCCTTCTCGACATATGCAAGAGGAACAGTCATACTGGTAAAGAAAGGTACGCCCTTTGCTTTGGCTGGTACCAAGGTAGACACGCAGGGGAGGTACTGTATGATGTGGGGCGGGCTGGGACACTTTGCGGTTACCTTGGTTTGCTGCTATGGTCCTAACATTGATGACCCTCTGTTCTTCACGGAGTTGTGGTCGGCAATTGTGGGAACAGGCCCACAACATCTCATCTAGGGGGGAGACTTTAACACTACCCTAGATCCTGCTACAGACAGATCGCACCCGGCTCCTCACCATTACACTAGAGCAAGGTCTACATTGCACGCAACAATCGCGGATCACAATTTGATAGATGCCTGGAGACATCTGCACACTGATACACAGGAGGGTACACATTACACGGCGCAAGCGCGCTCATGGGCTAGTCTTAACTATATATTTCTAGCACCACAGCTGTACACTTCCCTTGTTAAGGCACAGCATCTCCCTAGAACATACTCTGATCACTCTCCGGTGAAAATCACTCTACGCTCGACAGATCTAGGCCCCCGACAATTGCCTGGCGTCTGCAACCTACGATGTTGCTGGACGCTGCATTTCAGGAAGAGCTCCGCAATGAATGTTTAGATTTTTTCAAGAGGAATAAGGACTCTGTAAAAGACGTTGAAACGATTTGGGACGTATTCAAGGTGACTTTGAGGGGGTTCTGTATCGCTAAGGGATCCGGTGTTTTAAAGAACATTGTGGCACGATTGACGACACTAGAGTTAGAATTAAAAATTCTTGAGGCGTCTTTGGCAACACGTCCCGATGATGCCACCCTCTCGAGTATACGTGAGAGACTTTCTGAGTACATGGATGAATCCGCTAGGGAATCGAAATTTTGGGGCAAATATTGGGTTGCTCGCCGTTATGGCGAAGGCAAAAGGCCAGGGAAAGCCTTAGCTGCGCCGATGAGATTGACACGAGCACCTAATGTTATACTGGAACTCGAGAATTCAGAAGGAGAGGTGTTTAGAGACACCGCACAAATCCTTAAATCTTTTGTGTCGCACTATAGCACACTGTACATGTCCACTAGGACTGGTGAACTTTGCCTACAAGAGTATCTGGCCGATGTTTCCCTCGGTTGGCTTAGTGATGCACAGAGGGCATTTTTGAGTGCCCCTTTCGAGCTGGATGAGGTGCGTGAAGCGATCATGCATATGAGGTCAGGGAAGGCAGCGGGACCAGACGGGATTCCTATTGAATTTTATAAAACGTTCATAGACTTTATGGCTCTGGTGTTACGAGAAGTCTATGAAGATGCCCTTGAGGTGGGCCATTTGCCGCCCTCCATGCGTGTGGTGCTTATCACATCCCTTTTGAAACCTGGGAAGCCGGCGAATACATGTGATTCATACGGCCCCTTTCCTTGCTAAATTGTGATGTGAAAATACTAGCCAAACTAATTGCAACTCGTATAGGCCTCCTGCTCCCTACCCTAATATTGCCCGACCAGTTGGGTTTTGTAACTGGCAGGGCGACGTCACATAACTTGCGTACTTTCTTCTCAGTCCTGAACTCGGTGCATGAAGAACTACCGATGGCGGCCGTTTTCCTCGATGCCACCAAGGCTTTTGATTCTCTGAAGTGGGACTATGTGTTCCGAGTTTTGGAGCGCATGGGCTTTCCGATCATCTTTATTTCATGGATTAAGCTACTATATGAGAGTACGGTAGCCAAGGTGCTGATTAATGGCAAACTTTCCTCTGAATTCCCCATCACAAGGGGCACGAGGCAGGGTTGCCCCCTGTCGCCGTTGCTGTTTGCAATAGCTATGGAGCCCCTTGTGGCGAAATTGTGACAGCACCACAACGACAGCGCATTGAGATGCTTTCAGAGACAAATACTAATATCCACGTATGCAGATGATATTACACTATACGTGCGCAATCCTAGCGAAAATTTGAACCCCATTCTCAGAGAGTTCACACGATTTGGTAGACTCTCTGGAGTTCACATAAATTGGAGTAAGTCTTGCATATTCCCGCTCACGACCTCCACGAGGCAATTTGGGCTGGATTACCCCATCAAATTGGTGCGAGGGAGACTTCAAATACTTGGGTATCCATGTAGAGAAGGATTGTGATGCTGCTCAGAGCTAACTATGGCACTACTATGACTCGCATTACTGATAACGTTACGAGGTGGATCACCTTGCCCCTTTCTATGGCAGGTAGGACATCCTTGATTAAAATGGTGATCCTCCCCCAATTGCTATACCTGTTTCTAAACATTCCCTTTTACCCCGGCAGGTTTTTCTTTCAGCAACTTAGAAAGGAACTCATCAGATTGGTATGGGGCGGGAAATCGCCTCGACTAAAGTGGGGCATCCTGGTTCTGCCGTACAATCAAGGCGGGTTCGGTGTGCCAGACTTTGAATTATATTACCAGGCTGCTCAAGCTCACTATGCTTACTTTTGGGTGCATCAGCCTCGGTGCATGCCCCAACTGGCGGTAGAGCACTGGCTGGCCCATCCAATCCCCATAGTGGGCGCATTATACGCCTTGGTGCCAGGTAGAGACAAGACACCCACGACGTTGATGAGCACAGTAACCGCGTGGACTAGACTAGCTGCTAGATTAAAGACTGAAATGCTCTATGCTCCGCTTTTGCCACTCGCGTACCACCCAAGTTTGCCCTTATTGCAGGAAACAGGTTTTCGCAAGCTGATCCACAAAGTACATGTTGCGACATGGGGCGACCTATACCATAATGGAACATTTCGTTCCATGGAACATTTATATGAGGGCATACAGCCTTCTCCACTGGATGTCTTTCTGTATAGTACGTTGCGGCAGGGAATTAAGGCACTTACGCCTGACTTCCCTCATGAACCTCCGACTTTTGCTCCTCTGCAGCACATACTCCAAAATGACACCCCTAGCAAACTGGTGTTGACTATATACAGCTCAGTACACACACAAATAGACACCCCAACATTAGCGGCTAGAATAAGATGGGACCAAGAACTGGCCACGCCACTCACGGACAGGCAGTGGGCGTTTTGTCTCCAGCAAACAGAGTGCATTTCTTCTAGCAGCAGATACAGAATTATACATTACAAATTCTTACACCAACTGTATTACACTCCAGCCCGTATGTTTAGATTTCAGCTTCGCACTACTGACAACTGTGACAGATGTCGTGCCCCAGGGGCTGACTTTTTACATCTAGCATGGGCGTGCGATGCAGTTCAGCTCTACTGGAGCCAAGTGATGGCAGCACTGTCCAACATGATTAATACAGCGATAGACCCCTCCCTGATACTGGCTCTGTTGGGATATGTGGAGCCAATACAGGCAGCACACCGCAAATTTATAGCGCTAGCCCTATTGGTGGCTAAAAGGAGAGTTGCATGTCGGTGGGGGAGAGGCAGAGCCCCCAAATTTAAGGACTGGTTGCGAGACCTTACTTATTGCCAAGAACAACTACATACATATTCGGAATTATTACCAATTAACTCACGACTCAAAGATGTCTGGGCCCCTTTGCAATGTTACTTATCACAAGAGAATGGTGATACTGAGGAGGTGAGGACTCCTGATGAGGTCGCCTGATGATCTCCCCGGAGATACTCCTTCTGCACACAGACGAGTACAGACTACAAGGATTGTAGACCCGAAATGATGCACTGAGAGGTGAGGGAATTCTCGTGTCAGGGGATGGGATATGTTCATATGCGGACATGCATTCTACAAACTGCTCGGATGATATATGTAGCCTGGGCTTGAGCAAAAGAGGCAAGATTATTCTTGTATGCTAACTTGTAGATGTTCTCCCTTTATAGAAATGTATTGTCAATACAAATCACCTGTGATGCAGTGTGGACTAATGCCATGTACAGTGTGGGACTGTCTGATGTTGGTACGGTACTATTATAATGAACAAATATATGGCCGGACCCCTGATGGTATGCATGCACTATAAATTGCAAATGTGGATTACAATATGTATATGTGAATTGCACTCTTTGATGATGTATGGTTGCTAAAACTTCCAAAAATAAAGTTAAAAAAAATATATATATATCAATGGACAAAATATTGTGTTCCCAAAACATCGGGACATAAATATTGATGTAAAAAATATTGACATCCTATCTACATAAGGGTAAGTACTAAAATATCGAGAAAAAAATATAGTTGTTAAAAATATCGAAGTTAAAAATATTGTTTTTTTAAAATGTATAAAAAAGAATGTCAAAGAAATTACATATTACATATAACTTAATAAAAAACATTTACAATTATTAGAAAATGTTAACAATTATAAATAATAAATGTATTGTAAAAATAAATTAAACATCTATACTAATATAATAAAAAGAGAGCCCAAAACTTTGAGGCGAGTAATCTCAGGAATCACAGCACCAATCACAACACCCAATACAGCGTTGGAAAGGGCAGCTGCAGCAGAAGGACATAGGCTATGCAGACGCCCACCATATACATTTAAAAGGTAAAAGAACTGTGCCAGCAAAGTAGTCCCTTGTGGGCGTATCTGCCTTGTGCTGGGGGCGTGTGGTACGTTCCGTCCTTCATGCCATGTCTCATATCGTGTGCTGGGGGCGTGGGCGGTTGCGGGCGCGAGATTGCGGGTAAAAAAAGCGAGCGTTGTGCCCAATATTTCATTGTTTTTTCTTCCCAGGTTCTGTACATCCAGCTCCGGGTGTGCTTGCCCCGCGCTCCCAGTGACGAGCACCTGCTTTACTGTATGGAGGTCAGGCATGGCGCTATTCCCAAGAGCCAGAAGGAGCGCAAACAGGGGCCATTGTGCAGGAAATGTAATTTCGCCTTAACTTCCGGTGACGCCTGAAGCGCACACTGGAGATTTTCCACTTCTGTTGCGCACAGGCCTCGCGCCACGCACATCCGGACACAAGGCCTGCCTCCACGGAAATAGCAAGAAAGGAACTATCCCTCACCCGGGAATATGTGATGATATTCCGCAAACCAACATCCCGCATACCATCACTCCGCAATTTTTATAACGCGGGACTATTACTCCGCAAAGACATCATTTCTAAAACTTTTACAACGCATATGACTTTATCACGCATGCCATTATAACGCAAATGCATGTGTGGTAAAGTCATATACATTGTAAAAGTACATTAAAACATCAAATATATGTTTGTATATATGTGTATATATATATATGCTGGTATCAAGTTACCGGCCCACGACCTGGCGGACCTGTGCCCTGCGGGTTGAAACGATTGCGGGGACTCGAGAGGCTCTTGCTGACATTTTCACTGCTTTTAGTTCGCCCAGCTCTGCGTATGCCTGCAAAACACAAGGACTGCTATCCTGGTTTCCCCACGTTACATCTACCCAGGTTTGAGGCATCCTGGGAGGTGCAGTTTCAGTACCATCACGCTGCTACTAACGATCACAGGATTGGGGGAGGCGCGCACTGCGCAATCACGAGTGCCGCAGAGATCTATAACAGCTGGGCGCACTAACTTCTAGTTGAGCAGAGGCGTCCGAGGAAGGCTCACGCCGAAATGCATCACGCCCTATCTGCACTCAATAAAGAACCTCTTTTCTAAGTCCCCGTGTGTGGCTCCTACCTTCTGCAACGCTGGAGGGTGTTCTGGATGTTATTCGTGTCGACCAGAGACACGATATGGAGCTCACGTTTCTGAAGTTGGCTGTCTGTTTTCTGGTGTCTGCGCAAGCAGTTTGGTTCTCGTCATGGGAGTGACATCAGGCAGCTCACCAGCGGGAAAGCAGGAGAAGCATGGGACGTTGCTGACTGGCAGTCCGTATTTCACACGGACGGTGCTGGTATCAAGTTACCGGCCCACGACCTGGCGGACCTGTGCCCTGCGGGTTGAAACGATTGCGGGGACTCGAGAGGCTCTTGCTGACATTTTCACTGCTTTTAGTTCGCCCAGCTCTGCGTATGCCTGCAAAACACAAGGACTGCTATCCTGGTTTCCCCACGTAACATCTACCCAGGTTTGAGGCATCCTGGGAGGTGCAGTTTCAGTACCATCACGCTGCTACTAACGATCACAGGATTGTAAGATAAACTTTATTGAACAAGGAGGTGCTGCCAGCTCACTTGAGTTTGATTTGGACTACCAATCCCAGGATACATTGCTGATCCTCACCTGAGTTTGATTGTAAGCAAAAGTAAAGGGTATTTACTGGCAAGTCACGTGTTGGCACTTCTTTGTTGCAGCAAACCTCTGATGAAGGGCGGAGCCCGAAACGCGTCAGGTGCTGCGGGCGCAGGCTGTGTGAAAGACCTTCCCTGACCCTATGAACGCCTAATGTGAGTGCACCCTGCAAGTGGCAGTTTGTGGACCTTAATCTATTCCGGCCAGCCAGGTCGGGGGGGAGCACCGCCGCACAACATGCGGTTCCGTGGCTGTCTTTGATGATAGCATACAGGACTACCAGGCGAGTGGCAGAATGGGGGAAGCCACCTTTGACACACCCGTGTAAGATAAACTTTATTGAACAAGGAAGTGCTGCCAGCTCACTTGAGTTTGATTTGGACTACCAATCCCAGGATACATTGCTGATACTCACCTGAGTTTGATTGTAAGCAAAAGTAAAGGGTATTTACTGGCAAGTCACGTGTTGGCACTTCTTTGTTGCAGCAAACCTCTGATGAAGGGCGGAGCCAGAAACGCGTCAGGTGCTGCGGGCGCAGGCTGTGTGAAAGACCTTCCCTGACCCTATGAACGCCTAATGTGAGTGCACCCTGCAAGTGGCAGTTTGTGGAACTTAATCTATTCCGGCCAGCCAGGTCGGGGGGGAGCACCGCCGCACAACATGCGGTTCCGTGGCTGTCTTTGGTGATAGCATACAGGACTACCAGGCGATTGGCAGAATGGGGGAAGCCACCTTTGACACACCCGTGTAAGATAAACTTTATTGAACAAGGAGGTGCTGCCAGCTCACTTGAGTTTGATTTGGACTACCAATCCCAGGATACATTGCTGATCCTCACCTGAGTTTGATTGTAAGCAAAAGTAAAGGGTATTTACTGGCAAGTCACGTGTTGGCACTTCTTTGTTGCAGCAAACCTCTGATGAAGGGCGGAGCCCGAAACGCGTCAGGTGCTGCGGGCGCAGGCTGTGTGAAAGACCTTCCCTGACCCTATGAACGCCTAATGTGAGTGCACCCTGCAAGTGGCAGTTTGTGGACCTTAATCTATTCCGGCCAGCCAGGTCGGGGGGGAGCACCGCCGCACAACATGCGGTTCCGTGGCTGTCTTTGATGATAGCATACAGGACTACCAGGCGAGTGGCAGAATGGGGGAAGCCACCTTTGACACACCCGTGTAAGATAAACTTTATTGAACAAGGAAGTGCTGCCAGCTCACTTGAGTTTGATTTGGACTACCAATCCCAGGATACATTGCTGATACTCACCTGAGTTTGATTGTAAGCAAAAGTAAAGGGTATTTACTGGCAAGTCACGTGTTGGCACTTCTTTGTTGCAGCAAACCTCTGATGAAGGGCGGAGCCAGAAACTCGTCAGGTGCTGCGGGCGCAGGCTGTGTGAAAGACCTTCCCTGACCCTATGAACGCCTAATGTGAGTGCACCCTGCAAGTGGCAGTTTGTGGACCTTAATATATGTGTATATATATATATGCTGGTATCAAGTTACCGGCCCACGACCTGGCGGACCTGTGCCCTGCGGGTTGAAACGATTGCGGGGACTCGAGAGGCTCTTGCTGACATTTTCACTGCTTTTAGTTCGCCCAGCTCTGCGTATGCCTGCAAAACACAAGGACTGCTATCCTGGTTTCCCCACGTTACATCTACCCAGGTTTGAGGCATCCTGGGAGGTGCAGTTTCAGTACCATCACGCTGCTACTAACGATCACAGGATTGGGGGAGGCGCGCACTGCGCAATCACGAGTGCCGCAGAGATCTATAACAGCTGGGCGCACTAACTTCTAGTTGAGCAGAGGCGTCCGAGGAAGGCTCACGCCGAAATGCATCACGCCCTATCTGCACTCAATAAAGAACCTCTTTTCTAAGTCCCCGTGTGTGGCTCCTACCTTCTGCAACGCTGGAGGGTGTTCTGGATGTTATTCGTGTCGACCAGAGACACGATATGGAGCTCACGTTTCTGAAGTTGGCTGTCTGTTTTCTGGTGTCTGCGCAAGCAGTTTGGTTCTCGTCATGGGAGTGACATCAGGCAGCTCACCAGCGGGAAAGCAGGAGAAGCATGGGACGTTGCTGACTGGCAGTCCGTATTTCACACGGACGGTGCTGGTATCAAGTTACCGGCCCACGACCTGGCGGACCTGTGCCCTGCGGGTTGAAACGATTGCGGGGACTCGAGAGGCTCTTGCTGACATTTTCACTGCTTTTAGTTCGCCCAGCTCTGCGTATGCCTGCAAAACACAAGGACTGCTATCCTGGTTTCCCCACGTAACATCTACCCAGGTTTGAGGCATCCTGGGAGGTGCAGTTTCAGTACCATCACGCTGCTACTAACGATCACAGGATTGGGGGAGGCGCGCACTGCGCAATCACGAGTGCCGCAGAGATCTATAACAGCTGGGCGCACTAACTTCTAGTTGAGCAGAGGCGTCCGAGGAAGGCTCACGCCGAAATGCATCACGCCCTATCTGCACTCAATAAAGAACCTCTTTTCTAAGTCCCTGTGTGTGGCTCCTACCTTCTGCAACGCTGGAGGGTGTTCTGGATATATATATATATATATATATATATATATATATATATATATATATATATATATATATAAATATGCAGGATTAACTTATGTATTTATACAGTTAACAACTACCATTTGTAATGGTAAGGATAAGAGAGAAAAAAATATATATGTATTTATGCATGTAGTCTTTTGTTTATGTCCATCATTTGAACATGTGACTGCACGATATTACTTTAAAAAGGGCAAAAGCAATCTGTAATGCCATGTGACCAAGGCCGCTGAGACGGCCGTAACGCGTTATGACAACCTGTCTAATGGCTGAATAAAAGAAAGAATGCTGAAAAAAGATGGTCCTTGCCTCGTGTTTCGCTAGGGAAGCGTCGCTGCTGCGATGTATTTGCAGATATATATATATATATATATATATATATATATATATATATATATATATATATATATATACACACATTTTTTTATTTAATAAAAAATGTATTCTTTTAAATTGCATTATTTATATTATTTTTATTTATTAGTTTATTTTATTACCCTTTACACCCTAAAAACTAATCCCACCCTGCTCCCTTTAAATACCCCTACATCCCATAATCATAACCCACCCTTACTCCTTAAAATACCCCAACACCCTAAACACTAACCCATCTTAACCCTATAAATATATCCTGTACCCCAAAACCCAAACCTATCCCTAAACCCTAAAAATACCCCTGTACCCCAAAACCCAAACCTAGCCCTGAACCCTATAAATACCCCTGTACCTCAAAACCCAAACCTACCCCTGAACCCTAAAAATACCCCTGTAGCCCAAAACCCAAACCTACCCCTGAACCCTAAAATACCCCTGTGCCCCAAAACCCAAACCTAGCCCTGAACCCTTAAAATACCCCTGTACTCCAAAATTCAAACCTATCCCTGAACCCTAAAAATACCCCTGTACCCCAAAACCCAAACCTGGCCCTGAACCCTAAAAATAACCCTGTACCCCAAAACACAAATCTACCCCTGAATCCTAAAATACCCCTGTACCCCAAACCGTACCCTAGCGCTGAACCCTACAAATACCCCTGTACCCCAAAACCCATACCTATCCCTAAAACTACCCCTGTACCCCATAACCCAAAACTATATCTGAACCCTCAAAATACCCAAACACCCCAAAACATATACCTCAGTACCCCAAAACATATACCCCTATACCCATACTTACCTTATCCAAACATTTTCAAAAAACATGCTTTTACCATTCATGCATTTACAACGAATTTCGTTGTAAATGTATGCGTGGTAAAAGCATATAAAATGTAATGCCATGTTTTATAATGGAATTGCGGAGTCATGGTACTTTCGTAATGAAAGTATGCGGAGTGATAGTATGCGGCAAGAAAGTTGCGGAATAATGGACGTTTACCCTCCCCGGTAAGTACATTGGTGGCACGGCGGCCCACATCTCCAGCAACATACTCATATTTTTTCACCACCCATTTGAAAAATGCACAGGTCTCTCTCATTGATGGCCAGCACCGACATACACTTCTAGGCACACCTCCCGCCACAGGTTCTAGAATTGCGAACTTTAGAGCTGGGGAGCTACGTTTGAATCTCGGCATCAGCTCAACATCCTGTGATTCCAGGCAAATCGCTTTTGTCTCCCCGTGTCTACCACAAATGAATGTGTTCTTCTGTAATGTAAATTGTGGTCATGCCATGTTGTCGAGTTCGCGTTATATAATATTGCAAGGAAAAATAAAGTAGGGAAACTCGAGTTCACACACTACTGAACGCACACTCTTAAGTGCATCAGCAGTGCACTGTGAATCGGAGCGTTTTACATGCCTGTCACAGATAAGAAATCCTATGAAAACGAAATCCTACAAAACAATATACTACTGGCCGGCAGCAGAACATACCCGGACAACGTCGGGACGGCTGCTAGTACATATATAAAATGTAATATATATATATCTATATATATATACAAATATATTAAAAATAATAAATACATATATATACATACACCTGTAACATAAAAAACAATATATATATATATATATATATACATATATATATATATATATATGTATATATATATATATATATATATATATATATATCTCCTAAGCGGCGTCCCAAGCGTGCACTCAGATGCAAATTAATTCACACTTACACCGCAGGTCTGTCAGCAATGGTAGGGTTTATTCACGCCATAAGCCCTACGTGACGCGTTTCGCACTCCATGAGTGCTTGTTCACACAATGATACTCCAAAAGTTTGCCGTATTTACCATATGCTCGGTGTAAACATAAACATAAACAACGGACTAACAAACACAATGTTCTAAAATAAAGCGCCATCTTGGAATTTTCGGCTTAATGTCATTGTGTGCATACGTTTGCACAATAGTACAGATTATCATATACCATACTGTACTCCAACCTTGATTGTCGTGTGTAAATAATACATAGCTAATACACAAACAAAAGCAATCAAAAATACAATTCATGTACGTTATCTAAAAGATACATATATTATCCTAATATATGTGGCGTGTTGATTGTGATGGCCTTACTGATGAGTCCGTGAAAGGGAGCCGTGTCTACGTATGTTTAAACAGGGTATGATTAAGATTGGTTGGATGGAAGAACAGACGGGCGTGAGAAATCACGTGTCTTGCCTGTCCAATCTCAGGCAATGTTGACGGGTTGTTATGGTAACAAGTGACAGCACTGGAGATAGTGTTAAGCGTCAAGTACGGACGGTTGTCACCATTAAAGTTGAGCCTGTTCTAACAGGATATGTGATGTATGTAATCCTGTCACTGATGAGTGCAAAATGTGCACTGAATGGAGTACGTAAGAAGTCAGAGACTCCATCTCATAAGATTGCAAGTTCCCTGGTTAGTGGGGAATGTAGGTATATAATTTGTATATAAATGTAGAGGCTACCCTGGCTCGTGGGACTAACCCGGAAAGGTCGGTTGAAACAATGGTTCTTCCTAGAATAGAATAGTCATGGTATGGTCAATTCCCTGTAAAGTACATACATATACTATTGAAAGGACGGGCAAAACTTAGAGTACACTGGTATGATTAGGCCACGAAAAACTCGTGCTCCAATTTACCCTAAACGGTAAAGTTCAATTGTCAACAACAACAAGTGCACAGTGAATCAATCCAAAATGACCAGGTTAAAAACATACTTGGAGCGAAAAATGGAGAAAGCCAACGTTGAAAGGAATAAGGTGCAGATGTCGCAAGCCTTAGACAGAGTCCCTCCCTTTCAACCTGTTGGAGAAAGCACATAAAAGACAATGTATACATATTCTTTTGGTATAAACTGCAATCATTGATCATGTAAATGTACATTATATTCCTCATCAAGGTTATGGCCTTTTGGGAAATGGGTACAGAGACCTCTGATGTGTCTCGATTCCCGTTGCCTCAGTTTCAATGCACAGTTACCACCCCTCTTCGAGAGAATCACCTGTTCAATAATATAGTACTTCAGAAGTTTAGCATTGGAAAAATGGTGACTCTCAAAATGGCGAGCAATTGGATATTGCTTATCCTTGTTCGTTATTGCTCTAGTATGTTGAAGTATTCGTTGTTTTGCCATTTTCGTGGTGCTTCCTATATACTTTAGATCACATGGACATACCAGTACATATACCACGAACATGGTGGTACAAGTTAAAAATTGTTTGATCGTTTCCATCTTGTTTGTACTGGGGTTCCAATATTCCTTTACCATCTGACTGTTAGCACAAGCTTTGCAGTGACCGCAAGGAAAAAATCCAGGGAGATCCACCCCCCGTGGTGTGCTGTCACTGATTTTGTTGTGCACTAAGAGATCACCTAAATTGCGTCCCCTGCGATATGTAATGCTGGGTCTGGACGGGATGGTCTTGCCTATTATCGGATCGTTCTTTAGGATCTCCCAATTTTTTGTGAAACTTTTTTTGATCTGTTTATAGTTGCCATTATAGTTCAAAATGATACGGGTCACATTTTCATCTTCCATTTTGTCATCTTCCTTCCTTGTATTACTGAGTAAGTCTACGCGTTCTACTTGTTTCACTCAAATGATGGCTCGTTTGATAACCCATTTGGGGTATCCTCTGGCTATGAATCTTTCCACCATTACTGTTTCTTCCCTCAGATAGTCTTCCTTGCTACTACAATTGTGCTTCGCCCTCAGCAGTTCCCCATAGGGGATACTCCACTTTAAAGGTTCTGGGTGGCTGCTCAGCGCGTGCAGTAGTGTGTTACCTGCTGTAGTTTTCCGAAACAGTACTGTTTTCAATTTGTTGTCATGTACTATCACCTTGGTGTCCAAATATTCGATCTCAATGTTACTGATGTTACTCGTAAGGGTGATATTGCTACTGTTGATGTTGAGTTTCGAGATAAACCCTTTAGCCATTTCTTCACTTCCCTCCCAGATAAGAAAAATGTCATCTATGTATCGTAGCCACATAGTGACTTTTCCAAAGTCGTCATGCAGATCCGGTCTATGTCTGATGTCTGCCTCCCATGCGCCCATGAACAGGTTGGCAAAGCTTGGGGCAAAACATGTGCCCATCGCTGTGCCATGCGTTTGGAGGTAAATGTCATCGTTGAACAGAAAAAAGTTGTTAACCAGACAATGTCTGATCATGTCCAGTATCATGGTGGTATGCCCAAGATACCTGATGTTGCGGCTTTTCAAGAATCTGGCGCATGCCTCAATCCCTTGTGTGTGCTCAATTGAGGTATAGAGTGAGCTGACATCAAGAGTTATAAGAAGTTGATTGCTTCTCCACTTGACATCCTTGATTTTTTCAAGGAAGTCTTTTGTGTCACGTACATACGTGGGTAAGTTCTTCACGTATTCCTGCAAAAAATGGTCTACGTATCTGGAGATGTTTTCCAGAACGCTACCTCTAGACGAAATGATGGGTCTGCCTGGGGGGTTGTGTTTGCATTTATGTACCTTTGGAAGTAGGTATAGTATGGGAAGGACGGGATAGTCCCGCTTCAGGTAGCAATATTCCTCCCACTCAATCCATCCTTTATCCTTCCAGTCTAAGAGTTTGTCCCAGATTGTGGTGATACTCAAGTTGTATTCAAGTCTGCTGCTCTTTTTATAAGTTTTTTTTATCTTAAATTGCCTTATGAGATTGAGTCTCTGACTTCTTACGGAATACGTGAAGAACTTACCCACGCATGTACGTGACACAAAAGACTTCCTTGATAAAATCAAGGATGTCAAGTGGAGAAGTAATCAACTTCTTATAACTCTTGATGTCAGCTCACTCTATACCTCAATTGAGCACACACAAGGGATTAAGGCATGCGCCAGATTCTTGAAAAGCCGCAACATCAGGTATCTTGGGCATACCACCATGATACTGGACATGATCAGACATTGTCTGGTTAACAACTTTTTTCTGTTCAACGATGACATTTACCTCCAAACGCATGGCACAGCGATGGGCACATGTTTTGCCCCAAGCTTTGCCAACCTGTTCATGGGCGCATGGGAGGCAGACATCAGACATAGACCGGATCTGTATGACGACTTTGGAAAAGTCCCTATGTGGCTACGATACATAGATGACATTTTTCTTATCTGGGAGGGAAGTGAAGAAATGGCTAAAGGGTTTATCTCGAAACTCAACATCAACAGTAGCAATATCACCCTTACGAGTAACATCAGTAACATTGAGATCGAATATTTGGACACCAAGGTGATAGTACATGACAACAAATTGAAAACAGTACTGTTTCGGAAAACTACAGCAGGTAACACACTACTGCACGCTCTGAGCAGCCACCCAGAACCTTTAAAGTGGAGTATCCCCTATGGGGAACTGCTGAGGGCGAAGCGCAATTGTAGTAGCAAGGAAGACTATTTGAGGGAAGAAACAGTAATGGTGGAAAGATTCATAGCCAGAGGACACCCCAAATGGGTTATCAAACGAGCCATCAATAGAGTGAAACAAGTAGAACGCGTAGACTTACTCAGTAATACAAGGAAGGAAGATGACAAAATGGAAGATGAAAATGTGACCCGTATCATTTTGAACTATAATGGCAAATATAAACAGATCAAAAAAAGTTTCACAAAAAATTGGGAGATCCTAAAGAACGATCCGATAATAGGCAAGACCATCCCCTCCAGACCCAGCATTACATATCGCAGGGGCCGCAATTTAGGTGATCTCTTAGTGCACATCATAATCAGTGACAGCACACCACGGGGGGTGGATCTCCCTGGATTTTTTCCTTGCGGTCACTGCAAAGCTTGTGCTAACAGTCAGATGGTAAAGGAATATTGGAACCCCAGTACAAACAAGATGGAAACGATCAAACAATTTTTAACTTGTACCACCATGTTCGTGGTCTATGTACTGGTATGTCCATGTGATCTAAAGTATATAGGAAGCACCACGAAAATGGCAAAACAACGAATACTTCAACATACTAGAGCAATAACGAACAAGGATAAGCAATATCCAATTGTTCGCCATTTTGAGAGTCACCATTTTTCCAATGCTAAACTTCTGAAGTACTATATTATTGAACAGGTGATTCTCTCGAAGAGGGGTGGTAACCGTGCATTGAAACTGAGGCAACGGGAATCGAGACACATCATAGCTCTCTGTACCCGTTTTCCAAAAGGACATAACCTTGATGAGGAATATAATGTACATTTACATGATCAATGATTGCAGTTTATACAAAAAGAATATGTATACATTGTCTTTTATGTGCTTTCTCCAACAGGTTGAAAGGGAGGGACTCTGTCTCAGGCTTGCGACATCTGCACCCTATTCCTTTCAACATTGGCTTTCTCCATTCTTCGCTCCAAGTATGTTTTTAACCTTGTCATTTTGGATTGATTCACTGTGCACTTGTTGTTGTTGACAATTGAACTTTAACCGTTTAGGGTAAATTGGAGCATGGGTTTTTCGTGGCCTAATCATACCAGTGTACTCTAAGTTTTGCCCGTCCTTTCAATAGTATATGTATGTACTTTACAGGGAATTGACCATACCATGACTATTCTATTCTAGGGAGAACCATTGTTTCAACCGACCTTTACGGGTTAGTCCCACGAGCCAGGGTAGCCTCTACATTTATATACAAATTATATACCTACATTCCCCACTAACCAGGGAACTTGCAATCTTATGAGATGGAGTCTCTGACTTCTTACGTACTCCATTCAGTGCACATTTTGCACTCATCACTGACAGGATTACATACATCACATATCCTGTTAGAACAGGCTCAACTTTAATGGTGACAACCGTCCGTACTTGACGCTTAACACTATCTCCAGTGCTGTCACTTGTTACCATAACAACCCGTCAACATTGCCTGAGATTGGACAGGCAAGACACGTGATTTCTCACGCCCGTCTGTTCTTCCATCCAACCAATCTTAATCATACCCTGTTTAAACATACGTAGACACGGCTCCCTTTCACGGACTCATCAGTAAGGCCATCACAATCAACACGCCACATATATCAGGATAATATATGTATCTTTTAGATAACGTACATGAATTGTATTTTTGATTGCTTTTGTTTGTGTATTAGCTATGTATTATTTACACACGACAATCAAGGTTGGAGTACAGTATGGTATATGATAATCTGTACTATTGTGCAAACGTATGCACACAATGACAATAAGCCGAAAATTCCAAGATGGCGCTTTATTTTAGAACATTGTGTTTGTTAGTCCGTTGTTTATGTTTATGTTTACATCGAGCATATGGTAAATACGGCAAACGTTTGGAGTATCATTGTGTGAACAAGCACTCATGGAGTGCGAAACTCGTCACGTAGGGCTTATGGCGTGAATAAACCCTACCATTGCTGACAGACCTGCGGTGTAAGTGTGAATTAATTTGCATCTGAGTGCACGCTTGGGATGCCGCTTTGGAGATATATGATTGCCGGATGCTTCACCGGCAGCGCGACACCCCCACCTGACGAAGGATACTCCACAGAAGCTTTCCTTGGATTTATATATATATATATATATATATATATATATATATATATATATATATATATATATATATATATATATATTATAAATTAAATTATTTAAATATTTATTAATATTTAAAACTAAATTTCACACTACATTAACTGCAACTGTAGGGAAAGTGTTGGCTAGCGGAGGTGAATACATTACTATTCCCACTCCAGCGAGTGCAACAGTAGGGAAAGTGTTGGATAGCGGAGGGGAATAAAGTATTATTCCCACTCCAGCAAGTGCAACAGTAGAGAAAGTGTTGGATTGCGGAGGGGTAAAAATGACTATTCCCACTCCAGCAAGTGCAACAGTAGGGAAAGTGTTGGATTGCGGAGGAGAATAATTTACTATTCCCACTCCAATGAGTGCAACACTAGGGAAAGTGTTGGATAGCGGAGGGGAATAATTTACTATTCCCACTACAGCAAGTACAACAGTATTGAAAGTGTTGGATTACGGAGGGGTAAAAATTACTTTGACTTCAAATTAGGAAGGAGAAACCCTTAGTGACCATTTGCACGGCGGCGGAGGAGAACACCCGGAAAGCACGAGAAGATTCGACAAATTAACAAGATAATCTCTTCTTGAAGACAGCAGACAATCTTTGCCCATCCAAAACGAGAGCAGGCACCCTAAAAGACAATTTGGGAGCCTCAGGTCAGAAACAATTGTAAAAGAAATACCGGGATGTGGAAGGCCAGACCGTCCTCTGCATAAGCTTCGCCTGCCAACCATTCCAGGCAGTTGTTTTATCTATTTACAACTACGGAGCAGTGGATTATTATTGACCCTCTCCTACCAAGAAACAGTTTGTCTTAAGAAAGAAATTGAGAAAATCCAGATGGTTAGATTTCGCCAATTTCCTAAAAAAGCGATTAACCTACCAACAATACACACTCAAGTGATTTTAAATAACATACTGTCCTGAAGAAGGTGACGACATAATATCACCGAAACGCTGCGTCGACAATTTCTGTTTGTGTGATAAATTTGTTGCACAGTAAAGTGTACCCTGTTTTTAACTATATTTTGTTTAATGCCAGACAATGTGTTTTTAATATATTAAAATCTTTTTTATGAATAAATGTATGTACATGCTCCACAAGGCGGTTGGAACAGAAAACAATTTATAATAAATAATAAATCTTTTTTTATATAAGTCACAGCCTCAAGTGTTTACATGTTTATAAAACTAAGTCTGTTAGAATGTTGACCACTAAGGAGTAGTGAAATAGATTGTAAATTCAGTGATCCCTTTACAACTTTGTGATATGTTGTTGGCTCACCCTAAGCGCCTTCTGCAAAGTCTTGGAGACATAAGTCTCTTCTTTTTTTGATTTGATGAAAAGGGAACTTGTATTGTTTGTTAAAAATTACTATGCCCACTCGATCGAGTGCAACAGTAGGGAAGGTGTTAGATAGCGGAGGGGAATCATTTACTATTCCCACTCCAATAAGTGCAACAGTAGGGAAAGTGTTGGATAGCGTAGGGGAATAAATTACTATTCCTACTCCAATGCGTGCAACAGGAGGGAAAGTGTCGGGTAGCGTGGGGATAAAAATTACTATTCCCACTCCAGCAAGTGCAACAGTAGGGAAAGTGTTGGATATCAGAGGGGGAATCATTTGCTATTCCCACTCCAGCAAGTACAACAGTGGGAAAAGTGTTGGATAGCAAAGGGGTAAAAATTACTAATCCCACTCCACTGAGTGTAACAGTAGGAAAAGTGTTGGATAGCGGAGGGGAATAAATGGCTATTCTCACTCCAATGAATGCAACAGTAGGGAAAGTGTTGGATAGCAGAGGGGATAAAACCAAAGATTACATCTACTCAATCTAAAACCACAAATAAATAAAAACAATTACTCAAAATATGTATAATTTAATAATACAATATTAATAATCAATTATTGATTAATTTATTTAAACTAAATTACTTTCCACCCTCTACCCCAACAAACACCAAAACACACAACTAAAAATATTTACACAAATTACATAACTAATTGTACATTAATAAATTAATAACATTTAAAAACATATTATTATTTCATTTGAAATAAATTTCTTACCAACATTTACAACTATAAAGTTCACAACTCACACATCAAAATTATTCCACAATTAGCATATTTAATTAATTAATTAGCATTAATTAACAAATAATTAATTCATCATAAAAAATCAACCTACCATCATATTCCCCGATAAATGATGCCACCAATTTTGTGAAACATGACATAATTAGCCTAATTAATTAACAATTAAATAAATAATTAACAATTAACAAGCAAAATAAAAACAAATAATACTAAATTAATTCACAGAATAAACACTATAAAATAACATTAAATAAATATTATATTAAAAAAATTTAAAAATGTACTAAAATTAAATTACTTCCCACCCTACTCTCCTATCAACCCACAACCCGCTCCTAAAACAATTACACAATTAACACAATTTCCAATTAATTATTACTAATTAATATCCAATTAATAAATAATTAAAAATAAATTCATTACCACAATTAACAAAAACAAAATAAAATACATACATATTCATCAATAAAAAATATTAAATAATTAATTAAATTAAATTACTTCCCACCCTACTCCCCTATCAAGCCACAACCCGCTCCTAAAAAAGGACACAATTAACATAATTACCAATTAATTAATACTTAACTACCGATTTAATAAAGAATTAATATTAAATTAATCACCACAATTAACAATATAAAATATTCAATACATAAATATTAATTTTTAAAAATATGAATTAATTAATTATAATTAAATTACTTTCCACCCTATTACCCTATAAACCCACAACCCGCTACGGGACTAAAACGCAAAATGTAATTAAAATAAAGTGAATAACTTCTAAAAATGATGAATGCATTTATTATAATTAATTTACTTCCCACCCTATACCTCTATAAACCTACAACCTGCTACAGAACTAAAACACAAAATTTACCTAAAATAAAATGAATAACTTCTAAAAATGTAATACATATATTAAAAAACAAATGCAATACTTAGACAAAAAAATAGAACACATACATTTGAAATACATACTAAAATACATAACACTAACTAAAAAAACTATATTTTTGCTAACAATATGAATGACTTCGATATTTTTTTAACGATATTAATGACTTCGATATTTTCAAAAACAATATTACTTACCTTAGATTCAATTTTCTGTACCACGATATTCTTACAGTCAATATTTTTGTTTCCTGATACTGTGCATTCAATATAGTGCAAGTCGACAATAACAACTCAATATTCTGTCTGTTTACCATGAGACTAACATAGGTTTTGTGCTGGTTGTATCTCCTCCAGTACAAAATACTATGGTTAGCTAACTTTAAAACTTTACCACCTTGCCTGTGTGCTGTACAGTACAGCACACATGTAGATTCGGAAAGAAAAGAGAAATGAAAGCATTTCTCAGTGATAGCGCCTGGTTGACTTGAGTGCTATTCTCTGACGCTAAAACTTGTCTACTTTTGTAAGTAAATAGGACTTAGTGTCAGAAATCTGGGGTGGTTGCATGGGAATGCCCATGCAACACCCATGGTACGCACCCATGGCGCTAAGTAATACAAAGCAGCACTATGACCTGCTTTGCGCTACTTTCGAGCGATTTTCCAGCGCTAAACAAGTTTAGCACTGGAAAGTAAATTAGTAAAAACTGATTTTGTGTCAATTTGCATCACTTTTGTGATGCAAACACGGCGCACAAAGGTAGTAAATATACCCCCAAGACTCAGCATTGCAACATATACATAAAAGTCACATGTTGAAAACATTCACATTTTGGGGAAGGCTTCTTTTGCAAGGTCTTTTCTTTCTGCCTTTTATCTTGCTCCATCCTTTCACCTTCGTTTCTATATTTCCTGTCTAATTCAGCACTATAAGGGCAGTTAAATTGGTGTAAACAAATGTAAAATAACCACCGTAACATAACAAACGCATGAGCTGGTATACATGGTAAATACCATTTCATATTTCATTGCTGTCCTGACACTGATATGAAGTTTACTTTCAGAATGGTGACCAAAAAGAACAAAGCACAAAGTAAACTCCATGTAGTGGTGAGAGTATTTGCAGTTTGCTTATTCTCAGTACATTACATGGTCAAGCTCTGTGTATCTGCCATTATTGTATTTTCAGAGATGTATTACCGCCAGCCTTAGAATATTGACTCTTTTCAGTAGGAAATAGGTCCTCTGGGATAGTGATAACCTGCAATTCCAACGCTCTGTTTTATAGAGTAAATAAAAGGGTATACCCGTAAGTAAAGTACCTTAGTATGCAATATCAATAAAACAACTTGTAGGTCCCCTTTTTTACGGAATTAAGAAGAACACCATAGAAACCTTCTGGCGGAAATATATTCAATTCTTATATTGCATTATATGTTGTACAAATAATGTGCAGTGGAAAAGCATCTCCTAACAAATCAGTGTGAAGCCATTTTTAACAAATAATATATGTCCAAAATAGAATATTTACAAGTTGCACAAAATTATAAGGGCAAGGGACCAAGTACATCCATATAAATAAGACCAAAAATATGATATTAGTAAACCAATTGTATGTATCATATTGGTGTTTTAAAGCGATAGTAATCAGTGAGCCATTATTAGGACAAAACAATCTCCAGCATCTGATTTAGTGAGCAGGACCATAAAGAAGCATGACTAAAGAAATTACAAAAACAAAGAGTCTGCCTAAACAGAGTAATTAGAAACAATTATGAGGACCGTACACCGTATAATTTGGAGCATCTTTGGTAGTCGACAGAAAGGTGCACTCGGGTTGAACCAAGTGGGAGTCACTGTCTTTATTGTGTTTGTAAATGCCAAGGGGACAGATGGATGTGATATCACCCATTGCTGAGGGTGTGCAGATGTTGACAATGTAAAGCTTTAAAATGTTTATGTTATTCCACAGTTCCCATTCTTGACAAAACCACACATCTCATAGGTAACATTTCAAACATGGAAGAAATGGGACATCGTCTTAACCTTATGCCGCCCAGCCGCTTCTTCCTACAGGTCTACCGTGCCTTCAATGAAGGACCATAAGACATGCAGGGACATTTGCAGAAAGTATCATTATTTTATATTGGCTTATCCCATTTCAAAATGGTGGGGAAATAAATATTTCTGAGTTACTAAGGACATCATCAACACTGGTACTGCAAAATGGTAATTCATTTTCTTGGGTCACAATGATGGTAGTTCTATCTTCATAGCATTCAACGTCCCCTTGAATCTCATTCCTTTGTTTCTCTTCGGTTCACTATTCTCTGTTTGCCTGTTTGTTTTCGAAATGTATTGTCATAATGATTGCTATTTTATTTTCGTTACAAACTTTTACTTCTGTACTTGAATATTTTGAGAAAACTTGTTATGCATTACAGCTTTTTCATCTTTGAGGGTACTACTTTGCTGTTATCATCTAGATCATCTTTTCGTAAGGTGCTGTTCTCTATTATTTCGTCAGGCCATGTGTGCATCTTATATCTATTGAAAATCCATACATTCCTGCCATCAGTCAAGTTTGAAGACCTAGGTGAACACATGCATGGGTCAGCCTTTGGCAACGATACAGCATTGTCCAATGGAGGCTGAAAGGAAATGTTCTCTTTCGGTTACAATTGCAGGATATTAAAAAATATAATTGTATTTTCTGTCTCCTAGCTATCCAATCATGGAAAGAAAGGTATGTCTAATATTGATAAATATCTTAGGATATCTACGTAAGAAATTGGGTTATTGGTTGAGAGGGGAGGGAGCCCCACTCCAATAATAAACGCAAATTCATGTCAGGGTGAACCACAATTGTCATTAGTTTAACCAGTGCTTACGCCTCTCGTGGCTTGGCACAAAGTTGTCATTCTTAACTTAGAGGTAATGTGTAAAGTATTTATACAGCACCAAAGCAGGAATAAAGTTAAAGCACAACACAGAAAAATCCCAAGCTAACATTGAAACTCAGAGTAGATTTTAATAAGGAAAATTAAGTTGAAATTACAAAAATCAATTCTGTAGAACCAGATATATGAGTTTTTAAAGTTTTAGGTGAAAATAACGCCAAGAAGCACAAATCACCACTCACTATTATCTGATCGTGCTAGAAATGGAGAAAGTTAGAAGTTCAGAACGAAAGGGATAGAGCACAGTTTGGATACAGGGACCAGGTTAGTCTTGTTACCTTCTCTAGTCCAGCGCAAGGAGGTCTATTCACATTGGCTGGATATCAAGGAGAGGGCTGTTACTGTGAGGAGCAGGTCCAGCATTGCTACTGGTTACTGCTGTAGTGCAAAGAGCCAATTGTTGCTGAAGCTTTACACTGATTGATCATCAAAGATGGTCTCTGCCAGAGCGAAGTGTAGGTCTTGCATTGTCGGTCATCGTGGGAGGCCACTGTCATCATGAAGAACAGGTTCTGCAGGAGCTTTGCATTTGTGGTCATCTCGGGTGGTTTATTCTTGGCACGTAGATGTCACTTTGCAGCCTTGAAGGGTCCAAACTGTTGTAACTTCACCTTTACTTTATGAGGAGTTCTCTCTGATTCCAACCAAGGGTCAAGGAGCTAGGGGGCACCTCTTAAGGACCCGGACTCAAGCCAGCAGAGACCAGCAGCAGGGCCTGTCTGGTCCAGGCAGGCACCAGTTGGTGCTGGCCAGTTGGGCAGTTGCATTGTGGCCTCTGGAAGCTTGTTGTGTCCCTGTAGCTCACACAGGGGGTTTGTCAACTGACTCTTGGGAGTCAATCGGGGTAACCTGAGTTCAAGTCAAGCAGGTTTAATCCTTCCTCAGACAGCAGGGCAGTGCCCGTTCTCCAGACAACAGGGCAATGTTTCTTCTAAATCTTCCATAGTGAGGTTCCGTGACAATTGTAAGTGGTGTTTTTAACTCGCACGAATATGGTCGAGTCTGGTATCTATGAACCGCAAATGACGAGTTTAGTAAGTGTGCGCAGTTTCGCTGTGCTAACTTAAACCGTTCGTTTGTTACGTGGGTTTTTCATCTGTACCCACGGGTTCCATCTTAGATACGGCATCCATTTTGTCTCTTGCCCTCAAGTAGTCAGCGAACGGACGCTGTCCGCTTCGCGACCCTGGGACTCCCAAGATATTTGCGGAAGACACATGTTCTTTGAAAGTGTCTTTATGACGAGGGGGTTGCTGCTGTAAGGCAGATGGCGCCGCTCGAGGCTCATCTTGCCGCACGGACTTATTGTCTCAGCCGTGCATCTCATTAGGCACGTCCCTTTGATGCCTGTATCTCGTGCTTCTCGATACCTCCCCTTTTACACCCTTTCCAATCTCCCCACTGTCTCCGTCTTCCTCTGCACCTGTCTTCGTTCCTATTTCGATCTACTTTATTGCTGATTGGAATTTGCTAATGGTGGGAAGATGGGTTTTTACAGTTGGGAACCGCCAAATGTTTCCGCACTTATGTTCCGGACCTTATGTGTTTCAAAGTGACCAAAGCGACCCCTCTGAGAGCTAAATGTGGGAACCGGGTTGTAAACTATTGTGTATCATGTTATCCTATGGGTAAAAACTGTATAAAAGGAGCGATCCACAGAACCAATTTGAAGCAGTCTCCCCGAACTACACTCGATGTACTTCCTGTGACTTCTGTGTTCCCTGCAGTAAATAAACCTTGACTCTTTGACGCCGAAGGAAGTGTCCCGTGTCTCTGTGACTTGTACGCCGGAGCAGGTTACCCACGAAGGTTTCAGGTGTTGTGCCCTGGCACCGCTGGGTCCAAAAGAACCCAGTCCTTCAGTTGGCGCCCAACGTGGGGCTGCATCAGTGGTACCGGTCCAAGCCCGACGATCGTGAGGAACTTCGTGTGAAATCTCCGAGGGAAGGTGCACCCCGCTTCATCGATCCTGTTGTCGAAATAAGTGGCCCGAAGACTTTTCCCGCGAAGATTCCCGCCTCCTGACGGCTGCGACGGACTGCTGCCCTGACTGTAGACCTGTTTTGGCGCCTGGCGTAGACCTTGGTATAGCGAGACGATTGACGGGCCTTCCTGAGGACGCCATTGATCTTTGAGTTAAGTATTTGTGGGTCGCTCCCAGAGTTCTTGGTTGTTGACACTTTAGCGAGTGTTTTTGTTGTAAACACTTTAGCGAGTGTTTTTGTTGTAAACACTTTAGCGAGTGTTTTTGTTGTAAACGCTGTGTGAGTGTTTTTGTCGGTGACACTTTGCTAGCGTACTTTGTTGTTGTATTTGTTTGACGACTGCAGCCGCCAAAGACCGAGGGTTTTGTTCTTTGCTGGGACTTGGTAAATCCCGTAACCCTTGAAGTTTGTGAAACTCGGCTAGTGTGCAAGATGCCTGGTCGCAGTACTTTGTTCAGTTGTTGTAGACCTTGTGGTGCGGATTCCCTGCTGGAGGACTCGTGTCCGATACCTCCGGTTGGAACTCCTACTTATGACTTATATAGCAAACATGGGCTAGGCCCGATTGCTTTTAACGATTATTGGATTAAATATACAAAGAAAGACGGCGATCTTCGTTGGCCACCTCACGGTAGCTTCGAAGCGTCGATCTTAGATAATTTGGAAATAAAGTTGTTCGAACGCAAATCAAGGCCGGCCATGTTTGATGCCTTTCGGTTGTGGCGCAAAGAAGCCCGACAGAAAGAGATCAGACAGAATAAACGTAGTCAGCGAGATACTGTTGCTACCATAGTGAAGAAAGCTGAGCAGTTTCAGCGTGATAAGGAGGATAAGGATAAGGAAGTGTTTGAGAGACTACAACGTATGTCCATAGATAAATGCTATCCTGCTTTGCCTACGGAGTCGGATAAGAAGGAAGAGGCAGTTGAGGATTCTTTAATGTCCTATCTTATGAAGTCGCCACCTCCGTACGTACAGGGTACCGCAGCTCCTGTGGTCCCTGCCGTACCTGTTCTTCCACCTATTGTTCCTCCACCAGTTCCTCAACCTGCACCCGCTCTTCCAACTATTCCTGCTCCTTTGTCTATTTCTATTCCTACTGCTCCTCCGCTTCCACATACTCCTGTTCCCGCTACTGCTCCCGCTACTGCTCCTGTGTTGTTAACCCCTGTTGTTGCTAATGTCTCTACTCCTTCTCTTGTTAGTCCTGTGTCTTACTCTTCTCCCTCTACTCGTAACCGTGATTCTCCCATTGCGACAAACTTCTTTCAGTCGCTCGGACCTGTTTTTGGCTCTGCTGGTTCTGATGGTCCTCAGAGACGTAGCCAGCTTCCTGGTAATAGAGAACGTGTTGCGCTATACAATATGGCGATGGGTTGGATGGTAAACCCTGTTAGAAATCCACCTCGTGTTGTCCTCGAAACGTTTGATCAATTCAACATACCAACTCAGAGATATGTGTTTGATGAAATGTGCCAGTTCCTTCATGATCAGATAGCGGCCAATGCGCCTGACGAGGTGTTGACCGCCCTGTCTGAACTTCGGCTTCAGTTCGCAACTGGACTGATAGTCGACACTAATGTCCGACGTGCTATTGAGCGGTTGCTATCTCTTCGTCCCGCTCCTATTCCTCATGCATTGTTCGTTGAGGACATTGAAAAACAAGATGAGTCTGGCCAATATCCTATGCGTGAAGTTCCGCCGGTTTGGATACCAGCTGATAATACTGCTGCCCAGCCAGTTCCGGCACATTTCCAGAGAGTGTGGATACACCTCCCATGGAAAAGATCGGAAGTGCTTCAGGTGAAACAATCTTTGCCCGATCCTCGCAAAAATCCTGCAGGGTATTATAAGGAATTATCGCAGCTCGTAGACGCTACGGTAATGAATCTTGCCGATATCGACATGTTGTTTGGTAATATCGTACCGCAACCGGTATGGGCTAAGATCCGTCACCAAGATCACGCAAATGAATTAGGTGGTGATTGGAATGCCATTACAGCGGCAGACGCTGGACAAGTGGCTGCTACTAAACCCGATCAGTTGATTGCTGATCTCCCCCAGCGAATCATTACATTAATGAAAACGCTTATGCCAGCTATGAGGGTAAATTGGGACAAGTTGTCAGCCTGTAAGCAGAAGAAAGATGAGAGTGTATCAGACTTCTTCACGAGGTTTGAGGAAGCATTCGTTGATCATAGTGGACAGGATATGGGTACTGAGGGTGGACAGAGGTTGTTTGTGGATAAATTCGTATCGAACTTACTGCCCGACTTGAGCAATAAATTGAAGAATTCAGAAAGTGCGTGGGCCGTTTCTACCTCAGCTCAGATATTGGCTACGGCACAATATTACGAAAATAGAGAAAAAGAGGAAACTGACCGTGCTGATAAAAAGACGAAAGAGCTAAAAACTAAAGTGTTGTTACAACAAGCATATCCGCCGCGTTCTAATCAGAATGCGCCTCAGCAGAATAGATCACAGTCGCAATCGAATCGATCGCAGCCGCGTAATGATTCCTCTTTCCAACGATCTTCATTAGGGTACAATCAATGTGCTTATTGTAGACAGGAGGGACACATTAAATTCAATTGTCCTGCTTTAAATGACCGTAATAGTGGTAATTCGTCTAGGGGAGGCCGTGGTGGTTCACAGCATGCATCACGTGGTAGAGGTCGTGGTGCTCAGAATGATCGCTCTGACCATTCATCAAATTCTAATAACTGTTTCGATCAACGTGGATCATCGCAAGGACGATCTGCGCAGTACAATGTAGACGATTATTACGTTGATCAGGGAACTGACGATAGTAATTACTAGGACAGCCAAAGACAAGGAGAGGGAGTGGTATCAGTTCCGGTTGATCAGAGAGGGCCTTACGTCGCAGTTGCTACATCGGGCGTCGTTGAGCCTTTTCTGTTGGACACTGGTGCAGCGAAAAGTTCTATCATGCATTCGAAACTCCCTGGCGCACCTTTGTCTGGCTTAACAAATGTTTCCGTTGGATTCTCTGGCGCCCCCGTTAGCAATCCAGTTTCGCGCCCTTTGCCCCTTAAAATTGGGCCTCGTGAGCTCGAAGCTCCATTGATTTTGACTACTGGTTGTGGCGAAAATCTTTTGGGTCTGGATTTGCTTAAACGTTTGTATGCAACTTTGTATTGTTCTCCTGCGGGTGTAAAGCTTACGTTAGGAGAGAGAGTAGTCTCTCCCATGTATTTGTCCCTCGATACGCTTCCACTGGAATTGGATTCTCTTCCTGCGTCTTTGTGGGCGACGGGTCCAAATGATGTGGGCCTACTTGATATCTCCCCTTATGTTGTTCAGTTGAAATCTAATGTGCGATTGCCACGTATTCCCCAATACCGTATCTCCCTTGATGGTGAACGAGCTTTGTTAGCGATCATCTATGATTTGATCGAGAAAGATGTTATCGAGGAGACTCGGGGAAACGTGTGCAACAGCCCTGTACTGCCCATTCTTAAACGTACTGATCCTACCAAACCGCCTGTTTATCGTTTTGTTATCGATTTACGGGAGGTAAATAAAATTGTGGTTCCTCAATTCCCTGTTGTGCCTGACATCACGGCGCTACTGACTCTGATTCCAGCTACTGCTTCATGGTTCTCGGTGATTGATTTGAAAAATGCGTTTTTCAGCATCCCGATCGCCGAAGAGAGCAGGGACCTTTTCGGTTTCTCTCTTGGTGGACGTAGCTTCCGGTTCAAACGCGCTCCTCAGGGCTACTGTGAAAGTCCATCGATTTACAGTCAAGCCTTGAAGGGTCAACTAGATGCGTTTAGGTTGCCGGTTGGTGCGGCTTTAATCCAATACGTCGACGACTTATTGGTGGCTGCTGATACTCAGGACATTTGCAAAATTGCTACGGTGTCGTTGCTGCAACATCTCTGTGAGTTAAATCACAAGGTGTCACCTTCTAAACTCCAATATTGTTGTCAAGAAGTAACCTATCTAGGTCACTTATTGTCAAAGGAGGGAAGGAGATTGACCCCAGAGAGAATTGCAGCGATCGCGCGAATGGCTGTGCCACAAACCCAAAGAGATGTGCGTGCCTTTCTAGGTATCACGTCGTACTGCAGGCAGTGGATTCCTAATTTTTCATTGCTAGCGAAACCATTGGTGGCTCTTACGTGCAAGGATGTTTCAACTCCTTTACCATGGACGGAAGAATGTCAGAAAAGTTTTTCTGAATTACGTGATTCATTGTGTTCGGCTCCTGTGTTAGGTACCCCTGATTACAGTAAGCCGTTCACGTTATATGTTCACGAGAGGGAAGGTTGTGCTTTGAGTGTCTTAACGCAACCTTTTGGTGGTAAGCAACGTCCATGTGCATATTTTTCCTCGACCTTAGACCCAGTAGCTAGAGCATTGCCGAGTTGTTTGAGAGCAACTGCGGCAGCTGCGGTCTCCATCCGACAATCAGCAGGATTGGTCATGGATAATATGCTTACGGTGATGGTTCCGCATGCAGTCGATACTCTTTTGAATCGAACGAAAACTCAGCACTTGACGAGTGCAAGGTTATCTGGGTACGAATTGACGCTCTTGGCAAGCCACATTCAGATAAAGCGTTGTAATGTCCTAAATCCGGCAACTTTGTTACCAATTAGTGCAGAGTCAGATGAAGTAGCAGAACATGACTGTTACTTGCGGACAGAAGAGGAAACAAAAGGTCGTGTGGACCTTAAAAACACCCCATTGGAAGACCCGGATGGCGCTCTGTATGTGGATGGGTCATGTTTTAAGTTGCCGAATGGCGATGTGACTACTGCTTATGCTGTTGTGACATTGAATACTGTTGTTGAGACTGCGAGATTGAATCAGAATTCTGCCCAAGCTGCAGAGCTGATTGCTCTCACTAGAGCATGTGTATTAGCAAAAGGTAAACGTGTGAATGTGTACACCGATAGCCAGTACGCTTTCGGTGTAGCGCATAGTTTTGGACGATTGTGGCGAGAGCGTGGTTTCTTGACGTCGCATGGCACGAAAATACAGCATGGCCAGCTTGTGAACGATCTTTTGGATGCATTGACTTTACCTGCACAAGTTGCGATTGTTAAGTGTAGTGCGCATCGTAAAGTGACGGATGATGTTGGTCGTGGTAATGCGTTTGCAGATGAGATTGCTAAGGAGACTGCCCGGAACCTTAGCATTCGAATGTATGTGACGAGTTCGGTTAGGTGGCCTGTAGAATCGAATATGTGTGAAGATACCATAGAGAGCGTGAAAGCAATTCAGAATGAGGCCACCGACACTGAAAAGATGAAGTGGAAAGAAAGTACGGGAAGGTTGGATGTGAATGGTTGCTGGATTGATTTGTCGGATCAGAAAAGATGGATGTTGCCTGATGCGTATGTACTGGCCGTTGTGACAATGGCACATGGGTTAGCACATATTAGCGCGAAAGGTATTTGCAAGTTGCTGGCTGATGTGTGGAAGAATGATGGAATTACGAAATGTGCTGAACGTTTGGTGAAGAATTGTATGGTGTGTATAATGTACAATCCTGGCAAAGGAACCCCAACTCCCCCTGGCAGTTTTGCTCCTCCTTCGTATCCCTTTGAGGTGATCCAATTGGACTTCATCCATATGGAGCGATGCAATAACCTGAAATACGTTTTGGTTGTGGTTTGCGCATTCTCCCGATGGATTGAGGCCTATCCCCTCAAAGACAATACTGCTTTGTCTACTGCGAAAATCCTACTGAAGGAATACTTTCCTCGGTATGGAATGCCTAGAGTCGTGTGGTCAGATAACGGAAGTGAGTTTGTTGGAAGTGTGATGAAGAGTGTGTGTAAGGGCCTTGGAATTAATCAAAAATTCCATAGCGCCAATCATCCCCAGTCAGCTGGATTGGTTGAAGGGTACAATGGCACCCTTAAACTAAAACTAGCGAAGATTCAGGCTACGACTGGACTTTCGTGGCCTGATGCTTTGCCTCTAGCATTACTGTCAACTAGGGCGACTGTACACTCCCGAATAGGGCTTAGTCCCTATGAAATAGTGTTCGGCCGTCCTGCGAATGTGTGGGGGGTTCCTAGGCCAGGAATATTCTCTGATCTTGAGTATCCGATGTTGATTGATTACTTACATGACTTGACTGCTAAACTGAGGTTAATTCATCAACAGGTTTACGACGCCTTGCCGACGCAGACGGAGGGTCCAGGCCACCAGCTCCAGCCCGGGGATTGGGTGGTTACTCGTAACTTCTCACGCAAAAACAATCTGGACCCCCGATTCACCGGACCTTACCAGGTACTCCTGGCCACGAGGACTGCCGTTCGTCTTGAGGGGCGGAAAAATTGGGTACATGCTACCCATTGTAAGCGAGTCCCTATTCCTTTGCCGGCAGACCCGTGGGTAAGGAAAGGCATTGCGTCAACAGAAACAGAAACATTGCCGGCGTTTGTACCTTTTAGCGACGCGCAGCTTGTTGGAGAACACTCAGCGCAGCAGAAAGTCACTGTTGAACACTTGTCAGCAAAAGACTCAAGACCAGATCAACCAACTGATCAGCAGGACGCTGTCTCTTCAACGGATCCTTTGTTCGACGAGCAGACACGTCCCGGGAAACATCGATATTCTTTGCGGTCTCACACTAAGGACAAATAAAATTTTTTTTGCTTTGCTGAAATTGATAACTGCAATATCCTCGTTTCCCATGATCAATTTTGAACATTCGTATCATTGAAACTTGTTTTGTACATATATCAAGCTTCTTCCTTGTATCTTTTTCCTTCCACAGCTGAGAAATATTGTGCTAAATAAATACATATTGTGTATTGAGGGCCGTAGGGCCGCGCGCGTACTTCCTTCTGGACAGTAGGTCTTGACGCTAGGTTAAAGGCCGTCGGTTCCTAGGAACTCCTGGGGATTGACTACTGCTGCACAGAACGAAGTGCGTCAAGAAACGTTGCGGACGGTCGTAGGGAAATGGCATTTTCGAAGCTGAATGATTTGGAAGGAGCTCAGGCGTACAGAGTCAAGCTGCAGAAACTCAGTCGTACCAAATGTTTTATATTCCAATTGTTTGTATTGTTTTTGACTGCTTCTGCATTTTTGGCGGGTGGGGTGTATTACACTATGTCTTACTTCTTACTTGCTACCCCTACTCCTACTCCTTACCCTAACCTTACTTCTACTACTTCTACTGCTTCTCCTCATTCCTTTCATATGTTACCGGAACACGAGCAGGCTAGACGTGTAGAATTCCGCAACAATTCCTTTATTCAGCTCCTCCATCAGCATCAGTTAGTGGTTAACACTACTAATTGTTGGGTGTGTGGGTTGATGCCACATACTACGGGTAAGGGAATTCCATATCTGGTGTTACCGTATAGTTCCCAAGGGTCAGCTCGAGCATTCCAAACAATGTTTCGAAGCGCACTGGGTTTCCACCCCACTCAAGAACAACGTTCCCCCAACTCTGGTCCTACCTCGTATCAGAGGCTGCTATCGATGGCAATAGAGGATATGGAAGATGAGATCCATGATCCTTTTCTTATCCCTAAAGAAGAGGTACAAGCCTATAGGGTCCTAAGTAGAGGGGAATATAGTATGTTCACTAATGAAAAGCAGCTTAAAAGCTCGCCTCCAATATGGGTCGTACCCCACACTGGTAATCTTTGTCTTGTGGGTCGTGGTTCGCAAGCCTCACTTGGAGCAAGTGCTTGCACTGAAAGTTACGTTCTGCCAATGTTCCCGTCCCCTGTGTTTCTGGCTGCCAAGGGTACATACTTTATCTGTCATGATCGTGCATACACATGGTTGCCCGCAGACTTCATGGGCTCATGTTTCATTGCAAATCTGTTGCCTCCGACGTTCACTGTAGATGCCGATTATCATAAGACTAGAGTTGTACGAGGCGTAATTAGCGAAGAGGATACTGCCGGTCAAGAGGCAGGAGACTTTTTCAAGGGTTTCCTCCCGTTTTGGGGACCTATGGTTAATAGTAGGAACCTGAGACATTTGACTCGAGTGGTAGAATCGACAGCTAATATTACTGCCAGTGCCCTTGGTAATATCACCACAGAACTTCAGGCGGAGAGACTTATGACGTTACAAAACCGTATGGTTTTAGATGTCGTCTTGGCAGATCGCGGTGGGGTATGTAAAGTGATCCATTCGAGCTGTTGCATTTTCATTCCAGATAATGCTCCTACTGTCTATCAAGCCATCTCGAAGTTGCATAAGATCTCCGAATCCATACACGTGGATGTAGGGGATTGGACACTACTTGGATGGTTTTGGGGCCTGATGTCGACTTGGGGTTGGAAGATTCTGACGATCATCGGGGTTGTGGTAGTGTTCCTGTTCACGTGTTGCCTTTGTGTGCAGTGTGGTCCTGCCTTATGTGGCCTCTGTGCTACAACGTGTATGAGACAACCATCTGTTACCAAGGGGACTCGGTTGGACAGAGCTATGCTACAACGACATCTTGATGGTCTGATGAATATCGAATATGATTCCGACTAGTGCTTGCCTACATGAGGGCAAAAGGAGCGTCTGAGGTTCCGTGACAATTGTAAGTGGTGTTTTTAACTCGCACGAATATGGTCGAGTCTGGTATCTATGAACCGCAAATGACGAGTTTAGTAAGTGTGCGCAGTTTCGCTGTGCTAACTTAAACCGTTCGTTTGTTACGTGGGTTTTTCATCTGTACCCACGGGTTCCATCTTAGATACGGCATCCATTTTGTCTCTTGCCCTCAAGTAGTCAGCGAACGGACGCTGTCCGCTTCGCGACCCTGGGACTCCCAAGATATTTGCGGAAGACACATGTTCTTTGAAAGTGTCTTTATGACGAGGGGGTTGCTGCTGTAAGGCAGATGGCGCCGCTCGAGGCTCATCTTGCCGCACGGACTTATTGTCTCAGCCGTGCATCTCATTAGGCACGTCCCTTTGATGCCTGTATCTCGTGCTTCTCGATACCTCCCCTTTTACACCCTTTCCAATCTCCCCACTGTCTCCGTCTTCCTCTGCACCTGTCTTCGTTCCTATTTCGATCTACTTTATTGCTGATTGGAATTTGCTAATGGTGGGAAGATGGGTTTTTACAGTTGGGAACCGCCAAATGTTTCCGCACTTATGTTCCGGACCTTATGTGTTTCAAAGTGACCAAAGCGACCCCTCTGAGAGCTAAATGTGGGAACCGGGTTGTAAACTATTGTGTATCATGTTATCCTATGGGTAAAAACTGTATAAAAGGAGCGATCCACAGAACCAATTTGAAGCAGTCTCCCCGAACTACACTCGATGTACTTCCTGTGACTTCTGTGTTCCCTGCAGTAAATAAACCTTGACTCTTTGACGCCGAAGGAAGTGTCCCGTGTCTCTGTGACTTGTACGCCGGAGCAGGTTACCCACGAAGGTTTCAGGTGTTGTGCCCTGGCACCGCTGGGTCCAAAAGAACCCAGTCCTTCAATAGGTCGAGGAGTATACTGATGTGAGGTCCTGAAGGTCACACATTTATACCTGGTGCCAGCCTTTGGGTGGGAATTCCCTGATCTATCCCCAAAACTGGTTCTGGTCAGTTCTTTCCCTTCCCCTGGTCCTGGATTCAAATTGTCTAGGTGACAAAAGCAAGGGCAGGTATGGTGTCAGGTTCCTGAGTGTGCTGCAGGCAAAGCCCCTTGAAATGTAATCAGGGCAGGGCAGGGCAAAACTCCTCCCCAGCCATTCTGTCATGAAGATCTGTACCTCTCAAAACTTGGCATTCTTTGTCTCACTGTCCGGAAGCAATACACAACCCACAACAGCAGACTTTTTCATAGTCATGAGACCCAGGACACTGGCGGAAAGGCACATTTGGTTTATGCAGAACATTTTTAACTTTCTAAAAGTGGCATTTTCAGAATAGTAACTTTAAACCAAACTTTGCCTTTAAAGAGGATTTTAAATTACAGTTCATTTGTGTGTACACGTCATATCTCTAACTGGTCCCAATCTGAAGTTAGCACTTATTAACTGTAATATGGTAACCCGGATTCTTGGAAAGGGGCGGAAATTTTACCAATCTTTAAAAAAGGGGACCGATCGGCCCCGGGAAATTACCGCCCGATAAGTTTAATTGACTCAATCCAAAAAATAGCTGCTAGGATGGTCCTTGCTAGAATCCAGGGGTGAATGGAACAGGATAACATTCTCTCCCCAAGGCAAGCCGGATTTAGATCAGGCACCAGTACAATAGATCAGGTTTTCAGACTAACCATGTTGTACTGGAAGGTTGTTCTGTTGGGAGGAGGAGCAATCTATGCCGTCTTTGTGGATCTCAAGTCGGCTTTCGACCTTGTGCCAAGGGAGAAAATGTGGATTGCTTTTAGATCTATGGGCCTTCCGCCTGAACTCCTGGACATGGTAGTTAGGCTACACGAGGATAACTTTGCCAGGGTGAGATGGGGAAAACAAGGGCAGGTGACGGATAGCTTTCCAGTAACACGCGGCATCCGTCAGGGGTGTGTGCTGGACCCTACCCTTTTCCTTTTGTTTATTAATCAGGTGGTTAAGTTTTTTGCTGACACCCCGACTGATGCCCCATCTCTGGGTGGGGTAAAGTACCCGATGTTAATTTTTGCGGACGATACTTTGCTTCTCTCAAAAACCCGGAGGGGGCTACAGACAGCACTCAACAGGTTTGATGAGTTTTGCAAGGCTAACGGTCTGCAAATTAATGTTGGTAAGACCAAATTTATGGTCTTTAGTAAAAACCGCCCCATTAAAAGCTTGGTTAGTCTAAATGGTGCCTGTATTGAACAAGTGGAGATAATGATGTATTTGGGCGTGACATTAGACTATCCCCTTTGCTGGAAACCTCAGGTTGAGGCATTATACCTCAAATTTGCACGCCTCACGTGGAGCATAAGAAGTCCCACTTAAGATTTACGAAGCAAATATAAATGCAGCTATTCTGTATGGTGCCGACCTTTGGGGATTTAAAGATCTAACCTCTTTGGTCAAAGCCCAAAATAAATTTTTGCGGAATCTGGCAGGCCTCCCACAATCTACACCCATTAAACCTTTGTTGTTAGACTTGGGCTGTAAGCCCATTAATGATTTGGCTCGGTATCGTTTGGTGGCGTTGTGGCGACGGCTCTGGACTTCTCCAGAGCTTAGCCTCTTTGCCAACGAACTAGCCGAGGTAAAATCATTATGGGGCACCTCAAACATTGCATGGCCAAGGGAAGTGAAACAGGTGTTGGAAGAGATAGGTCTAAACCAGCTTTGGGCCTCCCCGAGGACTTCCACGTTCCCGTCAAAACAGGATTTTAAAGATCTGTATTGGGCTTCTGTCAAGTATTTAGCTGTTGCTCAGTCTGATGCCACTAGCCTAACAGGTCTTTTTCTGGCCAATAAAGTGACCCCTTCCCTAGAGAGCTACTGGGATGTGATCACCAAGACTCTTGACCGGAAATTATACCACCAGTTCCGAGTTGGGTCACTACCCATTAACTCTTTTACAAAAAAGTGGTCTACCAACTCAAATGATATCTGCCCTTTCTGTTTAGACCATCCGGAGAGTGCGGGCCATTTTCTTTTTGCCTGCCCTGCATATCATGCCCCAAGATTGAAATGGATCAGGCCTATTTGTTGTAGGCTAGCAATTAAAGGGAGTGCCGAAGCCATGAAGATATTTCGTAGTAACACTTCCGAGCTGGTAGTGGTTGGTGTTGCAAAATTCCTTGGGTGGGCATGGGTTATTCGAACTAGGAACCCAAATGTATTTTAATATGGAAAATGTTTTATGTGCTATCATATTTATAAAGTCTTTATTATACTGTTTAATACATTTTAAATGATGATTGTAATGATGGTTTTTATCAAATTTTCTTCCTATCCTGTCATTGATATTTTTGTCTTTTATGATTGATAATCGAAATAAAGACTTATGAAACTGGTAACCCAGTGTTAGTCTATCAGAGAGATAGCCTTACAAAAGTGAAAAAAACTTTAGGAGTTATTCACTGTCAGTACATGTAAAACTTAAACCTACATGTCCTACTTTTTAAATACCATGCACCCTGCTCTATGAAATCGTACACACTTTGGGCACTACTTTAGGGGCGACTCATAAGAATAAACAAGCAGTTGCATAGCCAATAGGTCTCGCCTTTGGGACCTAATAAGTGTTTAGCCATGCAACAGTTGATGTTGTTGCACCAAGGATATTGTGCTGCATACCTAAATACTTATAAGGTCCCAAAAGCGAGACCTATTGGCTATGCCAATGCTTGTTTACTGTTACTGGCCATTTTGTAACCATTAAGGTTTTCATAGAACGTTTTTGGATGGACTGGCGGGGGGGGGTTGCAGGTCGTCCTCAATTTAAAAATAACATTGGCTGAAAGCAAAGGTATTGTTTCACTAAGCACACATTACCATACTAGTCCCTGTCACTGAAGGAAATACTTTGCATGTGAAAGTAAGAGAGCAAGCAGAAGAGTGACATGAAATAAAAGTGAACAATGTCTTCAAATAAGGAGCAGATGGTGGACCATGAAATAGCACTTCGTAATGATACTTAAGCAGCGTCTGGAATGGCTTAGCGAGAAAGTACGTACACAAACTGAGCAGACAAAAGACACTGTGCATATGCCTGAAGGAAAGCGCACCAAAGTGATAAGGTAGATCACTGTGGAAATTCGTGAAAGAGCAGGGAGGGGACATTTGCACCTGAGAAAATGGAGACTGGAAGAGCCGGAAAGTTATGCTAAATTAGAGCAAATGGGCCAGGTTTGGAGGAAGAAAACACAAATGAAAAAATATTTCTGAATGGACAAATTTTGTACAATGGTGGATACAGAGGTCAATTATACTTCACCTCATAAAAAGGTCACTGGGATTTCAAACAAGTGTATGCCGGTGTTCCGTCATTTTAATCTCCCCAATGGGATGATCTCCCCCTTTGCATAAGCCCCGTAGGGGGAGACCAAACCGACGGGGGATAGCATATAGTTAGCTTACAGCTATATTTGTAAGCTCCCCTTTGACTAGGGGGAGACCAAACCAATGGGGGACAACCCCATGCTCAGTTATTACAAGTGAAAGCTACGTGGAAGTGAGGAGGGGGAAGCAAAGCAAAAACCACATTGGGGCCCTTTTGAAAGGGAGGGGGCACTTACAGCACAGTTTGTAGCTTTAAGGAAAAAAATGGGATGTTTAAAAGACTGGTAGAGGGAGTTCACAGCTCGGGCAATGGGTGACTGTCATTTGTAATCGGTAGTTGTTGTTGCCTGCTGCTCTCAGAAGACACTTCTTTTTTACTTTGAGGGGCAAATACAAACCTGCCCTGAAAAAAAAAAAACACACTAGTGGTGCAGTATAGAGAGGCGTGTGGGGGGGTGGGAGGGAGTGGAGGCCAGCAGAGTGACGCGATCTGTGGTGGGGAGGGAATTGAAGCGCAGAGAGAGCAAGGCTTAATGACCCTTGACAGAAACCCACATGGCGGCTGCGCATGTGCACGTGCATGTGCATGCAAGCTTGAGGCCAGGAAAAGCCTCTGGTAGCACTTTGAAAACTTCCTTACTAAAAGTCGAACAATTAGCGCCTGCACTGCTCTAAGCTCGACCTAAAAAAAAGGTCTTATGACTGGCGAAAGGTTTATTTTGCCACGTGGAAAAGGCAGTAGAAACTGCTCTACAGGTTGCAGTGGCAGTTCCGAGACATGTTTTAAAAGGCTACTTTAGCGGGTGATACAATCAGTGCTGTAGCCCTCTAGTAGCATTAATTTTACAGGCCCTGGGTACAGGTAGTACCATATATTAGGGACAGGCAGGTAAATTAATGTTACCAATCTGGTGTATGCCAATTTTTCCATGTTTAGGGAAAGAGCACAAGTACTTTACCACTGATTAGCAGGGGCAAAGTGCACAGAGCCCTAATGCCAACACAAACAAGTTCAGCGAGGGAATTTCACCTGACCTACTTGAGGGTACCTGATCTCATTCAAAACCCATGCATCTCTATCTTTAGCACATTCTGTAGACTGAGGGAAACATCTTTGTTGGTCATCGTTTGTCACTAAGATGATATTCTTTAGGGATGTTAAAGCAAATCTCTTCCTTTGGCAAACATTGTACACTAGCTTAAGAATGTAATTTACTATTTTTCTCCTGGACCAACAATGAGGGCTACAGAAGTCTTCAAACCTCAGACAGTGCTAAGTCAAAAGTTACAAATATATAATGTTCATACTCTCCTCTGACCCAGAATTGGATATCTTTGGCCCAAGTTTAAGCGAACAAAATTGACATTTCACCTTCAGTTTTTTTAACCCCATTCACAAACACCTTTAACCTATTGAAAACTATGTAATGCCTGGTACAACCCACCCAGGAGACACACAGGGACACTTGTGTGGGTCATTCTTTGCTTAGGATAGTGTCCTTTATGGAAGAGGCTGAAAGTAAATGTCATGTTCTGGTAAACTTGTGAAAAATCAAATGAATATAATTTCCATTGCGGTTTTATGATCAGACTGTCAGGTTAACCAAGGTCTGACTCCCATAAACATGTTTGCAGATGATGAAACTAATGGTTTTCATATTTTTATTTTGTAGTATGTTCCAGGGGTTGATATCAACAGCCAATGCACACGGTGGTCCAAACCAACATTATGGCATCCGTTCTTTCTTAAACTGTCATCCACCTGTTTCAGCCGCTGCAGGCTTTTAAAAACAATAGAAAATCCACACATGAGGTCATGAAACTCAGAAGGCATATGTCAAATAACATATGGAGCTACTTTCACCACTACTTTTTCTCTATGAGGGAGGTAAAAGTGAATTGTAACTTTTTTCATTCATGTACATGAAAAACACAATATTCAGATATTTAAAAAAAAAATAATAACCCATTATGCATGAGTTCTCCTGGTCAGCTAATCAGTGTGAGGTATATTTTTTGGACAACAACATCTGGCTTTGGTTGTACAAATTGGGGACATTTTAGGTTGCCCTGAGGTCTTGCTAATTCTTAATATCTCCTTTCAAACAGTGCAAAATAACCAATGATTTTGTCACAATTTAGTGCTGGAATCAGCCTGACCTCAACTCCTCTGACAATGCTGTGAAGGCCTTGGCATATTTGGAAATGGCAGACTCTGGACAATGGGGCAGCATTTCTTTAGTTAGCATTCTGTTTGAGAAATGCAATATTTCTTGGAAATGTTCGTTAAAAACAGAAAATATTTCCATTATTAACACTACATTTCCTGTATGCAATCAGATATTGACATGAGGGGTTGCACCAACAACAGCCCAAAATAATATGCCAAACCTGTGTTGTAATTACATAAATCAAATTTATTAAAATTATATTGGCACATCATTGATGGGCTAATGGGTATGGGAATATATGTGTGGTTGAGAAAAGGTTTAGAGGCATTTGGGGCTGAGCTAACAAGACCCTCATTACAGGCTTCATTGTAATTCTGATTCAGGGAAACAAAGTGCTTCTGCTTGCTTCAGAGTTACAAGCCATGTGTTGAAAGTGCACTGATTAATTTCTTTCTCTGCCGAAATTTCTGTTTGTAAAGCCTGTCAAAAAGTGCACGGGGAAGAAGGCACAAAATGGGTAAGAAAATGCAAGAATCAGACTGAAACGGATTGACACTGCTATTCTCCTTAGAAGAGTCATAATTTATAATTCTTCTTGGATGTTGCAGCAGAAAATACAAATTGCTGTGGTATTTCCCCCATAGGGCCATACAAGGAACCACAGCGGTGATCCTAAATGCATTCTCAACAGGAAAAATGCCATCAACCACAAGTTTCACCATGGAAGCAACAACAGCATCAATAATATCTTCTACTAAACAAGGGACCACAGCATCATCAGCAAAATGAGTTCCAGCGGTGACCACCACACCTGTAACCACAGTTACTACCACTGGACCAATAATCGTAGCAACAGGATTTGCAAATACAGCGGTTCCCACAGCTGTGGCAACAGCTTCCACCTGAACTTTAAAATAGCAGGGACCACAATATTGACCAGAAAATCCACCATGACTGGGTCAGCAGCAGAGGCAACCACTTTCACACCAGCAGGGCCATAGTAGCAACAACAGCTGCTAACAGTGCTTCAGCAGCAACAACTGGAAGAGAAGGCAAGCCAACAGTTGTAATCACAGCAGGTGAAACTAAAGGCCTACTTTTCTGCATGATGAGAGTCATTATTTATTCTTCTGAGAGTAGTTCAAAAGCAGAAAACAACACAACAACACTATCCACAGGTCACAAGAAAATAATGCTAACAATGCCTCACAATAGAGTAATGCTGGGTAAATGAGGGTAAAATGGTCATAATGACCTGGAACATCAATTCACAACTGGAATGCATTAAAGAGGAAATGAGATACCTAGGTATTAAAGTTGTTCAGAAAATAGACAAAATCCCGGAAACTAACTTTCAGAAGATCAGTAAGGAAGTTGGGAGACTTTTGTTGAGCTGGTCCCATCTCCCCATGACAATTTACGGTCGGGCCAATCTTGTGAAGATGACAATTCTCCCTAAGCTCACTTTCCTTTTCCAGAATTTCCCCATGGCCTTTAAGGACTATTGGCTTAAAAGAGTGCAGTCCAAAATCACTAGCTTTATTTGGTCCTTGAAAGGGGTCCGAATTGCATGGAAAAACTTAGACGGCAATATGATAATGGGGCCTACGATTACCAGATCTATTAAGCCTGGGCTTTCCTTTTAAAAGAAGGGAAGATGTTATTCAGTACACCGGATGGCTTCGATACCGGAATTCTTTTTTCAGAGCAAAGCTCTGTGATGTGCAGGGGGATGAGCTAGGTTTCATACATAAATTGGGCGACCCCTGATTCTTTAAAAAAGTGTGACTTAAGACCTTGCAGTGTTTTGCAGTCATATGGCATAAAATCAGGAGAGAACTAAAACGTAGCTATTAAAGTGGACTGGCATTAATTTGGAACTCCCCTGGGTCTCCGGAATGGTCCAAAGACAGCCTGGCATTTCCATTAAGTGAAGCAGAATAACAACCTGGGGTCAATTGGTAGAGGACGGAATCCTGATCTCTTGAAATAAGGGGCAACAGATAGATAACAACCGGCTGTCAAGATTGAAATACCTTCAAATCAAGAGTTGGAATCTCTCTGCTGGTCCAGGCATGGGTTTGTCAAATGAACTAGAACCTCTGATGATTAGCAGTGTTACCAGGAAAAAAGAAGTGGTAAACTGGTACTGGCTTTTAGTGGCTCTATTGGATGGAGACTTCAACTTCCCAACAACACTGTGGGAGAAGAGCTTGCCGGGGTTGCAGACGGAGGACCTATGGCAAGTATCTTGTGACATTTTACAGTCCAAGGTGCCTGCTGCAAATTTAAGCAGAACCACATTTTCTGTCTCCACAGGGTCTGTTGGACTCCGCTCAAACTATCTAAACTGGGAAAAGGTGGTACGCCGAGATGTCCAAAGTGCGGCAAGGAAAAGGGAAATGACTTACACATGTTTTTTGAGTGTCCTGGGGTCCAAGGGATCTGGTTGGACGTGAGTAATACTATATCTGTAATACTTGGAGACACGCTCCAGGTAAGCAAAATTATTGTTTTCTTTGGGTTTACGGAATATCATGAATCTTTGTTAACCAACACTAAAAAGCTGATATTCTATCTGATACGGCTTGCCCGTAGAGAGATATGAAAGAATTGGATAAAATCCACCCCCCAACTAAAACAGAATGGATGGATTTCCATTAAGTATACTATCAGGTTAGATAGGGCATCTAAAAGTAAGCAGAATGAGATTTGGCTCCCCTGTGAGAACTGGGAGAAATCCTCTGCCCATGTATAGTCCAATGATTAGGCCTTTATACCCGGAGTACGGTTTTTATCTTTTGTCAACCAAGGCGAATGGGGACTAAAAGAAAAAGAAAAAAAGAGAGTAATGTTATCAATTCCAAGGGTTCTTCCTTCATTCGCATGAGGAGAATCAATGTTTTCTGATTAAGGTAGATGATAGAAGGCTCACCTGGGACCTTCATCGACTTTGAACCATTCGAGATGTGCTTTAGACAGCTATAGTGGTGTCTATTGAGGCTTTGGTTAAGTGAAAGTTAACAGAAGACTGTGGGAGTCCTATTTTGAAGAAAAAAAACACTCTGAAATATGAAGTTGATGAGAAGGTCATTTGAATAGGCTTTTGTGTTATGAGAAACACTGAAAGAAAATAGGGATTGTTCTATGGTAGATTACATATCCCATCACAGTCCCGAGGTGCATGTTTGCTGGCTCGCACCTTGCTTGTGCCTCAATCCTCCATATTTCTGTCCCTTGCCAGTCACAATACTTGCAGCCCTACCTCAGAGGTGTTGCCTTCTATATTCCTTGTGTTCGGACCAGTGCTTTAATCTTTTGCCCTCCTGAGTCACCTGTTATCTCACCCATCAACTTGTTTAGACCAGACTGGAATTCCGATGAGTTACATAAAAACTCAGCGAGATCATGTGGAGTTTCACCAATGGGCAGAAATATGCATGTCACGCTCCTCGTGATGCAATGTAACACCAGTAGAGGTAGAAGCACAGAAAAATCAGCACGAATGGCACCAGGCGGTGCGCAGAACGTGCAGCCATTCAAGTTCATTTTGCTACTGCTAGTGTAGAAAATTAATTCAAGTGGCAGCAAATCTACCAGCAGAAGCAGCCCTCCTTCCGCCCGTTTTAGAAAATGGTGCTAGAAGAGCCCACATCTCAATCAGGCTGCAAGAGTAATGCAGAGTCGCCAAAACTGTGTGTTCCTAGCATGGAGTATATCAGAAGCAATAGCCATTTTTAATACACCTGTATGTTGTGGAAGTGAGGAGGAGCTCACAGTGTAGAAATTAATTGAATGGCAAACTGATCCTTTAAAAATGTATTCTCAGCTCTGAGCCTAATTAAAGCTCACATGTGGGCTGCTATCTGAACACAGGACCATTCCCCTTGACATTATTAAATGATTCAATGTTTGCAGCCCTAAGATGGTCAGTGTTTTTAAGAGAGCAGTGAGTTAGTAGTGTATTCATGTGCAAGACGAGAAGTGACAGTGTAGAAATTAATTGACTGCAAAACTGATCCTTTAAAAATGTATTCTTTGCTCTAACCCTATTAATCCTCCCTCAGCAAGACCACATCACAGACATCCACGGAAGCCAACACCTCAGCACGCAACCTCCGCCACTGGTTCTCCGACTGCGCCAACACACTGGCCCCCCTCAGGACACCATCAGGCAAGCAGCCTTCCAAGAAAGCCAGTGGGTTCTCCCCCACCCTCCAGGAGTCCAGGTGCACCTGCAGACGGCTCGAGAAAAGATGGAGGAGCAGCAGGATCACAGCAGACCACGAAGCCTTCAAATACACTGCCACCGCACAACCACTGCCTCATCAGAACAACAAAGAAAGCGGTCATCGAGGAATGCATCAATGCCAACACACACACCAGCCGTGGTCACAGAATTTGCTAAACCCAGCACAGAGACAGCAGACACCGCCCCATCTCAAGACCTATGCGACAACCTCACCACCTTCTTCCACCATATATTCAAGGAGATCTATGACAGCTTCGCAAACCAGGACTCACCCACCCCACCCACAACTACGGCACCCAATAGCTCCAGTCCCCAGCAGACCGTGACCAACTGGACAACCCTCACAGCTGACAACACCCTCAGGATCAAGAAAAGCACCTACTACAGAGCCCCCTCAGACCCCTGCCCTCACCTCATATTCAACAGAGCTCGCACCTCTATCGCACCCGAACTCTGCCGCCCCATCAACTGCTCCATCGAGTCTGCAACCTTCCTGGAAGACTGGAAGCCTGCAGAGATCAACCTCTTGCTGAAGAAACCTTCTGCCAACCCAACGCACCTCAAGAACTACTGGCCATGTCTCTACTTCCCTTCCCAGCCAAAGTCATAGAGAAAGCCATCAACGCCCAACTCTCTGAGTTCATCAAAACAAACAACATCCTGGACCTCTCCCAATCGGGTTTCAGAAGCAACCACAGCCCCAAGACCGCTCTTCTCGCCACTACAGACGACATCCGCACCCTCCTCGACTGGGACGAGATGGCTGCCCTCATCCTCCGGGACATCTCATCCACCTCTGACACTGTCTCCCACCACACCTCTGCACAAAACTCCATGACGCAGGCATTCGTGACATAGCCCTAGAATGGATCTGCTCCTTCCTCACAGACTGAACACAGAGAGTCAGAATTCCACCATTCAACTTGAAACCCACAGAGATCATCTGCAGAGTGCCTCAGGGGTCCCCTCTGATCCCCACCCTCTTCAACATCTAAATGGCCCTGCTTGCAGCCATCGTCAGAAGCCATGGACTCAACATTGTCTCCAACGCCAACGACACTCAGCTGATTCTCTCCCTCACAGATGAACCCGCAGCCACCAAGAGCAACTTCCAAAACGGGATGGCGGCAGTTGCCACCTGGATGGAGGACAGCTGCTTCAAGCTTAAATCAGACAAGATCGAAGTCCTCATCCTGGGCTCCTCCACTTTGGAGGACTGTTTGTAGCCTGCAATGTTCGGAATCTCCCTAACACCCACAGATCGCGCACAAACCCTTGGCATCATCCTGGACTCCTCGCTTTCCATGAACCAGCAAATCAATGCCGTTTCGTCCTCCAGCTACCACACGCTCCGCCTCCTACGCAAGATCTTCAAGTGGATCCCCACCAAGTCCAGGAAAATGGTCACCCATGTGCTCGTCAGCAGCAGACTTGACTATGGCAACGCACTCTATGCCAGCACCACCCCGAAACTCTAAAAGAAACTGCAGACCTTACAGAATGCCTCCTCCAGACTACTCCTGAACATCCCACGCCACTACCACATCGCCGGCCGGCTGAGAGATTTTCACTGGCTACCTTTCAACGAAAGAATCACTTTCAAGCTTCTCATGCAAGTCTACAAAGCCCTCCACAACGCCAGACTTCCATACGTCAACCACCGCATCTCCTTCTACACTCCCAACAGGCATCTCAGCTCCACCCAACTGGCCTTGGCCACCATCCCACAGATCCACAAGACCACGGCTCAAGGAGGATCCTTCTCCTACCCTACTGCAAAAACCTGGAACTCCCTGCCTCTGCGCCTCTGGCAATCCCCATTGCTGCCGCAATTCAGGAAGGACCTCAAGACCTGGCTGTTAGACTGAACCACAGACCCATCTCCCCCCACTCAGCGCTTTGAGACTCTCACGGATGAGTAGTCACACTTTACAAATTACTGATTGATTGATTGATTATAGAGAAGCTGAGATACTGTGCATTAGTTTTGCAGATGGTGTATCATCCTTAGTAAGCTTGCCCTACGTTGGTTCTTATGCAGTTCTGCTGGATACCATGAGGTGGACTATTAGTGTTCCATCAAAGTTCAGCTGTAAATCTATTGGAGGATTTGCCCCTTAAAAGACTTTTTGCATGTTGTTAGGGTCCCCTATTTAGTAACAGCACCATTGGGATCTGACACTGCTGAATGATTTACTGCATCCTATTGCCTAAAACACTGGAAATGTCTTTTGAATTGTTCTAGCTTAATTAATATTTTTCTAGGATCATTGTGTTTAGACCTTTTGTTTGAAACAAATGGCAGGCCTTTATTCCCGTAGAGACTCCTGTCCGTATGTTGTGATGTCATCAATTCTAAGTGTTTGAGCCACAGAAATAAGAGCAGATCATACTCTCGGTTAGAAAAGAGTATTTTATATGGAATGACATCTATATTAATTTAAGGAAAATTTGTATGGGCTTGTGATTTTAATGTACTTTATTTAGACATTAACATTATCTTATCCGTTGTGGAAAATCCGTTTGATGTTTTGGGCTCTATTTAACAAGGCTGTTTCCATAAGAAAGTTTAACTTGCACTTGCACATATCCTTTTGTCAAGTGTAAAACAGTTTTGAAGTTCAAAAAGGGTGATTTGTAGATGGGTAAAAATATTTACTAGTGCAAAGATTTTCCTTCAAATTAATCTATCTCCAGGGTTAGGCCCTAGTCCGAGATTGTGTATTAAAGGATGGGAATGCCCTTAAGGTTTGTGCACATGTACCAGCTTCTCAAATTCTGTGTATCTGCAAATATATCTCTGAACTACAGGATAGAAATGACAAAAGAACTCCCCTGTAATGGTTGAGGATGTAGAAGGATTTTCAGTGAATCAAAAAAGAAATATTTCAACATGTGAGTAGATGGGCTTCACAAATGTTTCTCAGGAATATGCCTGCTACCCTTTGTGACTTCAAACAAGTAAGAAATCTACACCCATGTGGGGTGAAAAACTTGCCGGGTAGATTTCTGACTTTTCTGATGACTGGATGCTGTGTGCTTTTCCAAAATATATGGTGATATCATTCTTTTCTCTTAACAATGCACTGTGACCACAAAGACATCAACTGTTGTGTTCCTTAACAAAAACATGGTTTAACTAAGGGATCTAAAGTATCGTGCATTCATTTGTCCTTTTACAATAGTTGTGGTTTACAGTGATTTGGTTATGATTAAAGAGCTGCTTTTTGAAGTGTGATGCTCAGAGGAAAGCATATAAAGTGAGTTCTTTAATCAAGCTGAAAATTTAAGAATAACATCTTGGTTTTATCACAGAGGACTTCAATCTCTGGGGCACCCCCCCGGGGGGGGGGGGGGCGTGGAGTCCTGTGAAGGTGGTGTGAATTTCCAGGACTCACTTCTGTCTGGAATCTAAAACATGTGCTCTTCCTTAGGAGAACCGGACGGACACTTCATTCTAGTCGTTAAAATGCTTCAGCTGAAGGTAATTGAGTCCCTTGTTCTGTGAAAGGCAGTGGCTGGGCAGACAGGTGAAACAACCCTTCGTGCCAGGGTGCCTGCTTGCCTGAATGAAATGAAAATGTGTGTTTTGAGTTAATCTGGACATATAAATGCTGCTTGGGATCGGTTCTGGCTTTAATTGCTTTGTGATTGCAAAGATTTGTTTTGTGGTAGTAAGAGTTAACAACTGGGCTGTGAAGTGCATGTTTTTATTCACTTACTACCTCTGAGGAGGTGTTAAAGGGACAGTTCTGCAAATCAAAATGCATTACTTACATTCTAATATTACTAAAATCTACATTTTGGAAGCTCCATTATATCCTAAAACTATGTGCACAGTTTATAGCAGTCTACCTTATAATATGTGTAATGCAATAATAAATTAATGACTTACACTTTCATAGTGCTTTCTGTCACAGGCTGTGACCTCATAGCACTAAAATTCCACAAGCCAATACACCCCACTGCACCAACCAAATTTAATTCTGTGGCTCTCTGGTTACACACAGATCTCTGCAGTGCATTAACTAATAGAGGTTTCCTAATGTACCTCAGTGCATTTCCCACTGAGTAACAACTTTTTAAAATGTATTTTTCATTTAAGCTTTCCATTATTTTATATATAGCCACCTGATGGTGAAAGACCTAAAAAACTAGAAAAACATTGTGGGGGTGATTTATGAGAGGCTTGAGCTGCCGGAGCATCATTTTTTCTTAAGCTCTGGTGGCACAAGCATCGCAATCGTATCTATGAGATGAAGCAAAATCACCCTGCAAGGCTGAGTGGCTTCATACATATGCAGTAAGTCAAAGCAGCACAAGTTGCTGCCTTGCCTTAGTCTGTCAAGTAGAGTTCCAAGACCCTTGCAGAGGGTGTTCCCACACAACACCCATGGATGTTGACACTGCCCTAGATTTACAAAAACATGTAAACCTGGGGCAGCCCCAAAACCTTACACATGCCCACAGCAGGCCTAATGAGGAGAAATGTTTTCATGTCTGCGGTATTATTTCCTCTTTCCATGTGTGGTTTATTCTGCAGCTCACAACGAAAGAGGAAAACCCCTCTCGGGGGCACCTTCCTGCACAAAAACAATCCTGCTTACATTGGCGCTAGGCCGCAATTTGTGTGCCAACGCAGTGGGAAAGGAAAGGAATGCACCATATTTCATAAATAAGGTGCATTCCTGCCCTTTCACATTGGCATAGGGCAGCGCAGCAAGAAGACTTGCAGCGCTGCTCTAGGCCAATTCCTCAAAAATTAGGCCTTTTGTTTTTAGCCACACCTTTGACCACTCCCCCACGCTCACTTTCATTTGATAAACACTGTTTAATATTATTTCCCCACTGTAAAAATGATTTGCTATGGGAATTGGGGGCTTTTATGGTTGTCGATAGTTGTCAATGATGAGGAGTACCAAGGTCTAGAAATTAATTTCAGGAGGGGGTCATTACGCCTAAAACATTTTGACGGGGGGAGTCTCTGCATCAAAAAGTTTGAAGACCTCTGTTTTATCAGTACATACGTCAATAAATAAATGATGAACCTTCAACATTATTTCAACCTTAAATACTAATTTACTTTAGATAAATGTTTTTTAAGCTATAATAGATTCTGAATATTTTGTCTTTTTGAACTAAGTATTATTCACATTTGAACTAAGGATTATTCGCATATAGAAGGCTAACCACAAATCAAAATCAGATTGCTAAGTTTGATTGTAACTAAACAATTGTGTTGCAACTTTGCTTTTATGCCACCACACTCTTGTTAGCCTCTCGTCTAGTGTTGATAAGGATTTCATTTGTAACTGGAACAGCTTAGGAATTGGGTGTGTTTACGTGAATATATTTATTTATATCATAAATAGTGGCTGTATTGCAACCTAATTGTAGTTTAGGCTCTGTAGCAGTGTCAGAATAGTGCATGTATAAAATTATTACAGCTAAGGTGTTGTTTCCATTTAGCTACAATCTTTGGCTGATTGAATTTTAATTCTTTTTATTTTTATGGACAAAATGTCTAGTGCATTTAGCAAGTTGATATGAACAAATATAAGAATTATTTTGCACATTTTAGAATATTTATATATAGTATATAGTTTTTTCTTAGCTTTATAGAGGAGCCTTATAGATTTCCTGATGTGATATGCTAAATTATTGTTTTAATGTATTGTTTATCCCAACAAACACACTGTATTCAATAAAAGGTTTATCAGTTATATGCCAGCTTCATACATTCTAAATACAATTGGCTGCAAGAGATTGATCTAGGCTAACCATTAAAGCCACTAGTATGACCACAAAATGGTTAATTTCAACACACAGTTATATTCTGGTTATAGAAACCGATATACAATAGTTACATTTTATTGAGGTTGTTTGTAATACTTTGTGTCTTCTAAACTTATTATATATAAGTGTGAGAGGCAGTGTAATTTGACAAACGCTGCATTATGTGAATATGTTCTAATGTAACATAATATTGTGTTGTCCTTCTGTTATGTATGAAATTAAATTCCTCTACAGTCTGGAATAGGAGTCAGCATCAATTGCTGCTCCAGGAAAAATTCTGTATGCCTGTTTTACATGTATGGTTACATTTGTTAAACTTTCAGGAATTTATGGAAGATTGAAATTCTGTAAATCTCTAATCATATTTGTTTATGTTTAATTATTTATTTAAGAGTACTGCTAACTGCCTCCTAAGTGGGCGGTCCAGATTGATCATCTAGCCATTGGCATCATGAAAAGATTATACTTTTGATCATTAATATTGCTTAATACATTACGCTGTTTTCATCCCTCACAATTAGCTTGATTTGATACTTTTATGTGCTATTATTCAATATTTGTAGGATATTTTTCAAATGTAACAAATAGTGATACTTTAAATGCATTTAATAAGCTGGACATTTTTTTAGCATATATCTAGCTATTCTACTCAATAGTATAAAAGTAAAATCCTTGATCACAAACGTGTGATGATTCTTAACTGTACCATTATTTATTTATTTATTTGGTGTTTTATATTGCGTGGACATGACCCTAAAAAAGGGTATCAGAGCGCTCTACATTTACATATATTTAAACTTCGAACAACACATCCGACATGTAAATTTAGTAAAAATATTCAGCGTACAGCGAGTTGCTCGCAACAGTAATGTTACCAGGTCCTGAGTAACTATACATTGATTTGTAAGAGAAACATTTGTGCTTTAACGCTCAAATATACAAGTCCAACATAATGGTTAGGGGTCAATGTGTGTTAGCATATGTGTGAGCAAAAAGGTCCTCTGATAAAATACAGTCTGCTGAAATTATGGACGGAATTTGCTAAAAAAAAGGATTTAGAACAAATAAATGTGTTCTAGGCACACCATCTATTAATAAACATTAAACTTTTTAAACTGTGTATTGTGATCTGTGTGCTGCTACTAATGGAGTATACCCTAATACTCCCCCATGAACAATGAAAAGGTGGCTGGTCAACAACCCTGTTGACTCAGACTTAGTGGCGCACAACCTTAAACTAGAGGAATATGGAAAGGAACTACAAGAGACAAAATTAAGAAAATTCAAGCGTGATACAATAGATTATAAGCTGAATGAAGCTTACACATGGGCAGAGGTATATGCACAAAGACGTTTTACACGACGTCCAACAAACTCATCTGAAGAAAGTTTGGCTACAGATAAATATGTGGATTCTTCCAGAGCACCTTTAAAAACAACTGTCCCGACTGGGGCTACGCAGACTCAAGAAAAACCGACCAGTTCAGGTACCCATGTGTCTTTTTTGTCCGAAACTCCAGAGACAGATCACCCTCCAGATCAAGAACAAACAGCAAAAAAACAAGGAGAGGAAAAAGAAAAGGAAAAGGAAAAACCCAAAAAGGGACTTTGGAGCCAGGGGAAACCCTCATAATCAACATTTCAAATTATTCACTATCTAACCATGAGGAATTTTTTTAAACAAAGGTATAACTTTTGTTCCAACATACACTGGTTCCCACTTTGAAGATGATATAGCGTTCTACAAATTCATGAGAAACTTGAGGTTGAGGAATTTTTTTGAGAACATTGTTCCCAAAGAGGAAACAGTAATAAGAACTAAAGAGTTATTCCGACCAAAAAGTACTTTTGAGGCTCCAGCTTCACATAAAACCCTGGATTTATTTGAGACCTTAGTGATGAAAGACTTAAACAAGTTAAACTACAAGAGAAATCGGTCTGATCCAAACAATTTAAACAGGATGGAGAAGAGTATTTTGGTTCAACTGGCCACTAATCCAGAGTTGACGTTTCAGAAGGCTGATAAAGGTGGTGCTTTGGTACTAATGAATACAGAATTTTACCAAAGGAAGATACAAGAGCATGTAGGAGTTACCAATACATATTTACCACTACAGCAAGATCCCACTTTAGAGATCCAGAGGATATTGCAAACATTGGTTGAGAAAGCACTGGAAGAAGACTGGATTACTGACAACATGGCAAAATTTCTATTGGTAAAAAATCCAAAAAGACCTAAAATCTATATGTTGCCAAAGGTACATAAATCCTTGGAAAACCCACCATTCCGACCTATAGTGTCAGGGTGTAATTCTGTGTTTGAACCAGCAGGCAAAATAATTGATCATTTCTTGCAACCTTTTATTCAAAAATGGCATACCTACATACAGGATACAAATGATTTTCTCATCAAGTTACAAAAGATCAAACTGAAAGCTGGCAATTCTTACATTCTGTGTACAATAGATGTGGTGTCATTATACACTTCAATTGGTCATACAGATGGATTTGATGCTAAGAATGGATGCTGTTAAAAAATCCTGAAGTTGGATTGAATCCAATATTTTTACTTGAACTTACACAGTTTTGCCTACAGAACAGCTACTTTAAATGGGAAGATAAGTTCTATATGCAGCTAAATGGAACTTCGATGGGCTTTACTGGGGCTCCAGTATATGCAAATACCTATATGGCCAAATTTGAGGAAGATCACATTTTCAGTCATGATGTGTGGACAGACAATTTGGAATTCTTTTGTCGGTTCATAGATGATATATTTTTGATATGGTCTGGTTCAGAAATGCAATTGGCGGAGAATATATTGAATTTAAACCAGAAGAACCCACGGATACAGGTGACACACACCATAGACAAATCTAAAATAGCATATCTTGACGTTAATGTAGAAATACAAGGAGATGAGATTGTGACTACTCTTCATCGAAAAACAACCGATAAAAACAGTATGTTACACTTTCTAAGTTTTCACCCTCAGAACTTGTTGAAAAATTTGCCATATTCACAATTTCTAAGACTAAGGAGAATAGTGACAAACCATGAAAAATGCCTTGAATATCTCAAAGAGTACAAGGAGAACTACAAGAGGAGAGGTTATCCAGAAAAACTACTAGAGGACGCACAAACAAAAGCATTGAAAGAGGATCGAAGTAATTTATTGTTGAAAAAAGAAAACACGGAAAAACAACGAAATGTGTTTGTTTCAAAATATTCCACACACTTTCAAAAGAGCAATCACATCATAAACAAAAGATGGGAGTTGTTGCAACAAGAAGTCGATTTTCAGGATATCTTCATAGACAAACCGCTATTTGCGTACACTCGCTCAAAAAACATCAAGGAATTGCTGAGTCCCACATCTATACCAAAGAAGAAGGATTATAAAGGCATGCGTAGATGTACAAATTGTGTGCATTGTAATAACGCCATTACAGGTAATTCAATCTGTCATCCTCAAACAGGACAATCCATTAAATTGAAGTTTGAGGGAGATTGTAATACGAATCAAGTAATATATTCCATCAAGTGCCCATGTGGGCTACTTTATGTGGGAAAAACTGAGCGAAAAATTAAAATCCGAATTTCGGAGCACAAAAGTAGGATAAGAAACAAATCCACAACATCTCCGTTAGCAGTACACTGGCAAGAAAAACATCACACTATAGCACAGTTGAGATTTCAAATCTTGGAGGTAGTAACATTTCAAGAAGGTATTGATATGAACAAAAAACTATTGCAGAGAGAGGTATATTGGGTAAAAATGCTTGGAACTCTGACCCCTGGGGGTCTTAATGACCGTATTGAAATGAGCAGTTATTTGTAATCATATTGAGTCATGATGCTATATTGATGTTGTAAATGGTGACATAATTATGCATGATTATCATTTTTTTCTATTCAGTTGATTTATTTGCTGGATGTGTTTGACTCATTGTCTCACTCGTGCACTATGTGGGTATTTTTGTTGTATTATTTTATTATTATATCATTTTATTATTATTATTTTATTATTTTATTTTCCACATTTTCTATTATGATATTGTTTATCCTAGATGTGTGGATGTTGAACTCGTGTTTAAAGCCGTTGTTTCTTGCCGTGTTCGGTTAGGTAGAAAATCGATAAAGTTTGGAAGTTTGACTTTGTGATTCACTCTCGTCACCTCGTGTAAATGAGTTACACGCTAGGTGATAGGTTGAAGCGCCGGGTTAGCCCACCAGTGGGAACACGGGTATGTTAGTTTAACACCAGGAAGTGGGAGCAGGGTGAAAGCGTATTGCGGGGTCGTGTCACCTCGTGTAAATGAGTTACACGCCAGGTGATAGGTTGAAGAGCCGGGTTAGCCTACCAATGGGAACACGGGCATGTTAGTTTAACACCAGGAAGTGGCAGCAGAGTGAAAGCGTATTGCGGGATTGCGGTTTTCGGCGTTACTCGGGAAGCGAGCGGATAGTGGTAGCAGGAGGTGAGAGAACTAGAAAATAATTCAATGGTCTTTCATGCTTTAAGCTTATGAAGACGCTGATGGTTTTTTATGTGGATTCGGCAGGTGCATCTTTAAACCCGAGAGTGGGAAGACCTTGTGGGTAACAGAAGTACTGTGGATTATAAAGAAGAGTTGAGCATCAAAAGGTGAGATAAAGTCATAAGCAATAAACACGCATTTGGTTGGTGATATACAAATAATTTGAAAAGTGGTTTATTATTGGTTTGTGTTGGTTAAAATTCACAGGGCTGTGTATTACGTGACACACCAGGGATGAGGAGCTATTTGAATGATACACGTTGTCCTTGAACATAAAGCAGCTTGGAGTATACTTCGTGAGAAAAGATTTAGTATTGGTCTCGTTTTGTGAACAAAAGGTATTATGAGAATTTGTAACCCAGTTAGAACTGCAACGTGAAGTTTTCTTCTTGAAGTTGACTACTTTTTTATTACTTTGAACAGTTTTCAGGTTACGGATATAGGTTTGGTCGACTGCAAATATCATGGAGTTGTTAGAGGGAGAGGCCCTCTAGCTACAATGTGAGTGACTGCATGAGAATGGTTATGATTTTTATCACTTAGCACAAAGGGTGTTGGTGTGGTGACGGTTATTCGTTTGAAAAGCTCATACATAATGAATAATCATGTTAAATGTCATCATTGTTCGTCCTATAAATTCATTGAAATGCCTGTATTCATTTACAGTGATTCCCCTGACGAAGGGACCTACAAGACGTCCCGAAATGCATTGGGCTTTAAAGAACCGAACCCAGTGTCGTAATTTGACGGTGATCAGGTAAGCGTTACGCATTGCTACACGAATTTCCCTTATCTTGACTATGGTTGTCGGAAGCCATTTTTAATGTATCGGCGGCCATTTCATATGAATGCGTCGCCTCGTGGCCAGCATGTCCTTTTGTCCTTTTGTCCTTCCTCTGTACCACTGACCACTCGAGTTTGCCCAGCAACAGGCTATTTTTAGTACTGGTCAAGCCCGCACATGCGCAGTTGAGCCCTTTCGGGCCGTTGGATAGTCATCACTTAGGAATGTCCCTCCAAACTGACCAGTGGTATTGTAACCCCTCCCATGCGTTGGCTGTGTTCCAAAAATGACCATATATGTACCTAAAGCTCTGTAAATGTGTTCCGCCTACATTTTTATTACTGTAAAACTGTATAAAAGAGGACTCGCACCGATATTCGGTGTGATACTTCTTGCTTTACCGAAGGGTGCTGTAGGAATGTACCACCATCCCATGGGGTCTTAATAAACTTGTCTTTTGCATTTTCCAGTTTCCGTGCCAACATCTGTTATGGTGTAGAGGGTATTTCTGCGGAGCATGTAGGCCTGGAGAACCCAATACCACAATTTGGCGACCACGAAGGGACTCATCGGCGACTCGGATGCCCGAAGGAGAGGTCGTGACGAAGGATTGGAAACTCGCCATGGACGCGTACGCTGCCACTGAGTGACCCGAGTCTTGGCACCCACGGTGTTTTCTTCCTTTCCTTCTGATCTGACCTTCCAGGTGGCGCCGGTCCTCGACTGAGATCCTGCTCGTTCGAGTTGTCGTACAGTGCCGGTTTGGCTGATTTGATTAAAGACCTTGGCAGTTGGAATCTGGATATCTGAGAATTTGGTAAGCTTGTGATTGGTAAGATAGTCTACGGACGCTTACTGTGGCTCTTTGACTATGTTTTGAGTTAACTAACATTTGATTCTATGATTTGAACTATATGTGCAGTGCACTTCACATAGGCAGGCATGTAGAGATATTTCTCTAAATTTGTTTTTGTTTGAACGGCACATTTGTGTGGAGTATATTAAGTGCCATTTTTGTGGTATCACGTTTCCGTGATATTTTGACATGCCTGTCTTAAGCACACTCCGAGGAATGTGCTGTCTTGGAAATGGTACCACTTATCGATTAAATGAATCTCAGCCGGCTCCCCCAGAGGGGACTCCCAATCGCGACATGTACGTTAAATTCGGTCTTCCCCCTATATTATACAGTAAATTATGGAATAATTACACCAGATCTGATCCCGAGTTGCAATGGCCACTACATGGGTTGTTTGATTTACGAAAGGTTCAGTATGTGGAGCAATGCTTGTTTCAGCGTAGGTCAAGACAGGATATGTTTGATTGTGTACGAATGTGGGAGAAAGCAGTGTGTGAACGAAAGAAGCGTGAAATAGCCTTGGCAGAAATAGAGCAGCGTAAGGCTGCTCGAGATAAGGCTTTACAGCTGGAGGAGAAGGAGCTGCAGGAGAAGAAAGAGAGGGAGGCACGGGAACGTAATTTACAAACGAGTGGTCAATTTCCTATTCGGTGTTCGCTTTATCCTTACTAATGAAGTTGATGATTTTTCATTATTAGATCGGTGCCCGCCTCCGTATGTTTTACCTACGGCTCCAGATGAGGACTCAGACGATGATGGTCGAGGGAGTAAGAGTATGAGGTTATCTGCTAGTGTAACTGTGGAATTGCGCAGTTTTTCTCGTAAACTTAATTTGAACAAAATAACTATATCAGAGATTAAAGTTGAAATGAGTAAGTGGTCAGAGCGAGAACAGTTGTATTTCTTAAGCGCTTTTGGAGATGAAGTTGTAGAACGATTTAGGAAACATTCAACTGATTTAGAGCCTAAGGATATATCAGTTCATCGTGAGAATATGAGTAAAGGTTTATTTGTTATTGCAGATGCGGATGAATTTTTCCGACGGTTGGTCCAGCTACGGGATGAGGCATCCAGATTACGGGAAGCACGAAAAGCATCAGACGTGCCTGCGCCGGGGTCGACGGAGCAATCCAAAGAGTGTTCTATCTTTGGAGCAGATAAGCGTTCTACAGTTCATGTTATGCCTATGCGTGAAGCGGCACCTTTGTATGTCCCCCCCAAAGGGCAAGGTACAAGTGACGATAAATTGTCCGGGGATGCAAAGGGTTATTTTGTATATAATTGGGTTTATACACCTTGGAATAGAGCAGATGTTATGGCACTGAAGAATGCTTTACCTGATCCGCGTAAAAATCCAGCAGCTTTCTATGAAGGAGTGGAAGGGGCTATTTCATCATGCGTTATGATGTTAGTTGATATTGATCTTTTCTTTGGGTTAATATTGCCCCCTGATATGTGGAGAGCGATTGTAAGTTTGACGATCAAGCGATTTTGGGAGCGGATTGGAAAGTTTTAGTCCAAGCCGATTTAGATAGGGAGCCTGCATGTACGCCGTGTCAATTAATTTTAGATCTTCCAACAGCTATTTTGAATAAATTAAAAACGCTTGTACCTCCTAAAAAGATTGATTGGACTATGTTAGCTTCCTGTAAGCAGAAAGTGGATGAGTCGGTGTCTGATTTCTTCTCTCGTTTCGAGGAAGCATTTCATGATTACGGTGGGCAATTATTAACAGACGATACGGGTAGGCATTTGTTCGTCGATAAGTATGTGGCTAATCTCCTACCGGAGATTGCAAAACGTTTGAAGACTAGTGAGAGTTCTTGGACCACGGCGACCCCTGCTTCTTTATTAACTATGGCTCAGTATTATGAACGACAGGAATTAGAGGTTAAAGAAAGTACTGATAAGAAAGCGAAGGAGTTAAAGACGAAAGTGATGTTGGCACAGGTTTGTGCTACGCAGCCGAGAGGGAACGATAGAGGCAGGCGAGGAGGGTATGGTACGTCTTCTGGTCGTACCGACATTGCCGAGGATCAATGTGCATACTGTAAAGAGTTTGGGCATTGGGCTGAAGATTGTCCGGTGCTTCGTGAGCAACGTAATCAGCGTGGTCGAGGAGGTGGAAGGACACAGAATAGTTATTCGGGAGCGAGGGGTGGAGCAAGTGATCATGGTAGGTTTGAGGCGAGCGGTCGTGGTCAGGATGATCGTAATACTTTTGACCGACCGAATCAGTACCAGATATCTGAGGGTGAGAATCTGGAATCTTAGGATTATGTTCATGCATAGGAGTGCGTAGGATGGGGTGTGGAATCGGTTGAAATACCAGTAGATCAAAGAGGTCCATATGTATCAGCGGGCGTTTTGGGTTCTACTGATCAGTTCCTGGTGGATACAGGAGCTCTCTCTAAAAAACTTGGTTCCAAGGGCTCCCCTGTCTGGCGAAACGATTACATTTATAGGGTTCGATGGAACACCCTCTCTTAGCCCATTGTCACAACCCCTTACATTTTATATTGACCGATTTTTTGGTCCATGCCCGTTTATTATTGTCACCAAATACTCCAGACAATATTATGGGTATAGATTTGCTTAAATACTTCCGAGCAACGATACGCTGTGCCCCTGAAGGAGTGCGGGTTATCTTGAACGATAATTACCCAGATGTAGAGAGACTGTGTACAATGCAAGATATTGAAGCGTTAGCCTCTCTCCCACACACGTTATGGGCTACATCGGGCACAGATGCGGGACAGATGCTCATTCCACCTATTCGAATAACTGTTAAGGAGGGTGTGTCTCTGCCACGTGTACCACAATACAAAATCTCTAGGGAAGGTGAAATTGCCCTGACTCACATTGTTCAGGATTTGATTATTGCAGGAGTAGTGGAGGAGGTTCCCTACAATGTCTGTAACAGTCCGATTCTTCCGATCTTAAAGAAAGATACTGATGACAAAGTCTATCGATTTATTATTGATTTGAGGGAAATCAACAAAATTGTAGTGCCCCAGTACCCGGTGGTGTCTGATATCACCACCTTACTTACTTTGATTCCACCCACTGCCACCACGTTTTCTGTAATAGATCTCAAAAACACCTTCTTTTCCATTCCCATACATTCCGATAGCAGATATCTATTTGGTTTCACATTAAATAATAAATCGTATAGGTTTTGTTGAGTTCCTCAAGGCTATACAGAAAGTCCTAGCATCTATAGCCAGGCTTTAAAAAGACAGCTTGATGCTTTTGATTTGCAGTCTGGAGTAGCTCTCATCCAGTATGTCGATGATATTTTGCTTGCTGCAGACACGTATGCACAGTGTGAGGAGAGTACTCTTGCTTTGCTCTCTTTCCTTGCTCAGAATAATCACAAAGTGTCTAGGAAAAAACTGCAATATTGTAGACCAAAGGTGACCTACCTCGGTCATCTTTTGTCTAAGGAGGGACGTGCATTAACATCTGATCGAATTCAAGCAATTTTAGATACACCAGTCCCCCGTACTCAGAGAGATGTGCGTGCTTTTATAGGCCTAACGTCTTTTTGCAGGCAGTGGATAATGGGGTTTTCACACATTATAAAACGTTTGTTAGCGTTATTGTCCAAAACTACACTAATGCCCCTTGAATGGACAGATGAATGCCAGAATGCTTTTGAACAATTGAGACAAGCTCTTTGTTCTGCAACAGTGTTAGGCACACCAGACTACACGAAGATTTTCACGTTGTACGTACACGAGAAAGATGGGTGTGCATTGTCAGTTTTGGTGCAGACTCACGGAGATAAGCAGAGGCCTTGTGCGTATTTTTCCGCAATACTTGACCCCGTAGCACGAGGATTACCTGGGTGTTTTAGAGCATTTGCAGCAACAGCAGTGGCCATACGTCAGAGTGAGGGAATAGTTTTGTCACACAAATTGCTGGTGTTAGTTCCCCATGCGGTAGATGCTCTACTAAACCAAACAAAGACTCAGTATCTCACGAGCGCACGTTTAACAGGATATGACCTCACACTGTTGGTGCCCCACATCACACTAAAGAGATGTGCTACTCTGAACCCTGCTACTTTATTGCCGTATCCAGTTGCTGGGGGTCAGGAGGAAGAACACCATGATTGTGTTTTCCTCACTGAAGAACAAACAAAGGGTCATGTCGACTTACAGGATACGCCACTTTCAGATGTGGATGGGGAACTGTGGGTTGATGGATCGTGTTTGAGGCTGCCAGATGGTACAACTTCCGCAGCATACGCGATCACGACACTTAAGACAGTGGTAGAAGCAGCACGAATACCACAGAAATCGGCCCAAGCAGCGGAACTGATAGCCTTAACAAGAGCATGTGAATTGAGTGCTGGCGTATGTGTGAACATCTACACTGATAGCCGGTACGCCTTCGGAGTAGTGCATGATTTTGGCCTACTCTGGAGAGAGCGTGGGTTTTTGACTTCGCATGGAGTACATATCATGCACGGAGAACTAGTGCGTGATCTTTTGAATGCGTTACTTTGTCCAAAGAAAGTGGAGATAATAAAATGCAGTGCACATAAAAAGGTCACTGACAAAGTGGGACAAGGAAACGCTTATGCAGATAGCGTAGCGAGAGAAACTGCTATGTTACGAAATGCCTCGCCAATGTATGTCGTGAAATCACAGGCTGAGCGATGGCATGATGCTAGAGAGGAGATATTAGATATTCAGAAATCAGCGTCTGAAGCAGAACTTGCAACTTGGGCAGCGGAGGGAGTGTTGGATGATGAGGGTTGTTGGAGAAGTAAAGATATGGAAAGATGGAAATTGCCAGCAGCTTACTTGCAAGCAATGGTTCAAATGGCACATGGATTGGAACATGTTGGAGCTCTTGCAATTACTCGATTGCTAACCTGAGTTTGGGAGCATCCTGAGATTGCCAATATGGCCAAAAGAGTAGTGCAGACCTGTCTGATATGCTTGCAGCACAATCCTGCAAAAGGGACGCATACTCCGAAAGGAGGGTTCGTTCCACCTACTGCACCATTTGAAGTACTGCAAATGGATTACATCCAGCTTGAGCGTTGCAATAACCTTAAGTATGTCTTAGTGGTGGTGTGCGCTTTCAGTAAATGCATTGAGGCCTTCCCCACGAAGGATAATACAGCGTTGACAACAGCTAAGGTTTTGCTAAAAGAGTACTTCCCACGCTACAGTGTTTGTAAATTTTTGTGGAGCGATAACGGTCCTCATTTTGTTGAGAAAATTGTGGAATATGTGATGAAGGGATTGGGAATTCAGCAAAAGTTTAATGCTGTATTTCATCCCCAGTCAGCAGGTCTGGTGGAGAGGTATAATGCTGAAATTAAAGCTAGCAAAGATCGTGGCATCCACGTCTTTGAAATGGCCGGATGCTCTGCCATTAGCATTGCTATCCATCAGATCAGTGCCCCATTCCCGAACTGGCCTCACACCCTATGAAGTGGTGTTTGGAAGGCCTATGAATATATGGGGAGTTCCTAAGCCTCGATTGTTACATGATGTGCCTTGTATAATGATGAACGATTATTTGGCACGATTAACAAATGATTTACTTTCTATTCATCAACAGGTTCGAGAAGCGCTCCCCGACAATTCCATTGGAGAGGCTCACAATCTTCGTCCTGGTGACCACGTGATGGTCAGGTCCTTCGAGAGAACAAGCAGCTTGGAACCGAGGTGGCGTGGCCCCGAGCAAGTGCTTCTTGCAACTCGTACGGCTGTGCGAGTCACCAACAGGAAGCGGTGGGTGCATTCTACTCACTGCCGCCATGTCTCTCCAGATCTTGTGAACCCAACTGTGCTGTCTGATTATCAAGACATCTTGGACGAGGAGAAGAGCCCAGCTGTTACATCTACTGAATCGGAGCGAGCCTTCCCGGACCACACCGTCTCTGGTAGAGAGAGATACAATCTACGACCACGAAAAGCAGTTGTTTTGTGCGAGACTGGTTGAGTTACCGCTCCAGGTTTGTGAAACGGAAGCCGGGAATATCAAGGGGGGGGGATCTGTTCTGCCAAGTGTAGCGACACCCGTCTTGAATCTCGGAGAAGAAACCAACGGCTACCTCGGAGCTCAGCACTCATATTTTTATTTTTTAGTTGTTTTTGAGACATTCTGAACTTTTGAACTATGGCATCTTCTGCAATGCTTAACAAAAGAATCCTTGGTACAGTACAAATTGTTTTGACAATTCTTGTAATAGCTGTGATAGCTTGGGTGGTAGAACTTCTGGTGCCGGCAAGAGAACATTTATTGCCAACTACCCCGATTCCATCTGAACATTTTCATTTTACTCTGCCTTACCATGAAGAACGACATAGACAGACTTATTTGAATAACAGCTTTATTCAGATTCTGCATCATACGCATGATATGACTAATACTTCGAACTGCTGGGTATGTGGGATGTTGCCTGGACATCAAAAGAAAGGAGGCACACCACTTATCCCACTCCCGTTTTCCCATAATGGTTCTTGTAATGCCTGGTATACCCTCTTGTTCACTTTGCGATGGCCAACGAAAGGTGGACTGCTTTTCTGACTCAATAAAATATGCTTTAATGATCGAGATGGTTATCCGCAAGCTGAAGGAACTAAGTTCGAATGGGAGGAGTACCGACCAGACAATGTGTCTGCACCACGAATTTATAGCAATCAGAGAACTATAAATATGTCCAGTTTACATGTGATTACCGTTATTGATACAAAAGCTGATCTTTGCGTTCGTAATAAAGGTACAATCCCAGTAGGAAGAAGTGAATGCAACACCACTCTTACCTTTGACACACCAAATGGCATTACATCTGTGGCCTCATGAAATACGTACTTCATCTGTGGAAATAAAGGTTATCACCGTCTCCCTATAGGATGGTTAGGAACATGTTATATATCCTTTGTATTACCCCCTGTGTTTATTGCCCCACCTATGTATCATAATAATTACGTTTTGTATCATGATTTTATCTTGAATAGAGTGAAGAGAGCACTAGTTCTTGAAGATATTGACCAGACCGACACTGCGTTACAGCAATATGTTGATTTTAACATAGGCCTCTTTTCATTTGTTGGAGCTGCTTTGAACAGTCGAAAAATTAGACGGCTGACACGTGTTGTAGAAGCTGTTCCTAATGAGACAGCTTTCGCTTTAGGAAACTTAACAGAGGAACTTCAGATTACTAGAATTGTAACGCTCCACAACCGTATGGTGTTAGATGTAGTATTAGCCGATCATGGAGGTGCATGCCGCATTATCGGAAGTAGTTGCTGTGTATACGTGCCAGATAATTCACCTTCTGTATATGATGCAATATCTAAATTACATAAAATTGCTGCTGAGATACATTCTGATAATGGTACATGGACATTTTCGGGATGGTTTTGGACATTACTTAGTACATGGGGTTGGAAGTTGTTGACGATTCTATGAGTAATAATTGGGATATTATTATTTTTATGCCTCTGTATCCAGTGTGGCCCAGTGCTATGTTCTATGTGCCTTACTGCCTGTATTCCGTCCAAACGAGCTATTGTAAAAAATGAACAAATGAGTCATAGAGAAGTAATGAAAATAATGTCTATTGATATTGAAGATGAGTACCCTGATTACGTCCACTATGAGATAGCTTCAGCTAAACGCTAAAAGGGTCGTCTGTCGTAATTTGACGGTGATCGGGTTAGCGTTAAGCTTTGCTACACGAATTTCCCTTATCTTGACTATGGTTGTCGGAAGCCATTTTGAATGTATCGGCGGCCATTTCATATGAATGCGTCGCCTCGTGGCCAGCATGTCCTTTTGTCCTTCCTCTGTACCACTGACCACTCGAGTTTGCCCAGCAACAGGCTATTTGAGGGTATTTCTGCGGAGTATGTAGGCCTGGAGAACCCAATACCACACCAGGATTGAATATGTTTTTCTGTAGATATTGAATGGTGTAATTTTTGTGAATCATGTTTTGTTTGATTGACAGTTAACAAGTTTACTGTACAAAGAAAAAATATGTAAATTACTGTGAATTTATATGAATAAATTGTATCAGATCAGGTTCAAATGAATGGATCATTATAAATTTCAGTTAGTGTTGCGCCACTAAGTCTGAGTCAACAGGGTTGTTGACCAGCCACTTTTTCATTGAAAAAAAAGGATTTGTCTTCAATTTTTTTAAGGCAGAAATGGATGATATTTTTGTAATGATCCGGGGGAGTGAGTTCCAAATTCTTGGTGCTGCACCAGAGGAGGCTCGGTCTTAAGTTCTTTTCTTTTGGAAGAGAGCCGGTTTCAGTAATAATCTCCTTGACTCCGGCACACTTGGCATCCTCTTGATAGTGTGATATTCTGGGCTAGGTACATTGGTGTTTTGTAGTGTATCACTTTGTGAGTGATACATGCCATTTTTAGTTGTATTCTTTCTTCGTAAGGCAGCCATTTGTGCGCTTTCAAATGAGCAGTGATGTGGTCAAATTTTCTGGAGCCTGTTATATGTCTTGTGGCCATGTCGAGACAAGCTTTTAGTGGTGCTGTTGAAATCTTGGGAAGCCCGGCTAGACTAATGCCTGGACTGCTGTTTTAAGGTCAGAGTTATTTATGAAAGGTTTCAGTTTTCTGAGGTAGCTTAAATGGAAACTGACGTTTTTTGCCATTGTGTTAATGTGTGTTAGCATGTTCAGGTTTTTGTCTAGCTTAATTCCAAGGGACTTTGTTGAGTCTACAAGCCTCGGAGTACAGTTTAGTTCTGTGATCAGCTTGGTCCACCCCTAGATATTACGTAGCTCTTTTCTGGGGGTAGATCAGAAGGAATTCTGTTTTATGCGGGTTAAGCTTGAGATGATTATTAGGTCACTAATGGACGGTTCTCTTAAGTGTCTGGTTCATGATAACGATCTGTTCTATCGATGTGATCTTGATATAAAGCTGTGTATCATCAGCATACATGTGGAAGGAGATGTTTGCCTGTTGTAAGATTTCTGTTAGTGGTTCTACGTAAAGGTTGAATAGAGCAGGGGATAGTGTTGAGCCCTGTGGTACTTCAATACGATTTCTGGATGAAGCAGATAATGATTGGTTCACTAAGAATGTTTGAAATTAAATGAAATGAAAGGTGAACTTGTAAAGCACGATTGCTGCCCTGAGGCGTCCAAGCGCTGCAAGAAAGTGGCTCTACTCGTCAGAAACAGTCAGCTTGGGGGACTAGTTGTGAGTGTTGAAGAGAAAAGTCTTTAATTGCTTACGGAAGGAGAGCAGGTTAGGGTTGGCCCTGAGTTGAAGAGCAAGCGAGTTCCACAGTCTAGAGGCGTTGTAGGAGACCATCCTACCGCCGGCTCTGGCTCTCTTGATTCTGGGAACTGTGGCTAAAAAGGCCTGACTGGAGCGAAGGTGTTTACTCGGATGGTATTGTGTAATCAGCTCACGGCTAATTACCGGGCCTTTTTGCCAAAATGCTTGGTGGGATATACACATTGCCTTAAAAGAAATTTGTTGCCGCACCGGGAGCCAGTGTAGGCTCTTCAGCCCAGGTTTGGCTGACAATCTGCGTGGCACCTGAAGCATTGTACGAGCCGCACAGTTTTGGATAATCTGCAGCTTGCGCAGTGTGTAATCGGGGGCGCCTAGATACAGGACGTTACTGAAGTCCAGTCGGGACTGGATCAGGCCCTGCACGGCGACTTGCTTGGCTTCCATAGGTAAGAGTGGGAGGACCTTTTTCAACATCATGAGGAGGCCAAAACAAGTCGACGAGAGCTTAATGGCCTGAGTGTTAAAAGTCAAGGCTTTATCCAGCCATACCCCCAGGCTTTTCAAGTTGTCCTTAGGTACAGGTGGAGTGCCTAGCTTTGGAGGCCATAGGGAGTCAATGTTCACTAAACCGACGGGACCCAGGAGCATCAGTTCCGTTTTGTCCCCGTTAAGCTTGAGGGAGGATGTCGTCATCCAGCTTTTCACTTCCTCCAGCCATTTCATTAACCCCATTTGTGCTGATTGGCTGTCCTCTTGCGCTAGGGAGACCACCAGCTGAGTGTCGTCGGCATATGAAATGATCTTAATGCCAAATGGACGAACAACCTCAGCTAGTGGTCTCATATAGACGTTAAATAGTGCAGGGCTCGAAGAGGAACCCTGCCGTACCCCACAGCTCAGAGGTTTGCTGGAGGATGCTGTGTCTCCCTCGAAGATCTGAAAGGACCTATTGTTCAGAAAGGATTTGTCCCCGTCCTGAGGCGGAAGCCGGGAGCAGGAGGTACTCTGCTGATTTTAAAAATTATTTTGTTTGGTGTCACTGTTTAAATTGCTTTTAAAACTAAAGCACAATGTAGCGCTCGCGCACAGCTGATCTCATTTGCTGCTTCGCGCCCTTCATTGCTCTTTACCTGCAGCCGCTATCACCACCGGTGTGCGCGCAGACTCCGCCCCTTTCTGAGGCCACGCCCCTGATCACTCTACTTAAACCGTTGATCCAATAGCGGCAACTTGTTAACTCTTGTCCCAGTCCTGAGGCGGAAGCCGGGAGCTGGAGGTACTCTGCTGATTTTAAAAATTGTTTCGTGTGGTGTCACTGTTTAAATTGCTTTTAAAACTAAAGCACAACGTAGCGCTCGCGCACAGCTGATCTCATTTGCTGCTTCGCGCCCTTCATTGCTCTTTACCTGCAGCCGCCATCACCACCGGCGTGCGCGCAGACTCCGCCCCTTTCTGAGGCCACGCCCCCTGATCACTCTACTTAAACGTTGATCCAATAGCGGCAACTTGTTAACCCTTGTCCCAGTCCTGAGGCGGAAGCCGGGAGCTGGAGGTACTCTGCTGATTTTAAAAATTGTTTCGTGTGGTGTCACTGTTTAAATTGCTTTTAAAACTAAAGCACAATGTAGCGCTCGCGCACAGCTGATCTCATTTGCTGCTTCGCGCCCTTCATTGCTCTTTACCTGCAGCCGCCATCACCACTGGCGTGCGCGCAGACTCCGCCCCTTTCTGAGGCCACGCCCCCTGATCACTCTACTTAAACCGTTGATCCAATAGCGGCAACTTGTTAACCCTTGTCCCAGTCCTGAGGCGGAAGCCGGGAGCTGGAGGTACTCTGCTGATTTTAAAAATTGTTTCGTGTGGTGTCACTGTTTAAATTGCTTTTAAAACTAAAGCACAACGTAGCGCTCGCGCACAGCTGATCTCATTTGCTGCTTCGCGCCCTTCATTGCTCTTTACCTGCAGCCGCCATCACCACCGGCGTGCGCGCAGACTCCGCCCCTTTCTGAGGCCACGCCCCCTGATCACTCTACTTAAACCGTTGATCCAATAGGGGCAACTTGTTAACCCTTGTCCCAGTCCTGAGGCGGAAGCCGGGAGCTGGAGGTACTCTGCTGATTTTAAAAATTGTTTCGTGTGGTGTCACTGTTTAAATTGCTTTTAAAACTAAAGCACAATGTAGCGCTCGCGCACAGCTGATCTCATTTGCTGCTTCGCGCCCTTCATTGCTCTTTACCTGCAGCCGCTATCACCACCGGCGTGTGCGCAGACTCCGCCCCTTTCTGAGGCCACGCCACCTGATCACTCTACTTAAACCGTTGATCCAATAGCGGCAACTTGTTAACCCTTGTCCCAGTCCTGAGGCGGAAGCCGGGAGCTGGAGGTACTCTGCTGATTTTAAAAATTGTTTCGTGTGGTGTCACTGTTTAAATTGCTTTTAAAACTAAAGCACAACATAGCGCTCGCGCACAGCTGATCTCATTTGCTGCTTCGCGCCCTTCATTGCTCTTTACCTGCAGCCGCCATCACCACCGGCGTGCGCGCAGACTCCGCCCCTTTCTGAGGCCACGCCCCCTGATCACTCTACTTAAACCGTTGATCCAATAGCGGCAACTTGTTAACCCTTGTCCCAGTCCTGAGGCGGAAGCCGGGAGCTGGAGGTACTCTGCTGATTTTAAAAATTGTTTCGTGTGGTGTCACTGTTTAAATTGCTTTTAAAACTAAAGCACAACGTAGCGCTCGCGCACAGCTGATCTCATTTGCTGCTTCGCGCCCTTCATTGCTCTTTACCTGCAGCCGCCATCACCACCGGCGTGCGCGCAGACTCCGCCCCTTTCTGAGGCCACGCCCCCTTCCTTCTACTACAAATGTGTATGCATAGGACGTGCAGCGGACGAGCGCAGCGGGAGCGCCTAAGGCAAGCCCGTCTGCGCCCGTCCGCGCTAAGACCGCGCCAGGCGCAGGCAACTCTGCCCAAATCCCCCCAAAGATCAGATATGCGCCCAACGATCTTCTCCAACTCCAAGGCATCCCCCTCTGCTCCTGTAAATTTGACCTGTCAAAAGTAGTCGGCTCTGCTAGCTGTACTAAATGTCGCTGGTCACTCACCTTCGATCAGGACAAGCCAATTTTCCCCAAGTATCAGCGACCTTTCTTCAAAGGTGGTCTGATAAATGCCCGATCCATGTGCAAACACAGTCAAGATATCCATGACCTCATCACGGACCTAGACCTTGACTGCCTCATGATTACCGAAACTTGGCTCACAGAGGACTGTAACCCCGACATAGCCATAGCCCTCCCTCAGGGTTTCTCCTTCTACAGACAAGACAGACTGAAAGGGAGAGGAGGAGGTGTTGCAATCATCCTGAAGAACATCTTTAATTGCCACACCTTTTGCCTTGATCCCCTCGTCGACGTAGAGGGAATGGGCTTTTCCATCAAACTTAACCATTCCCTTTCCCTCTCTGGTGGTCTGATATACCACCCACCCGGTAAGGCTTCTAAATTTCTCGACTCTCTCAATGACGCTCTGGTCACTTCTTACTTCGTTACCCACACTTTACCCTTTTAGGTGATTTTAATTTGCACCTTGAGGCCTCCGCCGATTCTCAAACAAGAAACTTTCTTCAGACACTTGAAATTTTTAATCTACAACTAAGTTTCACGCTACCCACTCACTCACTTGGTCATACCCTAGATGGTGTATGTTCCAATTTCCCTCTTCTCACCACCCTGCCCCCCCCTACCCCAGATATGGACCGATCATTGCCTGATTCCGTTCCACATCTCCAGCGGCCGCCCCCCAACCAGCAATAAACGCAATCTCCACTATGGTCATGCTACCAACTGGAAAACTGTCGAGAAAAATCTCATTCTTAATCCCATCTCCCAAACCTACTCCCCCTCCCTATCTGGAAACATCGACAGAGAAGCTGACCGCTTCCACAACTGGCTCTCACAAGAAATTGCAAAACGGAGCCCCACTAATCATCAAGATAGAATCTTGAAGAAAATTAAAAACAATGCTCCCTGGTTTACACCTGATCTAGCCTCCGCACACCTACTCCGCAGGAAAGCTGAACGTAAATGGCGTCGAACATACGATAACGACGACCGCAGCGCCTATATACTTCAGAGGAAACACTATCTCGCCGCCATCAAAGTAGCTAAGAAAGCGTTCTATGTAAAGGCCATTGAAGAAGCCAGCCAAAAGCAAAAAACTTTATTCTCGCTAGTAAAAACCTTCACCCATCCCAAAGCTCTCCAACCCGAAATCCCCCCATCCCAAGAGCTATGTGATAAGATCTCAGAATATTTCGACGAAATCAGAAAAACTTCCCCCCTCCCCCCACTACTCATAAACTTCCCCAATCCGATCAACCTGGTTCGACCACCCATTGTCTTAAACACTTCACCCCGGTTACTCTGGTTCAAACCAAAGATGCAATTCTTTCTTGCAAATCCGGCTCCCCATCCGACCCCTGTCCCCCTAGGATTCTCCACACAATCATTGATGAGATTAACCCTATCGTCAATGACATTATTAACCTGTCTCTTAGTTCTGGATCGGTTCCTCGCTCATGGAAAAAGGTGTTGTCAAACCACTGATGAAAAAAGTCAATAAATCCCCAGTGGATTTGACCAATCTCCGTCCTATTACCCTTCTCCCCGCCCTTGGTAAAATAACTGAACAGGTAGTTCATAAAGAACTTAAATCCTTTCTGGAAACCCATAACATACATCATCCCCAACAGTCTGGTTTCCGGCCTAAACATTCAACCGAAACTGCCTTAATTGAACTAACAGATACCATCAAAATGTTACAAGACCAAAGGAAGAAGGCCATTCTGATCCTTCTTGACCTCACGGCAGCTTTCGACACCATATCCCACTCCATCCTGATCAACAGATTAAAGGATATCGGCATCTCTGGCCCAGCTCTACCATGGATCAGATCGTTTCTCAGTGACAGGTCCCAATCTGTCACTCTGGGCCCTTTTCAATCAACTGAGAAAACGGTCTCTTCCGGAGTCCCTCAGGGGTCCATCCTTAGTCCCCTCCTTTTTAACATTTACCTTATCCCTCTTCTGGCACTGATAGAATCATTCGGCATAACTGTCACCTCATATGCCGATGATACTCAGTTGATCATCCCCCTAGACGACAAGTCCAACAAGGCAGAGCTTAATCTCAAACACTGCCTAACTGCTGTATTCCAATGGATGGACTCTAATCACCTCCGGTGCAACTCAAATAAAACTGAGATCCTCCCCATTGGAAAGAACGCCTCCTTCTGTCCTGCCCTCTGGTGGCCTGACAACTCTGCCGCCCCCCCACAGACTGTCACCACTGCAAGAAACCTTGGGGTCCTTTTTGACTCTGATCTCTCATTTGATCATCATGCTACGACTGTAGCCGGCAAATGCTTCGGCATTATCAAATCTCTGAGAAAGTTTTTTGACTTTCTCCCTCTAGACTCTAGAAAGACGGTAACTGTAGCTCTCATTCTCTCGCGGGTCGACTACTGCAATGGCCTCTTGGCAGGTACCAAGAAGTCCACCCTTTCCAAACTCCAAAGTGTACTACACACTGTCGCCCGCCTCGTCCTCAAATTACCGCGTAAATCTTCAATCTCCGCGGCTCTAAAGACCTTACACTGGCTTCCTCTGCACAAGAGAATACTTTTCAAGATCCTCACTGTTGCCTTCCGAGCCTTTAATAAAACAGGCCCCATTTATCTTACTAGACGCTTCCCTCATTACAATCCGAGTCGCTCCCTCCGTTCATCCCAAGAAAATTTCATGACCCCCACCAAGTTTAATCTGAAGTCCAAAGGTGGCAAAACCCTTAACACCCTGGCTATCAAAGCCTGGAACAGTATGCCCAGACACCTAAGACTTCAGACACTTGAGAAGCCTTTTAGAAAAATGCTTAAAACATGGATCTTCAACCTTCCCGATGATTGGACCAAAGCTTCCATTTAACCTCCCCCCTTCTACTCCATGACCTGGACTCAAGGATTTTCAGCGCCATGATGCTCCTTCCGGAGCGAACGCAGCGCTCTATAAATACCCCTCCAAATATCCAAATTTGAACCAGAGCAGTGCCTTGCCTGATACTCCAACGGCAGAGAGGCAGCACAGCAGCATATCATCATTAACCGTGTCAAATGCTGCGCTCAGATCGAGGAGGACCACTGCCACTGATCCCCCTCGATCCAGAATACTTCTGGTTTCCTCGGTGACTGCCAGTAGGGCGGTCTCGGTCCCGTGTCTGAGTCGAAAGCCTGTTTGGGTGGCGCCCAGCAACTGGTTGTTCTCGAGAAAGTCCATCAGATGTATATTGATGTGCTTCTCAAGAATTTTGCTCACCCAGGAGAGCAGGGAGATGGGACGGTAGCTGCCGAAGTCACCAGAGTCCAGATTTGATTTCTTCAAGAGCGCACAAACCATGGCCTGCTTCCAAGGAGGCGGGACTCTGCCAGAGATAATGGAGGCGTTAAGGAGGTTCATAATGGTGGGGAGAACAACATGGATTACCGAGACCATTACCTCAGGTGGGGCTGGGTCACATGGTGACCCTGACTTTATTTGACGTGCTAGGGATTCCAGGGATTTCTGTTCTAACAATGGAAAGTGATCCAGGGTAGCGGCGGACTGAGGAAAAGTTTCCACCGGACTAGACCGGGCCTGAGCAGTGGGATCTAAGTCCATGACAGGAAAGGAAGCGTACATTTTGTACACTTTTTGATGGAAGAATTCTGCCAGGTCATTGCAGTGGGACGTAGTTTTATACATGGACATGGATGGGGGCATGGGCGTCCGCAGTGGAGGGCAAGGGGGAGCGCTTGCCCCCCCCTGGATCGCCGGTCCCATGACTTTGACGGACGCCTTTGGTCTGTAATTTTCACCATTACAGCAGGCTGTTCCCCTGCGAGAAGCCCCAGGAGTTTAAATGATCTCTCAGTTGGGGCTGCTCGCACTTCTCTTTGAACTCTAGAGGCTGCAGCAGCCCCTCCCTGACCTCGAGCAGACTGTGGACGGGCCCATTGTCATTCTCTCTGCTGCTGATCATCACATAAAGAATGACAATGGGCCGTCTGCCTTTAACTTGCCTTGAAGGCGGGTGATAAAGTTAAAATGTTGCCCCCCCCTGAAAGGCGAGTGATGAAGTAAACATTTTGCCCCTCCCTGGAAACATTTCTGCGGACGCCCATGGATGGCGGGAAGGTTTAGTGAGGCTCTTTACTATCTGAATGATTTCTTTGGGTTTGGATTTTGCCCTCATAATTTGTTTTGAGAAGTAAGTTGAATGAGCAGTTTTTACCTCATATTTGTAGGCTCTAATCGCCTCTCTGTATTGGATTTTCTCATCCGTGGAATAATCCAAGCGCCACCTTCTTTCTATCTTCCTACAGAGCCGTTTTTTCCCCTGAGTTCCCCGGAGTACCAGGGGGCGGTTTATTGTGACCGCTTCATAGTGGTTTTGCGGAGGGGGAGTGTGGCCTCAAGAGAATTCAAGATCCACTCTTTATATTCTCGATTGGCTGCGCAAGGGTCCCCATTACAGGGGGGTCTGGAGGTCAAAAGACTGTTAGACCAAGATTCTACTGAGAATCTAGACCAGTCTCTGGAGTTCCTCACAATGGGGGTTGAGTGGGGGGCCTTGCATATAGACCATGTAAGGGGGACAAGTGAGTGGTCGGTCCAGGGAAGACTGATAGGGTGCCCCGCCTTAAGCTCTGAGCAGTTACTAAAAACTGGGTCCAAAAGATGGCCCTTAATGTGGGTGGCAGAGGCGACCAGTTCATCCAGTTGTAAAGCCGGCAGATCATCCGCCAGCTCCGTGGCAGCGTGGTCATAGGCAGCGTCAAAATGAAAGTTAAGATCGCCTACCAGCGTTTAATTGGAGGAAATTGTGACTGATTCGGCCATAATTGATGTGAGGGCCTTATGAAACTGCTTTGGGGGGCCCGGCGGCCGATATATGAGGGAACCTGAGAAGCAGTTATTGGGGAGAATTCAATGCTGAATGCGAGACTCTCGCAGTCTGGAATGGAATCAGAGGAGCATCTACATAAATACTGTTCTTTATATATTATTGCCACGCCCCCTCCTCTCCCTGCAACCCAGTCCTTCCGCATAATTTAGAAGCCCGGGGGCAGTGCTGATACTATGTCAGGGTCGGAGTCTGGAGTCAGCCAGGTTTCTGTTAAGAAGACTGCATCTGGCGTATGCTCCTCCAGCAACAGGGCCACTTCCGTCCTGTGTTTGGGTAAGGGCCTACAGTTTAAGAGTAGCATGTTATAATCCTGCTTACCATCATGATTCTGGGAAGTGTTCAGCTTATATTTGCAAAGGGGACATACTGTGGGCAGCTCCAGAGCTTGAAATGAGTGCATGCAGCCTACTTTACCAATAGTCCTCATGCTAAGAAGGGACTCAGAGCTGTAGTACCTTCTCTGTGGAGGGAGCGATGCAGGGGAAGTGGCCCCGGCCCCAGCCGGCCGCGGACGGGCGTAGACAGGCTTGCCTTTGGCGCGCTGCCGGTGCGCCCACTGCGCTGCCGGCGCGCCCGCTGCGCTGCTGGTGCGCCCGCTGCGCTTCCTGGGTGGAGGTATCATTTTATGGGAGCCCGGGTGGGAGGGGCCGAGCACTAGGCCGCTCGCCTGCTCCTCACCCAAGATGGTGAATTAAAAGCTGGACCCCGGCAGCGCCTGCTCGGCTGTGGTGGGGACAAACGGGGCAAGGTAAGAACAAGGTGGCCAAAACCTAGTAATCAGTGCAAAGGCCGTAGTAAGCTCAGTAAGTAATTAAAAACGAAGAAAGTGCAAAAAGAAAGATACAGGTGCAATTTTAAAATAGCGATCACTGATGCTTCCTCGCATACAATCCGTCCCGGCTTTCCGCCTCAGGACACTCACATTCGTTTACACACACTCTCAATCGGTGCTCGCGAGTTAGCTTCGTGTTTTTATGGGAGCGCCGGTGAGAGGGGCCGAGCACTAGACCGCTCGCCTGCTCCTCACCCAAGATGGTGAATTAAAAGCTGGACCCCGGCAGCACCTGCTCGGCTGTGGTGGGGACAAACGGGGCAAGGTAAGAACAAGGTGGTCAAAACCTAGTAATCAGTGCAATGGCCGTAGTAAGCTCAGTAAGTAATTAAAAACGAAGAAAGTGCAAAAAGAAAGATACAGGTGCAATTTTAAAATAGCGATCACTGATGCTTCCTCGCACACAATCCGACACGGCTTTCCGCCTCAGGACACTCACATTCGCGTACACACACTCTCAAGAATGTTTGCGATCTGTTCTTTAAGAACAAACTAAACCACTTTAGGACAGTATCCTCTAGGCCCATCCTTTATTTCAAGCATTCCAGTAATTTGGCATGGTTTACAGCGTCGAATGCCGGTGACAGGTCGAGCAGGATTAGGAGACAGGTTTCGTTGGGGTCAAGGGCAAGTAGAGTGACATCCACAATGTGCAGAATTGCTGTTCCATGCTGTGGTTTGGTCTAAATCCTGATTGGAAGTCATTCATCAGTTTGAATTCAGCGATTTGTTGGCTCAGTTGTTGATGTACACATTTTTGCAAGACTTTGGCTAGCATGGGAATATTTGTTACTGGTCTAAAATTGTTGAGGTCTGAGGGATTATCTGTTGTTTCTTTTAAAGATTGGAGTAACTTACCTTGTTTTAGGCTGTCCGGTAATGAGCCGTGCGATAGCAAAGCGTTGATAATCTTTGTCCATTAGGGGGATGAGAAGATGGTTTATTGTAGACAAACAATTTGCAGGTAGAGGATCATTGAAGTGATTGTTTGGTTTTATTGTTGAGATAATCTTTGCAATATATATGTCAACGTAGGGCTTGAATTCTGACCATAACACATTATTTTTAGGCATTTTCCAGAGCTGGTTGATGTTGAGGCTTAGGTGGGGTGCTCTTTTCGATCAAGTGTCACTCAGCTGCCTTTTAGAGCTCCACCACCATGGATTTGGCTTTGGCTGTGAAGGAGAAGAATTCTTCTCTGCTTATGTTCAATTTTGTAGCTGTTGGTGCAGATTTGGCCGTTTTGTTGGATTGATCTTTTAGCAGTTCGAAGAGTTTCCTCTGTCTGTTTTTCGCATTATCCAGTTCTTTTCTAAAGAAGTCTTTTTTGAATTAAGTATGCTTTTATAGTTGGCCTTTCTGGCTTGTCTTAGTTGGATTAAATGGGGTGAAGAAGGGTGTTGTCTCCATTTCTGCTCTGTGAGTCTGAGTGATCATCTTTCTTCATTGAGAGATCCGTTAAACCAATGATTTTTATCTTTGTTAGGGATACTTTTGAGTTTAAAAGCGGCTATGTCCTCTATTATGCTCGTCATCGTATTATTGTAGTGCTCCGTTAGGTCACTGACTTCTACCAGTTTATTAGGAGGTTACAGTTCTCCCTGTTGAGCCCTTGTTGTCACAAACCCATTTTCTGGGTTTTATTGATTGTGAGGAGATTTTAGTTTTTATTTGGGGTATTTGGAAGGTAATGATGTGATGATCCGACCAGTCGCAGGGGGTGATCTCGATCTTATCAATAGCTTTTTCTTTCGAGATGATCCTGTCTAAGGTAGAGCCTTTAGAATGGGTTGGAAGATGGCATTCCTGAACCAGCGATTGCTCTTCCAGGAAGGCTTTGAGCAGATTGATCTGATTGTCAGTATAATCCTCCCAGTGAAAATTGAAGTCTCGTAGGAAAATATCATTTGAATGGGGAGAAGAGTTTGTTGTTATCATTTCAATCAGCTGGTCTATGCTATCTATGTATGTTGTGATCAAAACCCAAACATCTTTGCAATGTGTAGTGGTGGTCATGGGGTTGTTTCATTTTAAGTCTCCATAGCAAGATCATTGTTTGGCACTCTGACTTTTTGCAGGAGATGTTTTCTTCTACATGAACCAGGTTTCTACTATGTTAAACTCAATAAAGAACATTTCACTATAGTTTAGAAAAGCACACAGGTTTTATTGCATATCAATCTCATGTATAAATTCATTGTAGCACTGGAAAGATTACATTTGGTATACATTCCTATTCTACAGCATTAACCTCAAAATCAGGGTTCTTATTCATTATTTTTAAGGAATTTTCTACACAAATACATTTTTTCTTTATCACAAGCATCAAAATGAATTTGCAAGATCGCATTTTATTGAATTATTTTCTACACATATTTTGTATTTTCTTTATTCTCCCATGAGTGATTCCATATTAATTAACAACTGCCTTCTCTGTTTCCTTAGCAGTTCAAGACGTCTCATCTTGGACATAGAACCTAATCACATATACAGTAAGTGCATCTACAGATTTTTTTGTGTTTTTATAAACATTTTCACAAATAGACACAATAATGACCGCTAAACACGCGTCATGCACAGTTTACTTATAAACATAACAGAAGCAATATACAGTCCAGAGTGAAATGAGACACCAGCACCGTCCTCTTTCTAAAAGTTTTGTTTCCAATATTTTGTTTTTGAAAACCAGACATTTACACTTGATATCTCTGAAACACTATAGAAGCCTAACAGGGAAGATCTAGAAGAGAACAAAATTGATTCTTGCTCAGAACTCATGGAAATAAAAAACATAACAGAATGAAGAAGTTCATGATCTCATAAACACAATATATATAAATATATGCCTATATGGACACTCATATAGACATATTCAAATTACATAGTTTGCAAATTGTAAGAGCTATCAGGCAAAACATGTCCCAAAATGAAATTAATTGACAGATAGTAGGGGAAGCTTCTTTCAATTGATTGTTCAGAAGTGAAATGAGTTTTAGAAAGTTAAGCTGCTATGTCCAAAAGTGGTAACAATTTTACTCAGACAGAAACAAACCTTTTTTGAATAAAAGAATAAGATACTATCACAGTATAGATGGCTACAATGGAGAAACAGGTTGAGGGCTATGTGACAAAGCTTCTATCAGTCAAATATTGCTGACATGGTAGTGATCAACAGTAATGTACTTAATATGAATTCCAAACAAGATTTCTCTCAAACTATACCAAGAATGCCTCTCTTTGCCTATGTTCTCCTTGACCCTGTAATGTTCAAATTGAACACAGCTCAAATGATGTTTTGGTACACATTTGTGGTGTGAGATGTAAATATCTGATATGTTAGGTATTTTACAAGTGCATTTCAGTGCATTATCATAACATGAAACTAAGGAACGGTTTATTGGTGGTTGCCCTTCTAAGTGCTTACTTTGTAGATAGGGCTTGGGAGGATTTTCGAGTCAAAATAATTATTCAAAATGATCTGTGAGCTATTGTGAATGCAAACTCATATAAGAACCTGACACCCAATGTGGTATATATAAACATTGATTATGCATAAATAAGAAAAAATACTTGGAATGATAATGTAAGAAAAGTGGCATGAGTTGAAGGTTTTGTACACACTGTGAAAAATCTGGAATAGCATCTGCGCCAGTTTATTATGAAGCCCTCCCTATTGATTGTGTTTTTGTGAGATCCAGTAGTTAAGTGGCATCAATTCAAAACTATTTTCAAATACTAACAACCTGATCCCAGAGACTAACACGTTTGAAGGCCTGTACTTGAGATGTTTCTTGTAACATTTTAGTGGAAGAAGTAATCATTTGGATGAACTGAATCAAATCCTCTGTTATTCACCACTCAAAAAGTGTGTAATATAGTAGAAAAAAACATACACTAGCAGTTATAGGACCAGTTTACGTACAACAGAGCGTGGTAACCTAATCTAACCCAATCTTAATTTATCCTTACTTACAGTGGAACGCTTTAGTCACCCAGAAGAAAGGATCAAATGTGGTAAGTAAAGATAATGACATTGTTCTAGTAATAGTGAAAAAGTGAAGAAATTATCACTTTTATATTCATTTGTAAGTATGCGATACGAAATAGTGCAACAATTACTGATGAATGTACTAATTTCTTTATGAAAGCAACTCTACTCAGTGGGCTATTGTGTGTATTTGTGTGGAAAGACTAAATTGCTAGCATATGTAAGGTTCAATCAATTTTGAGTTTGGGAATATTATGGTTTTAGGGATACTGTTAAATGGAAGGAGAAGTTCTCATTCTATCTAAAGTAGCTAGGAGAACCATCTTAATTTGGCTTTTGGTAGCTTTAAAGAACATTTGTTCTGCATGGTGTTTTAATTCTTAGACTTTTGGAGATGGACTATGATCTACAAACCAAGCAGTTCTAAAAAAAAAACAGTAGTTCCCTTACATTTCCCATGTTACCTTATTTCTATTTGCCAATTCTCGATTATATGCACAGTGCCACCTTTTAGATTTCTTAACTTTTAGTTTTACATTTGACTACTTGTGTACTTCTGTGACAAATGCCTTATCTATGACAGTAAACCATGGTAGATTTAGCTTGCAAACAAACTTAGGGGCTCATTAAGAACCTAGCAGTCAGACTGCCATGCCAGAGTGTCAGCGGTCAGGAGACCACCGTCAAGCCGGCAGCATCATGACATCCGTATTACTCGACCACCGCAACTGCGGCATTCTGTCAGCGGCAGCAGGTTCATTATGTGAGTCTTAAGGTGATGCCGCCGTGGTGCAGCGCCTGCACTGTCATGCGCGCTCTGGTACCATGCACCATGTCATGCATGCCGCACAGTGCACGCAAGATAGTGCATGCAGAGGGGGCAAAACATGTAGCCCATGCATGACCCCCCCTAGGTAAAATCCCCCGGGGGATCCGTTTTTGGGCCTTCTTTGTGTTTACGACAACCTTTTTATGGCGGTGTTTCTACCATGAAAAGGTTGTCAGAAAGGCAACTTGTAATCCTGATGGCATTGTTTGTCTCAGCACAGTCGACATACCCAGCATCTTTGAAGACTGCTGAAGAATCCATGATCCCGTCTGTGTACGAGGTGTTGAGGGAGGCCGACTGCCCCACTCCTAATCGAGCGGTCTGACCGCCAGGGTCGTAATTAACGACAAGTGCTTTTCTTGTCCATCTCAGTATTATATAATGATTAATTTGGTTGTTAGGAATTCTAGTTTACTTTACCTAAGTGCAGTTAAAGATTGAATCTTCTCATACGTGGGTTGCCCACTTTTAGAGAGTAAAGTATAAATCACAAGATTATATGAAATATATTTAATGATTTAAATTAAAGAATGAAATAAATTGATATCTGTGTGTCCATTTTGCAGCCCCAATTAATTAACACTGTATTTTCTCATGATAAAATGTTGGTGACACTGGCCATAAGGCATCAAACAATTCCCAAATCTGTAATGCAAAAAAACTCATTGTCCAAAATATCTGGATCATGCAAAAATGGTATGGCAGAATGTGCTGAAGACTAATACTTTGATTCCAATTATTAGGCTTCACATGGAGTTGCTTCCTGTGGTGAGGTCTGCCCTTTGCTCAAAGGATGGGTCCTTTCCTTACACTGAATACAGAATATGAAATACATTTAAGGTTTATCCATGAGATCTTCTGCCAGTGCCTGGAGTGTAAGAGTAATGGGATGCATGGGGGAGATTGGTGAAATTAAGTAAGAGAAGCACAGGCCACTTATTTTCTGGTGATTGAAAACACACTATAGGTGTATGAATGGAATGAGTTGAATGAGATGGTCTACTGTTTAAATATACATCATGAAAAAGTAGTAGTGCTCTGTGTTCTATTCTTCCAAATTCCAATACCTTCTGAATCTGCCAAATGAATCACAACTTGTGTGCATTTAACAATTCATAACCTGTGCTTGTTCTATCTTCAGTCAAATATTGTAATAGACAAAATAGAAATATCAGAAGCACAGTGCAACAGAGTGGAAGATAAAGGGCTACTATTGGGCCCAACTTCCTTTTAAGAATATGCAATTAATTGCAAACTCTGTCTTTTGTTTTACCTTATACATTGTCAAATACCACAACCATGCACAACTACAGAAAGAGCCTTAAGTTGGGGGCTTATGTACCAGAGCACACAGGATTCATGACAAAGACCAGAACATTTAGGTCTAAAACAAGAGGAGTAGTATTTGTTGGCCAGCATACTTATTTTAAAATAAAAAGGGAAATGTATGTATAAAGGAATGTAAGCCATCACAGTTCTGAAAAGCAACTTTTTCATTTGAATTTATAATGATTATGTATAAATGCAATCTCTCCTTGCAATTATTAATATTATTCAAAATTATATCTTCTTATATTGATAAGCATTTTGGAGACAGAAGCATCAATATGATGCACTTCTGTTGTTGATGGATCAACGGAAAACAGAATACACACAGGTGGCTAGGACTTTGTCTTTGCAGTACCTAGCCAAAGACTTCAACTATGAACTATGGTTGAAATTATGCAACACTTCAAAGAATCTGCATGAGAAACAGATTGAAACTGGATGTCCGACATACTCATTTGCAAATATGTGAGGAAAAGTATGTATCATGAAGGTATATTCTGAAAAGTTTGAGTACAATTTCTCTTTTTTACTATATAACGCTTATTTATGAATCCTGTGTTCATATTCTGGATTGTACAATACTGCACCTTATGCAAAATAGTTATTTTCAGAATTTTGGAAAAAACTGACAAATATATAGTTAGGAATGCATATATGGTACTATAGCTTTCTTTAAGAATAAAGCATCACCAGACAACCAATGAAATGTTCTTGTAGTATTGTATCAGTCCCCTAACAGGCAAATATATGTGTGCTAAACTAAACATAGACTGATGCTGTATTTGCGTGTGCCAGCCACAGAAGATGTTAATCACTATTCTCCAGTCTTACCCTCCCAACCTTGATATGTTGTACTTCTTTATCCACTAAATATAGATCACATGCTTTGACTTCTGTTCCACTGCCTGACAATTCATTAATGCTGTTGTTTTTTCTGGTTTTCTGGTATGGCTTTATTCATGTGCCTTGAATATTTGAGGTGGTAGGGTGTGAAGGAGGATTAAATGGGTTGATGAATTGGAAGTGACTTTTGCCACTACAATAAATGTTCAAGATAGTGTTGTCTATTTTTAAGAAATACATCTAGGAAAATCTATAGAAATGAAAATCGGACTATGACCTGCAACAAGCGGGCCTTGTTATTTCCTAAAATGGAAAAGAAGCCACTAATGTTTTTTAATCCACTAAGTGTACAGCGGGCAACCATGTGTAATGATAGAAAAAAGGGTGTAATTGTAAAGAATAGGAAAGAAAAAGTGATCCTAAATTCTAAAGGTCCTTTTCTGCATTTGGTGAGATGCTTTCTCCACTTTTCATCCTAGAGATATAGATAACTGCTTAATTTATCCCAGCCAGATATTATGCACCACAGGGTTATCTCTTTATTAGCAAGTAGTAAGATTTGTATACTGTTTTAGATCACTAGACCATACAACATCAAACAATATGCAGAACGTCATGCTTGGCAAAACGCTTGTGTTCACTTGAATCAACTTAATAGAATTTGACCAGCAAATTCTTAACTTGAGAGTTATTGTGTGTGTATAGTTTACCCATGGTAAAACAAAAATGTTGTTTACTATTTAATGCCACTAGCAAGTGAAAACCTCTTGAAAGTGAGGGACACAACCTAATGGACAAACAAGCTACTTTTCTCCAATCATTCCAGTCCCCAAAGACAGAGACACTTAAAAGGTTTCACACTACTGTTTAATCAGATCTGCATTCAGAATACCTACAGTAATACATTGCAAGCTCTTCTAGTGCCCACCACTCCAATTCCACATGCCAACACGCCATTTGGGGCAAATGATAAATAATCTGCTGTATGTTTTTCCAAATCATTGGGATATGTAGATATGTTCAACCACTCATGGTTTAGTAAGATTTCACCTTCTATGAAGTGCTATCTTCTTAACAGTCTCCTTTACCAAAGACTGCAGAATTTTCTAATGTTGTGAAAAATTCTGAATTTGCCATTACCATTCCTGTGCGGCTCTAATTTACGTACTTATATTAAGTATGACTTTCCATGTATCAATGCGTAAGTAGTGACATTTATGCCTATTTGCAACTAGAGTATATTGTTGTAGTTAACATGACTGGTGCACTGGATCTCTGGCATATATTCATATGAACTAGTTCACAGTTGCTTCTGTTCTTCATTAAATGTTTTTCTTTCATGTGTGAGTTCTAAAGGACAACTTGGGAGATATTTAAATGACTGATAGGGTTTCCTTAAAGAATTCACAAAAGACAAATAAATACATGATTTTCCTACAAGCAAACGCCATTACAAATCAACTGAACAAAACGCATGATTGTCTGGAAAACTGGTAGCAAGAACAGCAGGATTAGTTGGGGTTATTTGGCACATAAAGTTGTCCTACTCCCTGGTTATCATACAACACATAACCTTATTACACAATTTTGGTCCGTCACTAGATACTTATATTAACATCATTTCTTCACAATAATATCTAATGCAAAAATACTATTATAGAAGAAATAAAATAAGAAAAGAATAAAAAATTACAAGTTATGTACAGATTAAGGTATATTCCATCAAGGGAAAAAACAAATCATGGATTCACTATGAAACTGGCCTCTATGGTAATAATTTAGAATCCCAAGGATGGTGGGAAGTATATTAATGTCATAGAAAAGCAAAGAAGTGCCTAGTTGAGGAATGTTTAGTCTTCCGAAAAGAGATGGGGTTAATTTTGTTGCTGGACATTGTTTTGCCACATTTCAGGTAGAGCATGTGCAAAGGTTTTGGACATAAATTCAGTGTTGTCCGGAGACCTGTAGCAGGGCCTCTGTGAGGAATTGGAAGTGCCACTGGGAACAGGGAAAGTTTTGCTTCTGTAAAGGACAGTCTATATTGTGGATTCCAAACTCCTTTCATTTCCTCTGACTAAAAGTCACTTTGTGGCAGGCACACATTTAATTTTATTCTGGGGCAGTTCTAATGCAATCATAAAATGTTGGAACACTGCTTGCACCTTTAATTCCACAGAATACTTCAAGGATCCTTTAAAAGTGGGAAGGAAAAGTGAGCTTGTAATAGTGAACAGATTTCCAAGTAAACCATTTTCTATTTGCAATATTCAATTTAAGATCATAGGAATTCTATTCATCATACAGTACAAACAGTAAGATAAAATGCCATCTTGATACAGTGATATATCTGGAATCTAGTTCATTCCGGTGGCAACCATCAGCCCTTTTATATTCAAAGTATTCTAAGCGAATGCAACAGTAATTTGTTGGCATCTTTCTTTTAGAAAATGTTTTCTCCCAAATGCTTGAAGTTGTTCCGCAGTGAAAAGATTTTTTTTGTTCAAAGTCAAACAACCTGTAAATTTCATATTTCTAATATATTTGGCTAGCTACAGTTCCTCTGGCCCACAACCCTTTGACAGTGATCTGTATTTGTTTTATTAAATGTATGTGCCAAGAATGAGTAAACCTGGGTTTTCATCGCTGATTGCCAACTTTGGAAGAATGCAAAATGCCCAATTACTGAGTAATGGTGGATTCAATTGGTGTCTTTTGGTATTCTTCCACATGGTGATTCTTAAGGACTGCTTCACAGAGTTTCTATTTGGCAGACTTTTCCGACTGTCAAATTAATTGCAATGTAGATGGAGAGATTGGTCCTGAAGAAGATTCAGCAGTTGCAAGCAAATCATGAAAGTATTTCATCTCAAGTTCAAAAGCCACATTGACTTCTTCCAACTCATGTTCTGCTTGCTTTAGCTTCTTGCAGGATTTTTGCAGGAATCAGCCCTCTCATTTGGACTCTGGCTCCATGCTGTCTTGACCCTTTCAAAGGTGGTGGATGGGGTTAAAAGACCCCGGCTCAGAGGCTGCGCCTGTCATGTTCAGCCAAGCGTCCAGAGAACTCTGGGAGGAAGTGTGAAGGGATGCATTTTCAGAAAGAGACAGCATCATTGCATAAGCCTGCAAGGGGGAGGAGAAATGTATATATAAACAACTGAATATTAAAACTACCAATTGAATTAGAGTAATGCAATCAATAATATGCATGCCAATTTTCTAGATTACATTTTAAGTTTATTCGCCTGTTGTTGTTAGCACAGAATTTTATGTCAGACCCACACTATTGTATCTTATATTTTTAGACTTGCCAACTGTCTGTTTTTATGTCTCTTGGTTTTTATCTGGAGTGGTTCATTCATATGAATGAGATGTTGTGCCTTTACTCATTCGGGGGGGGACAGTTTCCTGATAGTACTACTTTAGTATTTTTTAAGTACTTTTATGATTGGTTTTAGTCAAATCTAATAAAGACTATTGATTAATTGAAGCATGTTAAAGACTATCATGTCATTAGTGAGAGCATCAAATAAACATAACGTAGAAGAATTGATGTATATTGACCTTTTGTGACCCAACAAACAGACAGTGCCTTGGACAACAAATTGTTGGGATCATTGACATTCTAAGTTTGAGATGGGTGTAGATGACAAAGTGGCATACCGATTTGCACCTTTTTCCAGATTACTCCTTTCAAGAGCAGAGGACCCCTACACACACAGGTTCTTTGTTCTGATCTACTAATCTATGTTTATAATGTTCAATGAAGCTGTATCTAATTTATGCAAATTACAGAGTTGGTGACAACATTATTACTCATATTGCACAGTTAGCAACGCATTGCCCTTTGGTCTAAAACATAAATGCCATGAAATGCACACTATCAATTCTAATATAGCTAGTGATCTCCATTTCTTTCTACAAGGGCACGATGATTATCAAGCTAAGACATGCACTGATCTGTTTTACACACCGAAGTTAATTTGACAACCTAAATCAGTCCTGTGTTCAATGTCCCTTTACTTAATTTGACTCTTTGAAATTCTTTGATCATCTTTCCACCTACAGCATATTTTGTCAACATTTCCAGAAGATACTTTGCATAATAGTCTACTTTTTAGAACCATGCACTGTCTTCAAACAGTAACCAGTTTTGGGAGAGTTGGTAAAAGAAATACCAAAGGCATGCTGAAAGAAAACACAAACTAGCCACAATTAGGGCAAATATCCAACATAAAAGTTAACAATCATTGTTTTGTACAAGATGATATAGAAAAGGCCGAAAATAAAAATTAGATATGGGAACTTTTTAGATTCCTGGGGGTGTGGATTTAATTTTCAGGTATTAAGACATGTGCTATTAATGATATGTGGGTTTTTCTGTAACTTGTCAGGAGCTTACCAAGGGAATAATTATTAATTTTATATGCAGGCAACAGAGGTTAAATCTCTGTGTGTGGCTAACCTGTGTCATGCATTATGTCAGTCTTCAGTGCTAAAAGCACTTACACTCTAATTATTATGTATTATATCCAACATGCGTCCAAACTGCACAAAGGTTTTGCCTTTGGGACAGAAACTAATGAAGATTATTTGTCTACACAACCTATGTTGAACTATATTATTTTCTAAGACAAATGGCAGCCTTTACAGTACAGTACTAAACGGTGCAGTACCAGCTCATCAAAAAAGGAAATAGTCTACTTGTTTTTATATCTAGTGTTAATTTATTTCTTTAAGTTTTCACTTTTGTATATATATATATATATATATATATATATATATATATATATATATATATATATATATATATATATATATATATATATATATATATATATATATATATATATATATATATATGCCATAAAAACTCCTTCAAAAAAGAGAGCAGAGGCCACGTTAGGGGAAACACCATGGAGACATCTTTATTCAGACTAGTTTGCTCGGCGAAGGCATTTCAGCTTCGTAAAGCCTTCCTCAGCGCCCAGCAGTTTATTTAAATATCCTGCCCCTTGCTGTTACGCTGTGTTCTGCTCCGCCCCCAAGACTGAGTCCCTGCTCACCAGCTGCAGATTGCGTGGTGTGAGCAATCTGCAACCCCCAGAGTTCACCATTTCGTCCAGGTAAGTGATGCGGGGGGGGGGGTGGTGGAAAAAATATGCAGAGTTCAGGGCACCACGCTGAAATCAAGTCCAATCTGCCGTGTGCTGTCAGAATTCTTGAGCCCCCGTGGGTCCCCAAACCGCACAACCACAAAACCACAGGAAATATTCCGGCGGAGATAAACATGAAGTCAAGAGCACCCAGCGTAGAATATATGATGCCACTTTTTTTGTGGCAAATATTTTCAAGGGATAAGATGCATTCACCTTTCTTGGTTCACAGCCATAGTAGTTAAAATGTCCCTGTTATGGTATAACTTATTTGATATATTCAGAATTGAAGGTTTTTTCAAGCTTACTGTTTATACGCAGTGGCTCATTTGCATTTATTCAGTATAAAATATCAATATTAAACCCACTATTTAAATGTACCATAGTTGTAAAAGGAAATATTAATTTGAAAACAGTGCCTGTGGAGTAAAGGGAAATAATGCCTCAATGGCATAGGTAAAAGTGAGGGCAGTTTTGCAAGGAATAAACACTGTTCATGCTTTGAACTAATTTTTTTTGAGAATGTACTCCAACTCAATGTCCACCATCTTAATTACATGGATAGTCACACAGTTGTATGCATCTTTCTGTTAACTGCCTGTAGTTCAAGGGTGAGGCTGCTATTGTTGTGTTCATTCCAAAACCTGGCCACCTATTCGGAATATGATCATACTGGCATCAGATTCCAACTTTCTTCTTGACTCTAAGCAGTTTGCCTTTTATGGAGGTAGATTCATCAAAGTATATTCTGGCCTGTACTAGAAGATGCTACAAGAGGAATGGAGTTGCCATACAGCGCACATGTTGTGTGGGTACTATTGTAAGAATATGCAAAGCACACACTTGTGTTGTCAGACTGCAGTTACCTGAAAATGTCTTAGACAGAGTATTGGACTCCACTTCTACTGCCAGTGATAGCATCCTTAGACTGCGAGCCTTCATGCTATGCATCCTCTTGCAGCACCACGCAGAACAATATGTGTTCAGCAGAAGCTGCTGCACAGTGTAGGTCTTTGGATCAGCATTAACCTTACTATCACTGGCTGCTTCTCAAGTTACCATTATTGTAATGCATAGATAGACACACTTCCTACCCACACACCGTGCTATTAATCAGCAATGATAGGCAAGGATTTTGTGGCCTTACTAAATTTAGGGAAAATGTGCCAGGTTCTAATGCACCTCTCTCCAAATATACCAAAGATGGGCAGAGAGGAATATCAGGGAGGGGCGATACCATCTACTTTTTGAGTAGCTTTACCTTTAAAAGTGAGTACCAAAAGGGGTACAAGTGAAAGTGCACTATTGCATCACATTTATGTATGCAGAATTGTACACATGTAGAATTTTATAGAAGCAGAAATATACAATGGAGCCCTCAAAGACTACGTACAACCTGTGTTGAAATCCAGTATTATTGTAATTCTTGTAGAATTCCAACAAACCAGAAATGTACTTTAAACTTACGAGTAACTCTACACACTATTGTTCCAATATTTTTTTCAAGTTTTGTAAACTGGTCACTGGGGCCCTTACAGCAAATATGCAAAAAATCTTGATTTGAATGTAAACAGAGGTTTGCGGTTGGAGTGAGAATAGACATTTTGCACTGAATACCTTCATTCTGAGATTGATTTTCTGTGGACATATTTACCCAGTGAAAATCCAGTAGAATTTGTTCCGGTATAAGAGCTTGGAATGTGGAAAAATCTGCAGAAATCAGTGCAAGCTCATTACATAGGGCAAGACTTGTAAGAGTGTTTAATACCACATCTGATTGTTGTGGTGACTGCAGAATCTCAAAGAGTAAACCTCATTTGATATTTCTGAATAAAAGTTATATTCAGACAATATAGATAGCTATGTATGCAGATGTGCTTGAGATATATTGAGCCTAATTCCCTAAGAAGTGGTACAGTACTGCCAGGTGGATACCAGTCTCTTTCCACTGCATTTATGCCACATACTAAGGTGGGGTGGTGGGGATCTGTGATGGGTGATGTATTCCATCAGTGGATAATTCCAAAACTTCCCTGCACACCGTTCACTTGTAATGAAAGACTGCAGGGACGGATTGACTTAAACAAGTATGTTCCCCATACAAATGAGTTTGTGCTCCTCCCTCATCCTGTACAGTAAAGCACAAATCAAACCAGATCACTGCACTCAGAAAACATGAATGTATAGCACAGCTCATTGTTTGATTCTTCAAAACAATTTGATCTACAATCGAACTTTTTTATTGATCAGTCTGAATTTCAAATTCATTAAGTTGTAATAATTAAAAGAGTGCACTCTTGCCTCAATGCATTTTGGGCAGTTTCCTTTTGTCACCGGGATTTTATTTACAAACTTGTAGTAAGCATATCAAAAGACAAAAAATAAAACTGACTTTTAAAATTGTACCCTCTGTTGTAAAAAATGTCAATGATTTAAATACTCTTAAACGTTCTACATTAGGTATCTCTGATGGTAGCATTGGAAAGGGGTGCTAACATGATACAAATTCACATTGGATAATGCCATGAACATATCACGTGCACTTCTGCATGGGGTTCTCATTTCTAAACTGAAGCGATTCATTTATCTTGTTGTGGTCACTTGTGTGTGGGAGAATAAAACAGAATAAAACAGAGAGCTAAAAATGTATTCTAGTACCCCAACACAACTATGAGATCATAGTGGGTTGGGTTACTGTTTCCCCGCTATTCCACACCTCATTTTTAATACCAAGTGGTACCCTACATAGTAAAAAACAGACTGGGCCATCACATTGGTTTTTAATCTATTTCATGGATCCTGAGCTAGAATTAAGTGTCTCCCTGATTACAGGGTGTAGGCCTGCTGGCCATCAAGCCAAAGAATTTAGAGTGTGTGGGGATGTCCTATGATGAAGCTTGACACCTGATAGATGTGTGAAGATATCTCGTCAAACTTGTGTGTGCATTTAGGAATAGGCTGGCAATCAAACAATACAAAAATGTTGTAGAACTGTAAAAGAACATAGTGTCACTTGGGTGGCTTTGTTGTGTTTGTTGTGTCGCCAACCTTTTCTATAGTAAGAGCTACTTATGTTCAATAAAAATCATCTGGGGCAACTAACACAAATTATCAGTGTTTTGTTAGGGACCACTTGAGACAAGATTCCAATACTGGCGGTTGACTATTACAGAATTGCTAGCAATTATCACCATAGTACATAAGCATATGTCACCAGCAGCAATGTCAAAAAAAGGTTTATCAATTGTAATTTTATTGTCTCTTAGGCCCTATTAGTTACAGTTTTGGAGGGTTGCAGAGATATCTGAATAAGTGTTAGGTCTGTCTAAAGACTGATTTACTTGTCTAAATGTCCTCATGTCATCTTTTCTTTAGGAAAGTATAAAAAGGAGTAGACAGCGAGAATGGGCTTGAGTCACCCCCTTTGGCCTTCCTTTTTATGGTTGACCATTGCTTATATGGGCTGTCCATCGAAGTCAGGAAATATTTCAGATGGTTACATTTTCTCAATTTTATTCCTGTTAGTATTTGGACATGGGGAATCAAATAGTAATTTAGTTTGACTGCAGGTGGAATATGGCACATAGCTTTTAACTGATTCAGTGTGACTTTTTCTATGTATTTACTTTGCTGACATAAAATTAGAATTGCCCATTCATGGTTTATTTATTTAGGAAGTGTGTCTTATTTTGATGCCTTATCCTGTCATAAAAACACTGTGCTATTGGCTAACAACATTTGAGCCTTCGATTACTTTATTCTTCTTACATGACAACATGTTAGATTTATGGGAGGTGGGTTAGTCACAAGGTAAAGATATAGGCTTTCTTTAAAGATGCAATGAAAATACTGGACCTTTGTCAAAAATATGCACTATGACACATTTAGCCATGTATACCTTTTACTTTCAACACTTAGAAGGCAGACGTCACCGTCTGCTCTACTTTTCATAACATTCTTCTTTTAGAAATACAGGTAAATTCTGCAGTCTTTAAGCAAAGGTGTCCCACCATCAGCTTCTACATTGTTGTAGCCCATGATGTTACCTCATTGTGGGATTTGCTTTCTACAACAGGATAACACTTCCCCTAATAAGAAGCCAGACCTATTGCCATTGTGAGTGCATGTTTATGATTGAAATTACTCTGTGAACGAGAAGTTGGTTTTATATTTTACAGGTCATTATGAGGACAAGACTCAACACTTAACACTTTTCAATCTCGGACTTAACATATAACATGGTGAGGTCACTGCAGCAAATCAGAATTGAAACTCAAAATTCAATACATTAATTTACAAAGGAAACACTCTATGATCACTCACTCCCTTTTCTCCCTACCTCCCCTAGACTTTCTAGAGAAAACTTGGCCTGCCTACTCACTATTTTGCAGGGATCGGAACAGTATCATATATTCAGGAGGTTCCTCTTTATCAGCTGAAGAAGGGTCAGTGCTAGATAGCTGGGGCCATCGTGTGCCCTAACCAAATGATACTGTTTATTAATTTATCACAGGAGTATTTTGTCTAATTTAATCTTCTTTACACCTATGCCAACACATACTATTAGAGTATTTAAAGAAAGACAGGCTTTGTTAGCCTGAAAGAATCTCAACTACAATGTTCATTTTGAAGATTTTTTAAGAGAAAATCTAGTGGATGACAAAGTTATTTTGAAAGCAGAACCACCACTGGACACTGTCCATAATGTCTGCTGGGTACTGGTCAAGAAGATCACTGTGTTCCTCTTAGTGAAAATTTGTATACTCATACCCGCATTGCAAAGCAGTAGGGGTGGGCGGAACTCGCGGACTTTCACTCCATGGATTTCCATGGGGCTACATAAAAACTCTGCGAGATTCCGCGAAGTTCTACGTGCTGGGGGATTTTGGCATGTCATACTGCTCGCACTGATTTTTAGCGCCAGGAGCTTTTAAAATCAGCACAAACGCACCCCGTTGCCGGCCAGAGGGTGGTGATTCTTTCTGCCGCTCCACTAGATTTTCTACTCAAGCAGCAGCTTACTCAAAGCGAACGGTTGTGACCTGCTGCGAAAGCCCGCATTGAGAAATCTCGTTGGGAGGCGTTCTAGCACCTGAAAATCATGCAAGTGGAAGCAAATTCTTGCTCACCAACTTAAAGTTGGCGAGTCACGCGTAAGAAAAAACTCCGCCATAAGGCGGTTGGTAGAGTTTTGCCGGAATTCCTGTGTGAGTCTGCAAAACTCTGGGAACTCTGAGCGGAATTATTCACCCACCCCTATTAAGGAGTAGGGGTGACCATACCTTGAGTAATTTGTTGTAGTGAAATTATGCTAAATTACACGTGATTAGGAGGAACTATGGGAGGAGTGTAACTCAACATTTAGTGCCAATTTCTTAGCAGAAAATGCAGCCTTGTGCCCACATTACACTCAAGGATGTATTTACCCCTAAGGACAAAAGCACTAAATGCAACAGAACACAAACAGGAGCAGCGGTTCATGCTCACTAAATTAATTGTTACAGTGCTCCAACAGTAGGGGTTTTGCGCTAAATTATCCTAATTTTGCGAACTGGCCTAATGGCTTAATCTTCAGTAATTCTGCATCAAAAGAATAACGCATAATTGTCAAAGTTCTCTGATTACTCCAGTGTAATTAAAATGTCACATAGGCCTCTAAAGGGCAGAAGTAGAATGAAGGGAAAAGTGATAATAAACACTACTGTAGACTGTTCTTTGTTTCAATGTTTTACTGAACTAGGGTTGAAGTGTCTTACATTTACAATGTTTTACATATACAATTACTCAAAGGGAAATATTCTTCAATTTTCTAGGAAGACATCAGTTTTGCTACTATGTTGTATCCAAGGTACATCCGAGAGAACTTGATCCATGCTAGATTTTAAGCGAATCAATATACAAGATACATGTACACACAGTTCTTTGGAATTAAGTTACATAGTTTGTGTTTATTCTGATAAATTTGTCAAAACGTTGTCCCACTTGGACCTATGCATAATCGTAAGAAATAGGTTCGCTTTTTCTGGTGATCAATGCTTCATTACCATGGCACTATTTTACCATGCAAAGTGACTGGCAGCAGCATTCTCTTATGGAAATGTTACCATACTTTTGTCTCCCAACTCATACTCATACAAGAAGCCGTTTTTTCAGCCCTTACTACATTTTGAAGCAAACTGGATCAGGCGTGCCATGATTTACGTACCTGGCTTTTAGCCTGCCTGTACAGAGTCTCTTTTAATGCCTCAGAGTCTAAGGTGGAATTAAACACATCTTTAACTTCAAAAGCTTCCTCGGCTGCTTTTCGAAGATCCAGACCCTTCCCAAAATTCGGAATCTGCTCCAAATCTAACAAGCCGGCTTCTTCCTCCTCCTCCTCCTCCTCCTCCTCCTCAATACACCTGTACCAATGACCAGGGGAAGGAGGGTGACCTGTTGTTAGCTTATCTGGCTTTTATTCGATTTTTTTTTACACAAACTAGCCAATACTTTGTTTTTGCTAAATTGGTGCCTGCATGCACAAGCCAATGGTGTTTTCTCACACAAACCACATGCATGCACAGCACGAAAAGAAAGCACACACAAAATACAAGAGCCGAAAGGGTGAACGACAAATGGAAATGATGCAGGAAATAATCGCTAATCAATCAATAGTTACGGATATTAAATGCTAAAATTATTAAGTGCCATACTATTAATAATGAAAGTGTTTTTGTTTAGAATATGCTGAATATTTATTTTTTAAAATACTTTTTTTCTTTTATGTAGGCCAAGCAGAAATTTCTATGTTGTCAATATGCATACATTTTTTTTAGGAAAAGTTACAGCGAAAGCATGGAATTTGACATTGCTTTTACTTGATGGTTATAGTTGAAGGGTTTGCATTTAGTGTGTGGAGTTCTCATGAGGAATCCTCTTACATATTCATGTTATTTTTACTGCATTTTTTTCACTTAGAGAGTTTCGAATTTCTTCCACTGGGTGGAAATATAGATGCTAATAAGCTGTGCATGTCATCTGGACAGCCTCTATGCCAGTTCTGAATTTTTTACTTAGGGTCTCATAACTGAGTGACTTAAGATACACGTTTCCTGAATTTGTCTCTGAGAACCAAAACATAAGATCTTAAAATATAATGGTTTATCAGTCAAAGCTCATAACCTGACAGTGCAATGAAGATGTCAGTGCCAACCAAGAGTGATGTAAGCCATGGCACCTCTTCCGAGAGGAATTATTAATATAATTGATGAAATTCTCTCTTAAGAGAAAATCTTTCGCCATACTTTTAATCTATCAAATGCTCAATTAAAAAAGCTGCACCTAGGTAAATGGACACGATACTCTACACAATCAAAATAAATTAACATTGTAAAAAAACGTATGACATACACTTTTAATGTTGCATGTACACAAAATTCCTCTTCTGTATGGCTGCTTATTTTTTTGTTTTCACCACATAGAATGGGTGTTTTATTTTTTTATTTTACTGAAATAAAAGGAGTTGTGCTTTTAGGCTATGTTTTGACTTTGAACTCTGGCTTTTTTTCCAATAATAAATTAATAAACGTGGGCTGTTATCGCTCAATAGACTGCTTTTAGAGTGTATTGACTTTCTCACTGACAACATAAAAAAGCTTTTCAAATTCTGTGATATCTCCAAATTTTGATGTAAGAAACTAAACCCCTTATGTAGTTTATATTCATAACACACATAGACATTGTAACCATGCTTAGCTTGAGATCTTGGAATGTGGCATTATGGTGGGCCATATTGACCACTGAGTGCTTCGTGACACGCTGACCACCACGTGTCCTTCCCTGGCAGCTGCGCTTGAGAAAAGCAGCATGAGAAGCACCTATTGCTTTCTGGAACTCACACCATTTGTTGTGGTTGTTGGGGGAAGCTTAGTATTTACTAGTGGAGTTATTGTGTGGGAGGAGTTATAGCTGAGGGTGGGTTTGCATGTCTGACTTCAAAGCAGGACAGCCTACTTTCTGCCAGCACAAGAAGAAAATGAAATCTGGTTGCCCCTGGAAACGGGATCCTTCAACCCTCAAACTGGATTTGAGTGCTGGTTTGCAATATTTATATTGGCCCAGCACTTGCAGTGAGCTATTAACATGGGGCAAAGGAGAGTCTATCAGCTTTGCCTCAGAACCACCTGCTCCAACTCTGATCTATTGCCACCTGGGATCACCAGTAGACCATGTAAAACTGCTTAAAAATTCATGATTCTAAAGGAATGTTGTTTCATTTTGTGTGGGACAGCCAAGAAGAAGAAATGGTAGATGTATCAGATGTTTTGAATGAATTGATAAGTGGTTAACTTTAACAGATTTGTGGTTAAATATATCAGAAGCATGCATAATAAAATGAGAAAACTTGAAACACCAATCGCTGAAAGATTGGGTTTAACCATGCATCTTTGTAAGGGTGTAAGGCAGTGTCTATTAATTCAAGATGTCATCATGGTTTCAAAGCAAAAGACATCAGACTAAGAAAAGGTGAGACTGCCTGTTAAGGGTTGCAATGCCACCAACCTTCGGGTATGGTCAAAGCTCATGGAAAGTGATGCGGGCTCTTCGTCTTCATCATCTTCCTCAAAGGTTCCTTGGGCCTCTGCTGTGGGCGACGCTGTCTCGTCCTGCGACTTTCCCGTCAGACTGCTGTCTTCATACTCCTCTTCCAGGTCATCATCATCTTCCTCATCAATGTCTACTGATTTTCGATTTGCTAAGCTGTGACATTGGGAATTGCTATCAATGTCCTGACCATCTGGCCTAAAATACATCAGATAGGAAAAAAATATATATATATATTATGAATCCTTAATATTGCTAGTTTCTATATAAAACACCACATATTAATTTTCAAATGCCGCTTGAAGAACAATTATTGTCATTACCCAATTCAGTGATAAAAATGTTAGCTATTGTTATTGAAAAATCTCCAATTGATTTAAAATGTACAATTCCACTAGGCCTTCAAGCTGCAGGTTTATCTTGTGTCCCCCAAACCAAATAACTTATGTTACAGTGAGTAAACTTAAATAGAAATGCCTATGCAGTACAACGAACAAGAAAAAATATACACCTCTCTTTTTGTAATCTTCACATATCTCCTGCAGCTTGCATCGAGGATTTCACCCTGGAATGAAGCCATCATTAAAAAACACCCCTATGCAAATTGTCCTAGTCAATGATTGATCTGAAGCCAGGAGAGCACGCTGGGTGCTGAGTGACAGCAGCCAACATCAGTCTGTCCCCAGGAAGCCCTGCGGATTATGTATCACACTCCATGTAAGCGTTGATTTTTTCATTTAAGCATAGTGGGATGCCCAGGAGGATTCTTTCTGGGCCCTGGGCCTTGTCATTGAACCTAAACACGTCGCATGTGTGTTTACTTTGCCAAGTTTTGATCGATTTCTTCTAACATAAATGCTCAAATTTGATCCTCCCACTGGATCAATTATGCCAGGAAACTGAGGGTTCCTCGTCTGATTTTTCTGCTTGTAAAAGAAGGTCTCCAATTTCCTCCAGGAAATGCCAAAGCTTGTTTACTTATCAAGTCTCCTCTCTCTTTTTCTATACAACTCCCGGCTGCTTCGCAACCTCCCCCAACTCTGCCATTAGTTCCCTTAGAAAAGGGCATAACTGTCTGGGAATTGATAGGTGCCAAGAAGAACAAAACGGGCACACCTGGGCATTTGATGTAATGCTATGAATCTCTATATTATGTTATGGGTTAAGCAAACTACTGGAAATCTGTTTTAACAGCAAAGATATGTGAAAGATGCATTTCTAGCATGCCAGATTGACACCCAAGTGCATTCTGGGTACAACGCCATTAGAGGCAGCAACAGCATAGATAGCCCAGAGGAGATAGGGTTTCTGAAATATATGGCCAAATTCATATGCTTCTCCACCTTCCCTCTCTAGTGGTGCTCATGGTATTGTACTATACTGCTGCTGTGACAGATTTTTGCCATTAACAAAGTGACATGCACGTGCGCGTGTATGCGTGTGTGTTACTACTTATTGATATACTTGTCACTAACAGAGGTGGACTTTGAAGACTTCAACACAGTTATAGGTCAGAGTTGTCCAAGCACTGAATGTGAATCCACAAAATGCATTTATTATATAGAAAATGTATTTATTTACTGTTGCTTAGACATGACCTTGTAAGTTTGTGTTGGCGAGTCTTATGTTTCATCTCATTGGGTATTAGGAAACCTCCTTTGTGAAGTGACTTATTGCCACAAACTATGAAAGTTCTGTACTGTTCAGATGTATATGTATTGTGTTTATTGAAGACGTGCGAAGGCCCTCTGTGGCATCTCATCATTGGCTGAAGCGCATATCGGCAACAAATATTTAATTGAAACTATGCTGCAAGTTAAATTAAATGAAGACAACATAGTTCACAAAAACCATTAATTCAGAAGTTCCAAGGTCATTTAATACAATGAATAACACTGATTGCAGGCTACCTAGTGAAGACTTAACCTTAAACAAATTTTATGTTAATTTGTATAGCGCATTTATCAATGGAGACGGTACCCAGACGCTTGATGGATCTGCAGGTCGCACATAGTGTGAAATTAAAATAGCCATTCAATACAAATGAAATCAGGTTGAGCGTAAGAGGTGTGTCTCAACCACCTTACGTTAGCAACTTAGCTCTAACCTGAAGCATGATCATAAGGCCAGCTGATTCTAAAATGCTTCTTGCGTGATTGGCAAGTCCAGATTAGACACACAGATGGATGCTCTACACAAAATTACCACTGGTCCAAACTGGACCCACGTATGATGCTTTTGATGTCTTTAGGTGTGTACAACCGCATGTGATGGTTACTGCCATCTTGGAAACATGTAAACCTCTCCTGTTGCGTTAAAAGCCGCAATTCGCAGCATATGATGATGAGGAACAGAGGCAGCTTGGAGGCTGGCGTTCAAATGCTTGTGAAGTCAACAATGAGTATGGGCCACACATTTAGGCTTGTGCTTAGGGCTCCACCATTTTGTTATCTAGTCAATGAAGTAAGATGTGTGAAGAATATTAGCATGGAAGCATTAAAGGAAATTTACACATTTCGAAACAGCACATTTCTGACTAAAGACAGGTGGAGGTGGGTCAGGGACAGAGCCAGATATTTGTCAGGCCTGAGCAGCTCCTAGGCACATAGCAAAAGTCAGTGTGGAAAGTACTGCTGCTTTAGAGAACTCACAGTGCAGCGGTAAAAGCGACCCAACAATTACACGGTATAAGTAACTTTGTGCAGTGGCTGCCTCAAAATAGGCAGAATAATAATTCTTGTTAAGCTGTATGGATGTAAGGGGAGATAGAACATGTCAGGTCGCTTATAGGGCTAAACATTCTTGCACTTGGTACGGTGGCTCATTGCAGACATGCTGGGTTTCTATTTTTTGTATACATATCTTTTCTGTCAGAGCTGATGTCCAGAACAGGTTCCAGAAACAGATTGCAGGGCGGACATTAACATTCTCCCTTATCTAAACTGCGCGCGTTGGGGTCTATTGGTCCATAATTACACTGCTCATGCTGTCAACAGTTAGGAAAACCTCATTTATCTTCCCACTCAGACAGACAGAAAACAAACTTCGTGTCCAAATTTTGTTTTGGAGATAGCCAAGCCTGTCTGTGGTGTTTAGAGTGTGTGGGAACAGGGAAATCTCCGCCAGGCCCGAGCGGCTTTGTTTTCTTTTTTGGAGGGCATGTGAAGGGAATGGGCACCTTTCCCTCTGGGGACTGAGTTGGGAGAAACATGAAGCCGGGGCCAGGACAGCTTCCGCCCCACAGCTCGTCGACTACTTTTTAGATAAGTATTTCCTCTGATTTAGTCACTGTCCAATCACGCGCAGCTCCAGTGCTAATAATAGCCAGCGAGGTAGCTCAGCGGGTTAGCATCAGCTGCACAGATCTAAAGAGGTTCCAACAAGACCAACATGAAGGTCGGTAAATTGAGTACCATTTAACTGGATAACACTAAAACCTGTAGATGATAGGGCTTGGAACCAGCAGTAGGTGGGCATGCAGCACCATATAGACAGGCTGTTATTATTTTTTTAATGCTGCTCACTTTGGGCATTCCAGTAGGATAGGCTAGTCATTTGATCCTTCTGCACATGATAAAATGGGTACAGTTAAGTTCAGTAATACTCACACCTTCTAGCCCAACATCCTTCATCAGGACCAATCTGAGATAACAGGTCAGAGGAGGAAAGAACGTACCCGAGAACTCCTGTTCCAAATGTATATTCACAGCTATGTGCACCATCAGTCTGTACGGTTCTGGCCACTAATAAGAACCTCGCGTATGACACCCAGTCCTTCCCATACAGTGTGTACACATTTACACTTTCACCATTCAACAAGTATGCTTGCTCCCGTCAGCAACCACTCGCAAAAAGTTGATCGCTACAGAAAAAACAAGTAGCACTAGTGTGCCCTACAAATTTCAACTAACAATAGCCAAAATTCAAAGTCAAATAAAACCTTTTGGCCACACAATATGAAGGGAGACCCAATGTATTCTTATTAATAATAAGAAGCTCCTAACTTTGATTGAGTAAAGTTTAAAATCTTGGAGGGACGACTTTCTAGATCCCTCAACTGGGAGGCTGCTTTGGCAGTTATCTTTTGTAATTAACAGAAAAAAACAATATATTATTTTTAATAACTTTAACCACCCTGAGGAGCAGCTCCTCCATGAGAGCGGAGGAATGTCGCCCCGCTAAAAAAAATGCCCCAGAGCAGCTGAAAAATAAAATGGTAATTACGTTTATTTATTACTATTTTATTTTTCGGTAACCCGTCCTGAACCGAGTGTCAGGATGGGGCGGGGCAATTGCTGCTGACTGGCAGCAGGGAGCTAGGCACTTGTTTAAAGTAAGCATGTCCCTTTGGCCGACCGTTGTGATGGCCAGCCAAACATGCGCATTTTCAACTTCTGTAACCTACCTGTCTTAAACAGCTGGGTTAGAGAAAGTGCAGGCCTCCATGGTCACACTGAGAGGCGCCGCTCCCTCCAATCCTGACGCTTCTCTCATGCTTAGCATGGTAGCAGCGCCAGGAATGGGTAGTGCAGTTTCCTGGTTCTAGAGCTTCGAGGAGAGAAAACACCCGAACGAGGACGTCATGCGGCAAGTCAGAAAGATAAGTGCCATTTTTATTTTTTATTTTAGTACCACCCGTATTTTGCCCACCTCACTACTCTAAATAAATGGCAGCCACCACTGACCTACTTGCATTTATATGTAATATCTGAAATATGCAATTTCTTCCTACTGTATTATCTCCATAAATATACACTAGCTATCATGCCCACGTTCAGACCTGCACTCAGTAGTCTTGCCCTACTCTGTATTTTCTCAAGTCAGACCATTTTTATTTCTTTTGGAGTGACCAAAATTGAACACAGTTTCTGAAAGTGGCTATACCAATACACAATATTTTAAATCATTAAGTGCTGTAGTGACACATTTTCTACTAAAGGAAAAAATAGGATTTATAGAAACAGAAGAGCCTGGTTTGCTGAATCAGGATTTCTATTTGGAAATCTGCTCACACATGCATTAAAGTTCACAGTTGTAAACGTTTTTGCATGAGCAAGTCAAGTTTAGAGATGCAGAAAAGGGAAGTAAATGGGTGTTTGGGATTCTCAGACGGTGGTATTGGCCATGCGAAATAATGGGAACAGCCAAAAATGCAGAATTACGCTGGTATTGACAAAATCTGTATAAGGAAAGTGCTTCTAGCGTGAAGATGTGAAAGGAACCACACTTCTCCATATTTCGTCTATATTTCACATGAGTGAAGGAAAGTGGTTTCTCCAAAAGAAAATCTTATCCCTGTGGGAATTGGAAATAAAAATGCAAACCACACTATACAAAGAAGGCTAAACCGATGGAATGTTGTAAGTAGAGAATCCACCCGGCTTTGGCACTTGAAAAGGACGTTGGCCCGACCTTGAATAAATTTACCCCAATGGCTCATTTTCAACTTTTTCTTGCTCTCCATCTGTTACTAGGGGGAAATTCTGCCATTAATAAAGAATTCTTTGCTATTTTACTTACAGACCCTAATCATTATCCTGTTATAAGGAATAAAGAGGTGTTATATTATTTTATTTGTTTTAATGTAGCACCGAACATGTTGTCGTGTGGAAACTTCAATGAATTTTCCGAACATATCAATTTGAATGGATCAGGAGTAGTGGTGACGTGTGTATAGGAACAGACAGTGACCATGGTTCGGGTACCCTGTCCATATGTGGAAGTGGAATGGTGGATACGAGGAATTCAGATGACGATCTTATTGGGAATAAAAGGAGTCTCTAGCTTTCCAAAAGTACAAAAATTGTATCTAAAGGCACCTCTTCTTTCTCACAGCAAGGAACTTTGGGCCAGATGCATCAAGCATCCATTTTGCGATTCCTTATTAGCGAAAAATAAGGAATCGCTAATAAGGAATAGCAAAATGGAATGCATCAAGCAATCACTATAAAAATAGCGATTCCTTAGAATTCCTTAATTGCGACTCGCAAATTGCGAGTCGCAATTAATGAATACCTCCCCATTAATTCCTATGGGCCTAGAGGCCCATAGGAATGAATGGGAAGACAATCTCAATTTGCGAATCGCAATTAGCGATTCGCAAATTGAGATTGCGAGTTCAAGGGTGCAGGGGTGTCCAAAGGACACCCTGTTACACCCCTGAATGTGAACTGTGCACATATGTTGCGCACACACATGCCCTTAGGGCATGTGTGTGCGCAACATGAAACTTTGAAAAATGCCCAAAAGTGCATTTTTCAAAGTTTTTGCAAATTACCATGAAGTTGTACTTCGTGGTAATTTGCGTGCCCTATTAGCGAATTCGCTATTTTTGATACTTTCATGCATTGCATTTAAGGAATCTCAATTTGAGATTCCTTAAATGCAAACAATCGCAATTTTGCGAATTCTCTATTTGCGATTTTTGCATTTGGGATGATGCATCCCAAATGCAAAAATTGCACTCGCAAAGGGCCAGATTCTGAGAATCTGGCCCTTTTGCGAGCGCATTTCGCTTGATGCATCTGGCCCTTTGTATTTTATAGATGTGTGTCTTGCGTTTTCACTATGTGAGCTGCTACTCACAACACGTTTGGGTTGCTCTAACCAGGTATTCATATTAACGCACGGTCAAGTCTTAAATATTCCCTCTTCATTTTAGAAATGTTTCAGGAGCAAAGGAAGACAAACTAAGAGCAATTTCCCTCAAATACATCACAAAACACATCTCCGGACCAGACAGGTGCTGTTTCTACTCAAGAGAGACTCTAACGAGGGGAAGCAACATCTCCCCTTCCTGGGACGAGGATATTATAACCAGTGAGTCTCAGTACCGACCACAGCACGTGCCTAGGCGACTGGCTCATAAAAAAAAACAGAAGGGCGTAAATATGTCTGGCCGGCTGGCAGACCAACCATATGTCTGGGTTCTATTTCCCTGCGAGCTCGGTTGCTTAAGAAAGGCGTAGGATTTTCACCTCTTTCGCTACAGGAATGTTTGCAAAAAAAATAATATCATAATAATGATACCAAAAAGTAATGTTGTAGCCATTGCATGTGTGACTTTAATACGGGAAAGCCAAGCCAGGGCAGGGTCCTCCCAGCATGATTGAATTTAGAGAGGGGATTGCCTGTCCTATTAGGGTGATTAATGGGCACCCCTTCCTTCAGTGGTCCCACCACTTAATTTCATCCTCATGAAGACTCTTCCTCTTGCCCGGCTGGCGCGCGCACGCACGCACGCACACGTCATTTCTATCCTTCGCACGCTGTAAATCTGCTGGACAGGTATTAAAGCCGGGTCTGTGCCTTGGGCAGGCGGGCTTCTGATATCCTTCCGTCCGAGGCGAGCTAATGATGCCCGAGCTGTTTGGGCCTGTGCCGCTCACAAAGCCAGATTGAGAGGCTCTCGGTTAGCGGCCGGGGCTGAAATGGATTGCTGGGCCCTCGGGCTCGCTACACTCGCAGCCCACATTCGAGGCTGCGGTTTGCCTTTGCACGAGAAAACCGCAGCCTCCCAAAGGATGGATGGAGGAACAGTCTGCTACAGCATGCAGTCTGAACACAGCAGACAAACATTGTTTCAGACACCTCTCATGTAACAACAATAAAAGCCAGGACTGACCTACGAGGTCTGTTAGATGTTTGCGCAATATGTTTTCGCTTTCCATGTTGTGGATTCATAGAAAGTGACGAAAGAAAACAGAACTTCTGGCCAACCTCATCTTCCCTTGCGGAGGACGTTTCAACAGGAACTACCTCAGTTGTGTGCGGCTAATTGTGTTAAGCACTCACATTGAACACCAGCTTCTGACGGTGGTAAAAGCAAAAGCAGAACACTTAAAAATGTAGAAATAACACCCACATCACAGAACCAAATACCAGTACCAGTGGCATGCATTTATTCCACTTTTGTGCATACCTGTACAAAGCGTGTGATTACGTTTTTAATTTTTTTTTAACCAGGACATAAATGGCCTCTAGTCTCCAACTTTATCATGACAGCCCCCTAGGAGCCTTTGAGTCTTTTCGTTTCCGCTTCCTTGCTGTCCATCACTTTCACCTATTGTGCATTATCACACTTCACATTTACATGTGTCTGTGGCCTTTTCCCACAGACAGGGCAACTTTAGTCAGGGTGTAACATCGTGAGGTCTCTTCAAGCCACTCTTATGGCTTCAAGCAAGGCAAGACTGCGGGGGGAAAGTATGTTCAGGATTCCTGACTCCTTGCCCAACAGAAGCATCCATGTTGAAGACAATATATTCATAATCAGCACTTTTCCAACGAAGATGTTACTGGTGCAATAAGCAGTGCATAATTTGTAACAAAAACAATAAACCTAAGTTCATCAGTGCAGACTTTGTTTTAAAAGTCTGCCACTGGAGGTTCCAGTTGCTGGGATAGTCAAATACCGTTCTGCCTAGTCTTTATTCACCTCATGCCGGCTCCATCACCCGCCTACACTTATGGTCGCTTATATCGCTCTTGCAAATTCTTTTTCATTCATGCTTTCTCTTATTGTTTTCCCTTTCCTCTGTTTTCTCTCTATTGTTCTGGTTCAAAATTACATGATGAAAAATAGTTTGCAGTCCCCAAAATGAGTGCAGTTTTCTGCCACCTCCGCCCACCGGCACAAATTAGGCACTGGATATAAACTCACCTGGGTTAAGTTTATAATAGACCTTGCCTCACCATCTCTCTCTGCATGTATGGCATTTATAGAGTGCCAACCTAGCTACAAAACAAGAGGGTGCTGTGCAGAGAGAGGGAGTTACAAGGTAAGTGGCCAATAGAAAAGATGGTGGGAGTAGGCAGCAAAATGAGATTCTAAAACATGTATTCATTCCACTCTCACATGCTCATTATTTTTCTCTTTGGTGAAGCATGTGAACTTCATCAGCTCTGCTGGTTTATCTTCAGATTGTTAGCGTCTGCTTTTGAACTCTTGTAACTTTACGCTTGGCAGAAACAACAAAAAACACACTCTGCCTACCTTTTGTCTGTTAAACTTGAGGCTTGATTCAGCTCGCTGTTTGCGATGAAGTTTCTGATTTCCGAGAAGTATGAGTCTTCTTTCTCGTCTAAAAGTGCATGGTTTTCGGATTCCGAGGTGGGGGAGGAGGCGCTTGTACCGAGGTGGTTCGTGATGACTCCTGAGTGCTGGCTCACTAGACAGGAAATGAGGAACGAGAAGGGGAACAGGCAAACAAATGAAATATCATCTCGGACACTCTGCGGGGAGCTCAGGAAAATTAACACCATCAACCAGTTGTCAGGCGCTAGTGATCTGCGCTGACGTGCAAAATGTTCATACCGGTAAACCAGACTTTGGGTACAAAAAAATAATAAATGCAGACAAGTTCCTTTTAAAGACAACGCTTACCCAACATGTGTTTGATAAATTGAAGTTGTAAATGTCCTTTTGCTTTTTATTTGAGTTTTGAGGCATCAGAAGGTACTAAATACATGACTACTTAGTTCTACCTTGGGACTGCCATATGCATTTTATTTTCCCTACATAATTCTGTAATACTCTGGAGTGTCACTTTTGGTCAATTTGAAGTGCTGCACAACATGGTTAGTTAAAACTAGTATAGATAGTAGACGATTTGCGAGTTAGAGTCTAGCAGGATGTGGCGAAATTCTATCCACAATCAATTTTTCAGACACCACCTTTGCAAGTTTGCCTGCTTCAAAAAAAGCTTGAAAGGTTCAATTTTCATGGCCTTTCAGAATCATAGGTGGTTGGGCTCGACTCAGATTGCCTAAAGGTAAGACTTATTCTTAGACCTATGTTGATGCCCACTTTTGAATAGGATCCTGCATTAAATAACATGTAGTGGAGAGGGACAGCTGATAGTTAGCACTAGTGTGTCACATATAGTAGTAAAGAAGACCCCCTCCTAATGGAGTCCAGGTACTCCAGCACAAAATTTACAAGGGTAGTTTTCATAATATTTGAATTATGAAAAATAACGGGGGCTGGGACCAATCTCCTAACAGCCCAACCCGTGATAAGTAAACTAGTTAATATGTGCAAATGTTATTAATGTAGGTTCCGTTGGAACTCTCTGTGGCAGCGGGATCTCATTGTGATAAAGTCATGCTCCTTTTCTTACTACACTCAGCAGAGAATATATTAAATTACCACATTATGCCAGGTTATTGTAAGGCATTCACTTTCAAATCTCAACATATTTGTCCATCTTAACATTAGCCCCTAATGAATTGTCATGTGGCGGCGGTAACTTAGAGTCTGCATCAGGCCACATATTGGACTACTGTGCGCCTTCTACAAATTCCCGTTCAGTTGAAACATTCGCTGGGATGATGCATATGTCTAAAGTCACACGCGTTTTAGGCTTACATCAGATATCTCTCAAAACTGTTTGGTGACTTTAAGGGATCAAAAAGATTCTTCACCCACCTTTGTGTTTTATTTTTTAAAACAGTAGAAGCATTTCCAAAATTGGATTCCTAGCTGCTAAGGAGACTTGAAAGAGCATTTTTTGCCAGACAGAGTACCCCCAAATAAATATCTCAAGGGGCCTAATTGCGGAAATTGGGTAACACATCTACATTTTGTATTATGTTGTCCTCTCTCTGTGGTTGGTCAAACTTACTTCTATACTATAAACATGCTCTGAGCATATTATTTGTTGAATCTGAACTCAAAATGATTTGCAGATATTACTAATAATTCAGGTGCTCACTCAGGGCTGTGTATTCCAGGCTTTTTGATATCAAGATCTGCTTTAGGCCTAGTATAGGTAGTTAAAAAGTGACTTTTGTGAATGTGTAAATTCACAAGGTGCATTTGTGCCTGGGCAAAATAGAATGTGTGCAGAAACTGCTCAGTGGGCACACTTATTTTAGGAGTGTGGCTGGCGCAGATCTGTTCGTGACTGCCATTCATACAGTGATTCTCTGCGAAAGTCCTGACTTGGTGATGGACTCTTGAAGGGAAAGGCGGCCCACAGGAATGTTGGAACAGGTGACTCCCTGCACTGCAGGGATACGTCCACCAGTGTTCATGCAAGCCATGAAAGCCAATGACTAGTAAAGCAGTTACTTTTTTTTGTATGCGGGCAGGCCGTATAAGGCATTATTTCACTAGTGCTGCATACCTGTCTCTTCCCTAAGGGGCACAAGTTCCATCTTGCACTTGCAGAGTGGGAGTGGCCTATCAGGCAATCTGGCAGTACCACAAGAGTTGGTCAGAGAGGTCAGTTGAGTGGGCTATTTTATGGCTAATGATATTATCACAAATACTACCTGTAGCATGCATGAATACAGTCTCCCACACATTGCAAAACATCCCTACAGAGTCTTTTCAAATTCAAAGCTGTCCCGATTTGCAATTATTGGCCAGTGTTTAGCTATTTGTCCACTAATGGGGGCCTGTTTTATTTGGTACCCGAACCTATTTTCTGTCTCAGTCTGACCCAGTGCACTGGAAGTGTAGATACACATTTGCGAATGACATATTGCTAGTCGCAAACGTGCAGGCTCACTTTTGGGTTGAAGGCTCTGATAGGTTGAAAAAAATTCAAATTCCAAGGTGCTTTGTGGAAAACAAGCTTGTGCTGGACATCCTTACACACATTAAACATACACAATAGTCCAACTGACATAAATCATTCGGAGTAAGAAGGGTATTTGCTCATTTAACATATTTTGATTTTCTAAGACTGCATTATGATATTTCTAAGTTGCCATTTTTGCCTCCTAGCTCTTCCTCTGCCCCTCCCCCCACAGTTGCTGTTTGGAAACAATGGTAATGATCAATTCTTCTACCTGGAACATTTTCGTGTTCGTGCTTCTTAAGGTGCCGGTCTAGGTTCGTCTGCTGCCCGAAACACCGGTTACACAAGTGGCATTTGAAGGGTTTCTCCTTGTTGTGTATGTTTCGAACGTGCCGCTGTAGGTTTGAGGAGATGCTGAACGACCGGTCACAGTATTTACACCTTAAATAGACAGCAATAACACGTCACTGTTAAAAATCCACTGTCATGAGGTCAACACACATAAGCGCTGCATCATCACATAAAAGGACAACCTGGAACAAACTTAAGGAAAAGGTGGGAATCAGTTGGTAGATAGTTGCCTGGTGGTTTAGCATGCCAATGAAGAACCAAGAGACATGGGTTTAGATTCAGACTCCTATACTTGGCAAAATGATATGAGCCCGGGCAAGTCACCCTGTGTTTCTATTCATAATTTGCTAAAATGGAATTCTCTTAGAAACAGACAAAGTGCAACACTTAGCGCTATGTAAAAACTGGATGAGGTCATTGCTATGAAGTTGTTGGACCACTGACTTTCCAGTTGGAGGGGACATACATGCAAAGTGAAGAGCCTGGCCTTAGATGGTATGAACCACTTCATAAACTCATGCTAGCTGGTAAACCTTTTACTTCTTCTCTCAAGCATAGGATTACTCAGCAAAACAGTCACTACACTTAGCCAACCTAAAGACATCAAGCAACCCAGGACTGTTGAGCTACCACAAACCAACCATTCAATTTTCCTTAACCATCCTTTTTTGATACATCAACATACATTTTATCTTAATGTGTACTCTTTTCCACATACACCTGTAATACCCACAAGCACCACCAACTCTACCAGTGCCACTCGTCAGTACCATACTCATTGATACCTGGGAATAGTACTGCGAAACATGCTGCAGACACCATACAAATGGTTTACACCATGCAATAATCAATAAATCAATCAAAAACCATTGAACTACACAAGTTACTTTAGTTTTAATAACAATGTATATCTATGACTCAAGACCTTGCAATAAATTAATGTATAAATCATCTAAACCTTAAATTGAGAGGAAATGGAAAGCAAGAAAGCCTAAGCATTCCTCTACTTTTCTTCAAGTGAAATTCAGAAAGGCATGGGAAAATTTACTGAGACTTTGCACCAGAATGCTTCACAAAAGTGATGCAAACCTGGTGCAAAGTGTTGTAGTGGGATTTACTTTCCAACTAAAATCCTGATTTTCATTGCAAAGTAGTTGAAAATGAAAGCAAAGTAGTGCTATGCTTTGCATCAGTGGGGCATGCCACATATGGTACATTTGCATTTTCATGCAGCCACAAATGGGTTTGGAAGAAAATAACTATCTACTCACATTGATAGACTATGGTTTGTGCCAAACATTCACACCTCAAGGCAGAGGTGAAGTTTGTGAAAAGGTTTATTTTCTCAAAACTCTTCCAACTTGATTGTGTGTTGCACTGTACAGCACTCACACAAAGTGGTAAATTATGCTAAAGCAGAGAATTTTGTACAGGAAGGGTACCGTTTCAGCACACAAACTATGCTTGCCATTTCACACAGATGACTGTTCAATAGTATGGGAGTATGTGTTTTCGCACATCCATCCTAAAGTGCGCCAGTGCACGGGGAGAGAAACAGCACCTTATCTTAATGTATAATAGTGCGGTTCTTCTCTCTCCTTTTCAAACAACTCAGTGCAGCAACTTTGATTGCTTCATTCTGAGAAAAACATAGTACATTTGGCCCAAAATGTGTATTTTTTTACCTTTTTCCATACACAACAACTCACATTACTACACAGTCAATCTAAGCGAACACCATGTTTGCAAAGATAAAACTTCACTAGAAATCTCTTCCTGCACCACTTTGTTGAGGCCGCTCTGAAATTTGGCGAAAAATATTGAAATCAATAAATCAGAAGGGGATGGGAGTGGGTGCTCATTATACAATCCCTGAAGAACTGATCCTGGTCAATTGGCCTCCACTTCAGCAGGCCTGTGGAATGTGGTGAGCAGGACGAGGCTTATCCCGGTCATCAGGAAGTCTTTGAACCCTCTGCCTTTGACAGGCTGGTGCTTAAACTATGAGAGATGGGGATCCAGGTTTGGGTGCGGGGGCAGGTAATGAGCTGCCTAAACCCCAAAATGGAAAACAGAGGGTCCTCTGACTTGGGCCCATGGACGTCTCTACAGTTCTATGTCAGAATATAGATAACAAAATATAATCAAAATATCAACTGACATAAATATCAACTACTAAATATTGCTCAGAAAAAATATGGCTCAACTGGGTGTAGATTTCTATTATCAACTCCAATGGGGAGATATTTTATAAACAATAATTAGAAAATAATATTTTTATCAGCGATATTTAGGCATGATGGGCCCGATTCACAGAACTAACTTAAGACAAAATCCTAAACTTACTACCATTTTGGTATTCACAGAAGGCACTTACTCATTTTGGTATTCACAGAAGGCACGTACTCATTTTGGTATTCACAGAAGACACTTACTCATTTCAGTATTCACAGAAGTTAGGACTCCTAACTTTAGGACTCCTAAATGCCTTCTGTGAATACCGAAAGTCTTAAAATTAGGATTTTTCTGTGGACAATGAGATCTGGTGTGGCTCAAAAGATAGACTACCAGATAGATTATCTAAAAAAACAAAATTGATGTTCCCACCAAGTATTGAAACATTTTGCAAGAATATTGATCTTTGTGTTCAGATGGATTTTGACTTTTGTAATGAAGAAATTTATTCTTGAGTATATGAAGTGCTACATTTTGCAGAACGATCAGTGGTGGGGCATTGTGTATTAAAAATAGGCCCTCTGCTTCCCTATCGCCTCTGTTCCCCTTCTGTTTGCAGCATCCCCCTTTACAATTGTACACTTCTGATTTGTACACCACTGTGTTGCTTTTTAACTAGATTCGAGCGATATATGTCACGTTCATACATATGCAAATCAGAGAAAATGTTCACTACAGACGGTCGCAAAACCACAGCAATTATTCCACCAATGTTCTTGAGCACCAGATAAAGCAGACATTTACAAAGCAGATTTCCCAGACAATAATTATTCCTGAAGTTGGGCAGTTCTCAGTGAGCAAGAGGAATCACTGACAATTAAAGTGCTAGGCAAGCATACCAGCAGCTCCCCTGGGCGCCATTACATGGCAATATAGCCCAGACATAGTCCAGAATGCTATTACACATAAAATACACACATGGCCTGTTTTCTGGGACCAGAGGAAACCAAATACATCTTTATTTCCATATCCACTTCGAGTTTAGAAGCCTCTTTTCTTTATTGGATTTACAAAGTGGTCTGGAGTTTTAAGCTTTTAAACACCTTGATGGCTAGTTGTTGTCGGTTTGCAGTTCCTATGTTGGCATGTAGAGGTCAGACCACCATGAATAATGGATAAAATCACTGAATGAAAATGCATATAGTGAAAGAGTTGCCCAACAAGGGTATCCCAGCACTTGATAAGTAAATCACAGTCCGTTTTAAGCAGAGTGAAACAGCCATAGTCAGGTTTCAATAGTGTTATTTATAGTGAAAGAGACACGTTTTCAATTATTTCCACAGCTTAATTCAGAAGGAATTTCTCTAAGAGAGGGAGGCAGCTCATTCAAGAGTTTGAAAGCAAGGAAAAAGAAGGAACATCCTCTTTGCTGCATCTGCTTTGGGATTTCTAGCAGGTCCATATCAGACACCCTGAGTTCGCTGTTTGGATGATAATGGGTAATCCTCTGCCTCAACTATTTGGGACTTTTCTTGTAGAAAGCTCTATAAGTTTGCCCAGATATTTACAATGGATTCCCTTTTGTATCATAAGGCAATCCGACCTCTTCGGGTGAGGAGTAATTGATTCAGTGCTATGCACCAGCACATAATCATCAACATCAGCGCTTTTCATGAGCACCAGTTAAGGACACATTCAATTATGGCAGGCACGGGGAGATTAAGTGATTTGCCCAGAATCACAGGATGTTGAGCCAAAGCCAAGACTCAAACCTGATATCCAAACTTTGAAGTCGGAGCTCTGCCCATTATGCCACATCCTCTCCCCACTCTCATGGTTAGTAGTTGGTTCTGGTTTAGGCAGCGCTAACAGGAGAAAATGGGCTGGTGACAACTGCCTCCTGACAGGAGCCCCGGCACTTACTGTTTTACAAAATTAACCACTGAATTGATTGCTGATGGGGTATGTTCAGTAGTAGCCTTGCTGTAGCATTATGTACGACCTGGAGTCGATAAAACAGACACAAATGAATAGAGCAAGCATAGTGCTGAGCCACTAACTGCTAAGAAAGAGACACAGGTTCAAAAGCTGCTGAGCTGTGTAACAACTTCAAGGCAGCGGATTGGTCTCCATCTAGGTTCATCATGATACACTCTAACACCTCAAGGGGTGCAGATTCAATACTATAGCCTGGTGGAAAGCCAGGAAGAGTGCGTGCCTACCGTAGTGAGTGGTCTGGGTTGGATTTACAATCCAGATGTTACTTTGACACAACACAGTAGGGGTGTGTAAAGTTTGAATTGCTTCCAAGAAGTCAGGTAAAATCAGGAAACCTTTGCCCTACATTTTTACCTGGGATCCACATCCCACCCATGGAGGGTGGGATGTAAGGCTGACGGTCATTGACTCCTGGTATTCACTGGTACCACTCAGAGTGGCTCTGAGCCCTGAGTGGTTGTGGGACAATGTTGCCGCATCATCCATTTTTCAACCACCAAAAGTCAAACTCTAATGAAAGGAGCCCGCGGTGGGTGGAGAATGCAGCAGAACAGCTGCGCACCTGGAAATAAGCACTGGCAAAGCCAATATGTCTGGTTATGATTGCCAACCTTTAGACGTTTACAATGCTTGTTTAGTCATTGTTCTTATAAAACGTTATTGTTAGGGGAGCTGAAGGGCAATAGCCAATATAAAAACAATACATTGGCTGAAAGCAAAAATATTTTTTTGTTTCAAAAATACACATTGCCGAAATATCCCCTGGCACTGAAGGGAACTACATTGTCCGCAGATGTATTCCTTGTGAAAGAGCAGAATGCTGTCAATTGCATGAAGCTAGCCAATGGGTGAAGTGGGGTGACCAACTGGCCCATTCTGTATGCTGTAGGTGACAGAAGACAAATAGGAATGACGCGTTAACTGACCAATGGATGAAGTGGCTGACTAAAATCCCCTATAAGTATATTATATAAGCTTATATAAAATAACTTTACTAAAATCAAAAGGTTTTGGCTAATGTCAGACCTCAAAAGGTGAGAGTTATCTCGACTGCGAGTCCCATGCGGGTCGTGAAGTGCCTCTGAGAGCCTGGGCCCTGACACCGAGTTCAGTTTCATTGACATTTATTTCCTTTTTCTTAAATTTGCACTTCGCAGAACTAGTAAAGTTTGTTTTAATTATGCAGTGTTGCATAGCATTGACTTTGCAACTTCACAGGACCCTAATTACAAACCGTCCCAAAATCAACCTCAAAATGCAGGGTGAAACACAATGCATCCCTGAAATACATAAACACTTGCACAAGATATGCTTAAATACAGATGATTTCTGTGAAGTGGTTTCCATTGGACATAATGCTATGAAACACTAGCAACAGCAGGAGAAATGTTGTACACTTTGAAAGCTAGAATAGAATCCTTTGAATAACCAGCACTTTTGTACTTTTTCGTTCGATGTAAAAACAATTACATTGACTCAAGAATTTCACAACATTTTTTGCCATTCCAGTCAAATGATATTTTGATTTCCTTTCCGCCCCATCACAGAGCAGGTAATAGAAGCTATCTTAGCCTACTGCTGGTGCCACCTTAGGTAAACAATTAGACACGTTTTGCCCTAATAAGGCCATTTAAGAAATGAAAGCACTTTGCATTTGCTGTATGGTCTCGATGGATGGTCCAATCTATGGTAAGCCGAGCGAGTGGGCTACATTGATGATGGATCCCACCATGTGACTGCATGCTCCCTAGGTCTGGCTTAGCAACACAGCTGTGAGCTTGACCTATTGTTTTGAATATTTAAAATATACATAGAATGGGCTTTGGCTACTTGGCTCAAAAAGGGTATTTATTTTTTTACCTCATATTGCAGGCTGTTTGTTGAATTATTCCACCTCCCACGTAGTGCTTATATTCAATGCAGGAGGGGCAATTTGAAATCGCAAAAATACTTATAATCATCAGACATTAAATTATTTATCGCATAGATACATTCTTTTGCTTTTTCACTGTAGTAGGGTTTTTAAAAGTTTTAGTCATGACTTAAAACTCAAGTCAGACCTACTGGCTTTGCAATGCTTTTAACTACTGCCATCTGAATTTTGTGTGGTTGTCCTTCGAGGCTATGAGGAATTTGGCCCTGCCCACTGGATGCTTCCGGAATGATCCTCCAACATGGATCAACCACCTCTGGCACACGATCCATTGACTTGGGTTCCTTATGTTGAGATTGGCAATTCTTTTGTGAGGTTGATAAATACATCCTTCAATAATTGGTATGGGTATGAACCCCGTCACTTTGATTCCTTTCATCTACTTGTGAATTTACATTAACGTATTCTGTATTAGTAAATATGAATAATGCATACTATCACTTTATATAGAAACATCCTCCTTTAAAGAATATTACCTGTATGGTTGTTCACCTGTGTGTGTTCGTAGATGCCTTGTGAGATTTGCTGACCGAGGAAAGATCTTACCACAATACCTAAAAACAATGATTACAATAGTTAGTAGCCATAATTGACTTGGACCAGGAAACGGTAGGAGACTCAAAAATACAAATATGGTTCACGGTTTAATGGTACATCATTTTTTAAAGTCTTTTCCATCTGTATCTTTTATCATATTCTCTGTTTATTGATATATTTGGCATTTATACACAATTTGTTTTGGTTAAAATAAAATGAAGCTTTTTTCACATGCAGTAATCAATATTTTTGGGCAAGTGGATAGGTACGACAAGGTATTCAAAGCATTGCTTTCATTTAAATAAAATGTGACCAGCGTTACAGTACTAATACGAGTTTGTTATGTATAACAAAAGATAGGTTGGTCCTAGATGTAGTGCCAAACAATGCTCACCAAACACTAGTTTACTAGTGCTATGGATCAGTTACTGTGCTCCTAACTATATCCTTTTTAGAGTAATTGTGCTGGCATTTATTCTATGTCAAAGGTAATGCACCACATATGATAGCTACATGAGCTAGGTAATTAACCAGTAGCTTTGTCCCTACCAGCCAGCCATTCCAGTAATCTTCATGCCCCCATTTCACAGTCGCAGTGCTACCAATTAGACCCTTTCCTACAGTTATTGTGCCAGTCATGAAGCCCACATCTGCCAGATCTCTTCACTGCAATTAGGTCCCATCAGTATTAAATGCAGACTAACTTCTGAGTAAATTGCTAATATACATGTTTTTAAATTAGATCCTTTATTTACCCATATGCAAATTTCCTTCGCGGAATATTAACTCAGACCCTAACTGTAATGTATTTGACTGAGCAAAATGTTTAGTATCATAGTGGTTCTTTTTTTTTGCAAAAATGCTATTTTCGGTGACTAATCCCATGGGCTACTAATTAACCTCGTTTTAGGTCACATTGAATGCATCTTTAAAACACCGCGTGGGATGGGGGAAGGGTATTTGTATGTTCTTTACCCATCTTTCTTTTTGCTTAGCTTCGTACCTCTTTATATAAAATACAGAATATATGAGTTGCTTATGCTTTGTATTATCTTTTCATTATGATAACATTTAGTGATTCATAATTTCTAACAAGTGCCTGTAAATGTTTGTATAGTCAGTCGTCAAAATGTACTTCAAATGTTTCATTATCCCACTCTTCTGTTTCACTATTATGATTCACATGCCGCTGAGACGAATAAATACATTTGGGAACATCATCACAATGTCAGCCTAGATAGTGCCTCTGTTTCACCAAGGTATGGTAAAGCAACAGCTTTAGGATGCAAATGTGGTGGTGCAAGGTTATAGACCAAGGCCAACAGCTAACAGCCACAAAATGTATTTTTTCTATCAATGTGGAGCGCTCGAGGGGCAAAGTAGCATTTTTCCTGGAGCATTAAAACCCCTGTGAACAGGCATCTCCTTTCCCAACTGTGAGGTTATATCAGGCATATAACTGCCTCTCATCTAACACTAATGTCCTTTTGAAATTTTCTGACTATCCAAAAAACTTCACATTTCTCAAGGTATGGAATCATTTCCTGCAAGTCATCTAAAAAAGTATAATATATATTTTTGCTGATTTTAACACATTCTCTTTTCCCCTAACTGGGAAAGTCTAGCCCAACATGAAAAATACATTCAAGGTTTACCCACTCCCCTCACTTCTTTACCTGCAGGTGTAGCGCTCCTTGCCTTTCCGTAATATGGAGTCTGATAACGTGGGGGGCGGCGATCGGAAGTTGAACGGATGATGTGGGAGGGGTTGAAGGGCGCTTCCTGAGTCAGCTTTCATGGCCGCAAAACTTTCCAGTTTCTCGGTCATGGATTCGATTGCTGACATCTGTAGAATGGAAAACAAAAGAATTAACTTTTTGGTGGCACTTATAGGAATGTTTACAAAGTTTTTATTGGTCTGGGCGAAACTTTCTTTACTGTTTCTTGAAACGAAAACAATGGCAGAAAAATATTTCACAAACTAATTATTATTAGTACTTTTTCACAACTAGCTTTCAAATACACCTGAGCCGTTCGGCACATGAAATAGGTTAAGAATAGCACCCTGTGGTACCTCACCATGCACATAGCTCCACTCACAAGTTGAAAAACAGAATATGTGCGTAATATAATCCTATAGGTCACCTTTTAGTGGTAGATTCTGGGCCTTTGCACATCCTTACACTTTAGTCATCATTGCATGCAGTGCCGTAAGGAAAAAAAGATGCTGGTCACTCTGCAAAATTTGGTCAGACCCACCTAAAATGTCACTTATGCTGATCACCTTTGAGCTGTATAAAGGCAATGAGACACAAGGGGACTTCAAACAAGAGGGAGACACTTTGCCCACAGGGGCTATACGAAATATCCAAGGACCTTTGCTAATGTCTCTATATTGTCATGAATTAAGGGGCATTTGTAGTCTTTCAAATGATTCTCTACATTTCAAGACAAGCCATGGTATTCGTAGGAGTGATAGGTTGGTTGCAGCTTGCATCCTGGTCCTTACTTCCCAGTCCAAGATGTACCTTGTCCCTTCCATATTTTTAAATCCGAGATGTCATAGATGAGGGATCATTATGCCCAATGCCCCGTGCTCTCAAGAGCCCCACTGTCTTTGACAAACATTTAATTGAAGATTTTTAATAGTTAGCAAGCCTTCTGTCTTCATTATCAATGAGGCATCTTGTGTGGCCAAACCACTCGAAGGCGCCATGTGTCCTGGTTTCTCCAGACCAGTGCAGCTTATTTCACCTGGCCAAAGCGGAAGAAGCACCCAGATGGCTGAGCATTAAGTTTTGGCCCCAGGCCTCACATCAAACGTCTGACAAGACTGTGTGACCTCAGAGTCAGGACGCATATGAGGGTGTAAGGAGTTTACTGCTTGTGGTTTAGACAATAAGAATGGGATTCTTCGTTCTTAAAGCAGACTTTTTCCTTTCACCATGCTAATAGTTCCCACACCCTCATTCTTAGGGTAACGGTAATGGCATGCACGAGTGCGAATCCAAGCAGTTGATACCTTTAGAAACCCGCCACAGTCATGCTGTGATCTGCCACTAGGTGTCGCTATCCCTCTGTTGTGATAACCACAATTCTCATCTCTTTTAAATGGAGATGAGGCATTTATAAAGCGCTTACTGCCCTTACGTAGGGCGCGGAATCAATTAATTACAGTAGGAACATGTTTGCCCGTGGCTCCCCCGTCTAATCATCCCTTCTGACAACACATTGGACTTCTGCATTCCTTTTTAGCCATTTCCGGAATGTCAAGGAGTGAGAGAAAACGTTCTCTAATCGTAAGAAAATGATGCTGGAAGTGTCCCTCTAAGTAAGCTCCAAGTGAAGCTTGCACAGAACCGGTGAGCCGTTAAACTGCCTCGCGACGTTCAGCGGCGTCAAGGGGAGCGTGGGAGGGAAGTCACGTGACACAGGCGGGAGTCTGAGGGAGGCAAGTTGGAGACAGCGAGTGAGCGGAAGGCGGTAGGAAACAGTACATCAAAAGTAGATGTACTATTGTCCCGTTAGGGCTGACCTTTTGCACGTTTACACTGTATTAAAGGGCTCCAGGGACAGAGGCAGCCAAACCATTGTTCCGAAAAGAGTGCTGGAAAAAAACCTACTGTAATCACCCAAAATAAACTGTATGAGGCAAGAGCCATACATGCGTGAAAATAATCTGCTGGGTTTGTAAAGTAAAACTGCACGGTAGTGCGGCACCCAAAAACAATCAGAAATAATGCAAACCCTTTGTCAAAAGATCGTGTTATAGAGGTGAAAGTTTCAGTACCAGCCAGTGTCAGGAATTACTGCCAGAAGCCTGTGGTAGCAGGGGATCTACTCGATTAAACGAAGGCCAGTTGATTAAATATAAGTCGTTTTCGCTAGGTTTAGTTGCCTGTGCATGCATTTTTGGGACATTAATTGAAATACTATGCAGAAAATGCCTGTTGCATCTTTGAACTGGTTATTGTTGTATTGTGTCAAGTTGTCTCTTATATTGCATTTTATTTAACAAAAAGTGTTTCCCTTTTTTGGTACAGAGTGTATACAGTCCAAAAACTCATATGCTGCATCCAGATACAAGAGAAGTTTGTAACTTGTCAGTTGGAATTGTTACCAATGGAAGAAGCTAGGCCTGGGCAGAAGTTTCACTCTGCAGAATTACGCATAGTTCTAAAAAACTCTGCGTGATTCCATTTAATTCCACAAATGGGTGGAAATAGGCATGCCATTCTGCTCGTGCTGTCATTTAGCGCCAGGAGCTCGTTCTGCTCTGAAAAATCAGCGTGAATGGTACCACGCGGCATGCTAGCTTCTCGAGTTGATTTTGCTGCAGCTCAAGTAGATTTTCTACTGGAGTGGCAGCTTTCTGACCACAAACGGTTGCGATCGCCGGCGACCACCCGCACTGGTGTCCTCCTCGTGACTGAAAATCACGCTAGGAGACCCCACACATTGGTCGCACTCGCCAACTTGCCGCTTTTGAAAATATTGCTCCACTTAGTGTAGATTTTCTATTATTAGCTCAAATGAGACAATATTTTGGCATTGTTTAAGGCACAACGTTTTTTGTTAGACAACAATTAGGTATGATATGCTGGTACTGTACCACCTTCTAAACAATTTTGAAACAACTTCAGTGTTCTACGTCTTTTATTCTGCGACTTGCTGATTCTAATTTTAAATCTGTGATGATATGCTTGGGCCCCAGCTACAAATTGACTTGTATTTTAGGGGTCCTGCCCTTATAGGAAACCCTTTTCCATTTTAGTTCGGTTTGTTCTTCTAGTGGGATACATTTGAAAACCATAAGCTTGGTGGTGTCTACTGCATGTGCACTCAATTGTTTCATGCAGCAAACACCTCTATTCCTAAACCTAGATATAAATACAAATTATGGTCAAGGGATGTAATATTGATTTGCAATAATAATATGTTTTCTTTGGATAACTACCATGTCGTTGAAGCAGGGCTCTTAGTTGTGCCATGATTCACAGGGAATAAGCATCAGAGTGAGCCTAGGGAAAGGGAACGGTTGATCACAAAAACTAGTCCTGGGTAACAGGAAGTAATACCACATGGCGACACTTTGGAATTCACACTTTAAACTTCAGCAAAGAAAATCACAAGTAAAAATCGTCATCATTGTATTTATTCTTTAATCTTTATTTGAAGTTCTTTGGTGTGTAATTTTAAATCTGCTGGAGCCATTTCATCCTGATTGACAATGCTTCCCCTGGAAATACAATTTTATCAGATTACTGCCCCTATTCCCAGTTTACTAAAGTGGGCGATCACTGGAGAAAACATTTGATCTCACTGTGCCTTTAGTCCCTTCTCTGTCAAAATTAGGATCTCTTAAAAATAGCATTCGGTGCTATATAAAAAAGAAGACTATTTATATTTCACCTGTTTGTCCATGACCCCAGAACATTTACCAAGGCTTTCTGTTACTTTAGGCAGTAGGATTAGGGTCACCAAATACTGAAAACCAAAGCCTGGCACATTGCAGAAATCTAGAAGTTGGACTACAATTTTTCACGAACCAATGGCCTCGAAATGAATTAACTGAGAGCGCTTGTGTGCATAGAAACCCCAACAATGAGAAGTGAAATGGAATTAAATATAACTTTTAGACACCTTATCACCTGTGTTATCTAAATTTGTTCCTGCTGGGGCTAATAAGTGATTCAGCACTGGAACACATACAAATTTGCCTCCCTTCGTGTTCAGCCGACCCTCTCAAAAACCCCATGAAATGTGCTAAATTTACTTATATTTGCCAGAACTGATGGTGAAAAAACAGGACTGTCGTAGCACATCAGGGAAGCTGGTCACCTTAAGAAGGATGCTAGGAACAGGACCGGTTCGACTATGTGTGGTGGGCATAGAGAGGCATGAGAAGAAAGCAAACAGCGAACAATATTATCACGGTAGCACCCCCGCTACGGCTGGTCTGCGCCGCGTCCTGCAGAGTTCTCACCGTCTTTCTGGGGCTTGCCTGTCCTGCGAGTTCCTCCCTGCTCATGGATATCAGATCCTTTACAAAGGGAGACCCCCACTATTCTAAAGAACACAAACACAGGATGTTCCGGACCGGTCTGTCGCCGTCCTACCACAGAGGACTCGGGAGGAGGAAAATGAGGGGAAGTTATTAAGCAAACTGCTGCGCTGATGAGAAACAATGAGGGGTACTAAGTATAGCTGAGAAAGTAGCCAGGAAGCAGCTTTCACAAACCTGCCAGTTATTCACCCAAGGTGGGAAAATCGTTCAGAAGGGAACAATGCGACAAAGTACTAAATAAAATGGCCTTCCTAGAGCCGACATAAACAAAGGTAATAAAAACCACTGGCACAAAGTAATTACTGTAAGGGAAAGTTGCCTGTGAGAAGAAATCGTTGAGTAAGAGCAAAGTCGAGCTGAAAGTCATACGGACGCCTCAATTCTGCAGCAAGCATGGATAGACAGGGCTGGACATAGCCGGTCCCTCTGTCGGACATCAGTACCTAAGCATCATTCTATGTAACACTCTGAAGCTAAAGCCTTTACACAGTTTTCAACAGTCAACTGAGTGACCCAAATGGCACTCTAATAATTTTCCACCCTGAAATTTAACAATATAGGGTAGGTGCCAAACTGGATCTCTCAAAATTTAGGAAAATACTATGGGGACAGCAGATCAGTGAAAGTTCTAGATATCAGGTTTGGGTCTGAAGGACAGAGAGATAAGGATTTACAGATATTTAAGAGATGCTGAAAGCTTCCCTCTTTAGGAATGCGTCTGAGTAACAACTTAATCCGAGATCACCAGATTCTCTGAAATTATCCAAAAAGATACAATCAGTCTGGAAAGTGGAGTGACAGCGTACAGAATCACATAGTTTATATTACTTTTCTTTATTCTCTTTTTCTATGTGGCCTTGTGTCTCTTTAAATATAGGATGCCTGCTTCTGCTTTTTGGCTGTGCATAACAGGAAGTCTGCGTTGCCTTTCCCCAGTTCTGCTCTAGCCCCAAAACAAAACTCCCTATTGTAAAATCGAAAAGTTGCATCAAGTTAAAATCTTGCAAATTTGTATCCATTACAAAAAAATACAGCTACGAATAATTTACACCGTGATAATTGTAAATAATTCTTCCACAAAAAGTCATTCTAAGCAGGGGTTTTCCCAGGAAAATATATTTTGAGAGACTTGACGAGCCACATGATGGAGACCTCGAACACATAGACAAAACAATCTGTTTGAAAAGCAGAATGACAGTGCAGTGGGTTTATGTGTCTGCTGCACAGTTCTATGGGTTCTCGGTCGATCAGAATCTTAACTCCGTCAAGATGAACTCAGTATTTCATCCTTCTATGCCAGATGCAATGAGTGCAAACTAAGTTAGACACTATTTAGCAGAGCCGGACTGGCTGTAGTGGGCATCAGGGGTTTCCCCTGGATGCTGGAAAAGTGGGGGGCGATTTTGCACTGGTGGGGCCAGTTTTGTTACTGGGGGCCGGTTTTGCAGCAGTGCTGCCATATCAGCCCCCAGTAGTAACAAAAGCAGCAATGCTTCACACTTGCCCACCTTTCCCACTGCAGTCCCTCAGAAAATTGTCACTGCAATGCATGTACAGGAGGGGGAACATGTTGTGCTCCCCCTGCATGCATCCCAATGCAGAGGAGTCACCGGGGGCCATGCAAGGCCCCCTTTGTTTCCCCTCCGCTATGGTGTGCTTGGAGTAGGAACCTGCATGACACCGCCGACGGAGAGGAAACTCGTAATATGCCTCCTGACTGCCACAACACCACCAGGGAACGGTGGTTCCCGGCCAGCTGCGGGGGAGAAAATTTAAATTCAACTCTCCAAATTGTAATACAGCGGTCGGGAGACCGCCGCCACCACGCCACCATGGGTCTGGCGGTCCGTTGACCGCCAGACTCCTAATGGGTCTCTTAGTATTATAGGAAAGTTATGTGGGGTATTGGCAATGTTGTGGGATGTGAAAATAGGTGATGTGCATTACTATTCTTGGCTTCACCACTCATTCGAATTGTGTGATCCTGTGCAAATGGCTTTATCTCCCTGTTTCTTATTTCCCTTACCTATCTACTTTTTGAGTGAGCATAAACAGAGTGTACCCAACCTTAACTGATATGTTAAACATTCTTTACACTTACATCAGAAACATGCTCATTGATTATCACAAATAACTGTCATCTATCTACCCATGATCAAATGCATACTTCAAATACATTAACTCACACATAATTACAATTAATGACATCGACTATTAATGTGGAAAGTCTTGTGAAAGCGATGTAGGACCCAGACACTCTACCCAGATCGCTGAGATTCAGCAGCAGACCATGAGAGTTCTCAGCATTGATTGGCACATTGGTAATATTAGAAATGTTACCTGAGGATGAAAAAGCAGTGGGGAGGGCCGTAAATATTTCTCCTTCAGTGCACCCACAGGGTCAATCACTTTCCGCTTCTCCACCCTGCTGGACAACAACACACAGGGTTACATACCTCACAGGGACAGGCACAGCATCCATACCTCACCAGGACAGGCACAGCAAAGAAACATGCAAAGGGATCCCAGCAGGGCCCAGGGACCAGAGAGATGAGCAATAACGGATCTGCACAAGATAACATTTGTAAATAAACTTCAAAACTCATAGGATGGAATCCCAGCACCATCGTCTTTGTCAACCATGCTTCAGAAATCAAGTCAACGCATACCATCAAGCCACGGTCTGGCTGCACCTCTTTCCAGCCTTTCTATGCTTCAGAAATGGGGGTGGTGATGAACAGAGTGTCTGAATTAAGCAGACCACTCTTACCCAGTCCAAAGATCAGGGCTTGATCCATCACCGTTATTTATCTCACTGCACCATCCCAGTTCAGAACCTGGCTATATGCAAATCAGTCTGTCCCTGGCCCAGTGCATCATGGGAACAGGGCAGACTAAAATACCAAGCCAATTCTTCACCAGAAAGGAGACAAGCTACCGGGGACCGGTTTCTGGCATTTCAGCCGTCTTCGGCCCGGCTTGCTTGAATCCTGATGGTACAGTGAGAAAGGGACTCATGTCTGAGTATACCCTGCCACACCTATAGTGGCCAAAAACGATACAGAAATGGGGGTGGTGATGAACAGAGTGTCTGAATTAAGCAGACCACTCTTACCCAGTCCAAAGATCAGGGCTTGATCCATCACCGTTAATTATCTCACTGCACCATCCCAGTTCAGAACCTGGCTATATGCAAATCAGTCTGTCCTTGGCCCAGTGCATCATGGGAACAGGGCAGACTAAACTACCAAGCCAATTCTTCACCAGAAAGGAGACAAGCTACCGGGGACCGGTTTCTGGCATTTCAGCCGTCTTTGGCCCAGCTTGCTTGAATCCTGATGGTACAGTGAGAAAGGGACTCATGTCTGAGTATACCCTGCCACACCTATAGTGGCCAAAAACGATACAGAAATGGGGGTGGTGATGAACAGAGTGTCTGAATTAAGCAGACCACTCTTACCCAGTCCAAAGATCAGGGCTTGATCCATCACCGTTATTTATCTCACTGCACCATCCCAGTTCAGAACCTGGCTATATGCAAATCAGTCTGTCCCTGGCCCAGTGCATCATGGGAACAGGGCAGACTAAACTACCAAGCCAATTCTTCACCAGAAAGGAGACAAGCTACCGGGGACCGGTTTCTGGCATTTCAGCCGTCTTCGGCCCGGCTTGCTTGAATCCTGATGGTACAGTGAGAAAGGGACTCATGTCTGAGTATACCCTGCCACACCTATAGTGGCCAAAAACGATACAGAAATGGGGGTGGTGATGAACAGAGTGTCTGAATTAAGCAGACCACTCTTACCCAGTCCAAAGATCAGGGCTTGATCCATCACCGTTATTTATCTCACTGCACCATCCCAGTTCAGAACCTGGCTATATGCAAATCAGTCTGTCCCTGGCCCAGTGCATCATGGGAACAGGGCAGACTAAACTACCAAGCCAATTCTTCACCAGAAAGGAGACAAGCTAACGGGGACTCTGTCCCTCACCACCCCTTTTTGTAAATATTTTTGTCCACCCTAAGCGTGGAAGGGTATTCTCAGATGTGAGACCCTTGCTCATTGCACCATCAGGATTCAAGCAAACCGGGCCGAAGACGGCTGTAATGCCAGAAACCGGTCCCCGGGAGCTTGTTTCCTTCCCAGTGTAAGAATTGGCTTTTGTAGTTTGGTTTGCCCTGTTGCCATCATGCACTGGGACAGGAACAGACTAATTTGCATACAGCCAGGTTCTGAAACTGGGATGGTGCAGTGAGCTAAAAAACGGTGTTGGATCTAGCCCTGATCTCTTGACTGGGTGAGAGCTTTCTGCTTAATTCAGAGACTTTGTCCCTCACCACCCCTTTTTGTAAATATTTCTATGCTTCAGGCATCTTTTACTCAGGACATGAAGAAAGGTCATTGAATGAGAATGCATAAACCACAAAAACCGTCTCCAGCTTTTTTTTTCTGGTGTAATGAATTCACCGCTTCTATTTAGGTGGGCTGTAATTTTGTGTGTTAGCAGAAATGTCATCCTATTTACGCTCATGTGAACTGAGGAACCACCAAAACCCACCCTGAAGCATCATGAACCAGAAAACCTTTGAGTTTTTTCATGGATGCGGAAAACCGCGAACAAATGCAGTTCCTAGCACAACTCATATTGTTTGTTCCACAAAACAAAATAAAGTTTCCCCTCTGGGCTGTCTTCAGGGTACTGTACTTGTTTGGGCTGCAGTGACAGACTTTGAGTACCACTTTGTTTCCTCAGTTGGCCCTAATATAATGTGTGACATTCATTGCCATTGCTCCTACAGCATACAACCTAAACTTTTTGTAATTTTAGGGGGTGCTTACCGTTATAGCAGAGGCTCCTGGAGATGAGGTACTTTGTTTATCAAAGTGTCTTTGTTAGGTTTACTGCCTGACTCCAGGTTGCAGCAGAGCCAATTTACCAGTCCAGGACTGTCATTTTATAACCAGCAGAGCTACTGAATGTATTGTAAACTTTGAGATAGCTTTGTGTCTGTCTCTGGCATATTAATCAATGGCATTCAATCTTAGTTCCCTGCTCCTGATTTGAAGGCTGTCCTCCCTTTTCTTGTCCCACCCAAAGAAATATTCTCATTGTTTTTCGACTAGACGAGTTGTATTCTTCCACTGCTGACACCAGAACCTTCCACTGCTGTGCATGAGGGATTATTTTGTCTCCCTTTCTCTACCTCTCCCTGATCCGCCCTGTGCAATGCTTTCTTTGCAATAATAAAAAAAACATTCCACACACATTGCAGCCATATGGGAAAGCAAGCATTGATGATGTGGCGCAGTGGCCAGGGCGGCTGACTCGAGAAGTGGGGATCCTGGTTTGAGTCTCGGTGGCACCGCACAACATCCTGTGATTCTATGCAAATTACGTAATCTCTCTGGGGTGATACATTTTTATATAAATATATTGCAAGAGAAAAGGCAAAACTTTATGAAACTATAGTTCCACCAAAGATAATGTTAACAGTATTTCAGTGGCGGGAAACTGATAAGAGAAGATGAGGAGGAACAAGCGTTGGTAAATGCAGGAAAATATGCTACACCAATAGAAATGGAGGACAGGTAAGTGTCACGCTCAGGAACCAATGAGAAGGCAAGAAAGAGAGGAGGCGGGATGTAAGTCCCTTTTCAATTTTATATTAAAAACAATAGATCTGTGCCCTTACCTCTCAGTTTCTCTCAAGCAGTTGCAGCATTATGTCAGGCCCCATGGTGGAACATGGAGGCCTGGCCGTTGGATGTTAACCTTGAGATTACTGTGTTTTCCCTGATAGGGCCTGTACCACGGGTCGGCTGTGTGGTCCGGACAGCCAAGGAACACATAGCAGGCAGGGCTGGGCACAGGAAGTTATGACAGCTTTATTACCGAAAGCCCTGGCTTGATTGCGATTACATCCTAATCGTTGCTGATTGCTAACAGAGTTTTGTGGTTAGTTTCTGCAGCTATTTAAACAGTAGTTTGAGGAGCACAGAATGTTTTCACTTTATCTGGAAGTCACATCGCTGTGAACTTTGTGCTCATAAAGTGCTTCGAGACAATGGGAAGCAAACTGCATTTCATTGCCTGGGTGGGGTTGGGGCGAGCAGAAACGAGACTTGCTATTTGGTGGATAAGGCTGCTCGCTCAACCTTGAGTTTACTCTTTGTGTGAATTTAGACACTTAACCATTATTGGTTCACGCAGCTGCCATTTGCAGGTCCACAATACACCTTCCCTGCACTAAAATAATGTTCCCACCACCTCCATACCATCCTCTTCACCACAATGGCTGCCGAGTAAATATCAGATATTCCGAGCAGAGGCAGTCTAGCGCGTCACTTCCGTCTTGTGACTTATATTCCTCAAAACAATCAGTAGAACGCCTTTTCTGATGACGTGCATCTTTTGAATTGGAGGCCCGAAGTGCTATCACAACTTAACTATGATTAAAAGTCAAAACTGGAAAACAAAACCCGTTCTGTCATTATTTATTTCTCATAGCATAATTCAATGAACACTTAAACGATTATGAGGTGGAGTGGATTTCCTAAATATCTCTAACTCGTATATTAATAGTAACATATCCGTAAAATGTTTGGCTCAATGAATATAATGTACCTCAATCCTCATCTCCATCTTGTTATTCTACTGGAGTGTGGCAGTGAGGAGACTGCTTTGTGACTCTACCCACAGTTTAAGAGGCGTTTCAGTCCTCCACCTACGAGGCCATCCTCTCTTTGTCCTTTCTCTGTTTCGATGGTAGCAAACTAGGTCTCCCTGAACTCTAAATTGTCATCCTGATTTATTGTCAGTCTTCCACAATGCTGACACTAGCAATATATGAAATTAAATAATATTTCAATGAAATGAATCACACTTAATTCAGATGTCACGGACTAGTTTAAAAGTACCTGGAATCACCCTGATGAAAAATATTCAGTTTAGAATAGCACTTCTCTGCCATTGTTTGCCTTGACTTACGTTTCCTAAATAGGGCTTCCTGGTTATAGGGAGATGCTTTGTAAATGTAGGATAGCTAGTCTGGGTACAGACTGAGCATCAGCATTAATTGACTGTACTTTGACAAAGAAAGGAAGAGAGAAAGAAATTAGGGAGGAAACGAAGGGAGAAAGAAAGGGGGCAGGCATATCAATCAATCCACGGAGGAGAGAAAGAGAGGGAGAGAAATTGAGTGTTTTATAGGCCCATGGAAGAGAGGAAGAGGGTAAGAAAGAAGGGAGTGTTGTAAAGGCCTATCAATCAATCTATGGAGGCGACGAAGACAAATCATAGACTATGTAGGCCTATCTATCATTCTAAAGAAGAGAGGAAGGGAGAAAGAAAGAGAGGGTTAGATAGGACTATCTGCAGGTCTGAAGAGGAGAGGAAGGGAGAAAGAATGGAGGGGTTTTAGAGGACTAGCTATCAATCTACAGAGGAGAGGAGGGAGAAAGAAAGGGAGGGTGAAATAGACCTAGCTAACGATCTACAGAAGAGAGGAAGGGAGAAAGAAAGGGGGCGTTATATTGGCCTAGCCAGCTGCGACCCGTGGAGGGAGTCCGGTGGGGCAGGGAGGCGTTGAGGGGGAGGGGCAGGGTGGGGGGTGGTAAACAATGGAATATGGATAATTGCAGGTAAGTAAACAATTTAATAAATAAAACGAACTTCGTAGCGCACCCTGCATCGCATTTTGGAATGCAGGGTGCGCCACGAAATTCGTTTTATTTATTAAATTGTTTACTTACCTGCAATTATCCATATTCCATTGTTTACCACCCCCCACCCTGCCCCTCCCCCGCACCGCCTCCCTGCCCCACCGTACTCCCTCCACGGGCCACGGCTGGGCCTAGCTATCGATCTACAGAGGAGAGGAAGGGAGAAAGAAAGGGGGGTTATATAGGCCTAGCTATCGATCTACCATTATATCTCTCTTGCAATCTGCAATTTTATTTCTCTATTTAAATCTCTCTACATCCCTGTCATTTTCTTTATCGCTCTGTTTGTATACATCTTTAAATTGTATAAATATATGTATATATATATATATATATATATATATATATATATATACATATGTGTGGGTTTGTTGATATTATCAATCACTTTATAACTGTTTCTTGTCTACCTGTCGCCTATCTGCCTATCTGCATTGTGTTTGACTATCTGATTATCTGTCCGTCTGTTTATCTGTTTACCTACAATGGCCCTCTTAACAGCAAACCCCTTCAAGCGGTCAGAGTTCAGAAGAATGCTAAATAGGTTTGTGTACTTTCATCTACCTTTGCGCAGTCGGATTGCACCAGAATATTCACTGTTTACTGAAATATTGCGCCCAGAATATTAATACACAAAAGACCTAAATCTCATTTGACTGGAAATTGGAGCTTGCACACCACTCAGGATTACATTTTAAGTAGGAATACCGCATATCCCCACAACTTACAAAAATTGTCAGGTCGGAGCTTGTGGTAGTTGTGTATGGAAAATATTGCAAATTCTGAGAATTTAGAATGGGGAAGTATTGGTACACCAGGTAAACACTATACCCCAGGGAGCGGTATATCCTCTCCAAATAATGAGCAAAACATAATGATGCCTCTGGTAAGGGGTAATATGGTGGCGTGCGACTGATAGTGGGGGTCGAACTGTGTGCCCAGCTAACACTAACTGATGATGTGAATGGATTCCACTCTGCAAGTCATAACAGCCAGTCACTGCCTTGGGGTAGAGACACAAAGATGTTCGAGCAATACTGTAATTTGTAGCACTAGGCTGAGGCTTCCTGCTCTCATGATTAGATCATCACATTTAAAGAAGAATTTGCGAGAGTTTGCAGGGAGCCGCCATTTTGTTCCTTTTTTGTCTCCCAGAAACAATTTGCAGAGGTCAGTATGTGCCTAATGATACCATCCTTCACTTCTCGACGTTCCCTGGCCTGCACTGTTTCCTCCTCAAGAACTGTTTAAATTGGCACAGGGCTTTCTGGAGTTATTATTCCACCATTCATCGTGGAAAAGATGCAGAGCTGGCGGAGCTCTAAAACAATTCCTGCTCTTTGCCCCTTTAAGGCAGTTAGTTGCACTCCCTTTGCTGCATCCTGGGGTGCCTACGCATAAGCGGAGGATAAACATAAGAAGACATTATTGTGATGCTGGCGTATGCGGCCTAGTGCACAGGAGGTGAAAATGGGTCTGCAATATGGACTCTTGGTAAAACCTATTCTGTTTAATGGGGATGACACAAGTTTGCACCAATCATCTCTTGGCTCACTCATACAGCTGCACCACAGGTTTCCACACTTTTTGGCTTTGCATTATGCCTAGTTTCCTCGCTAAGTCTTTCGGCAGAAGTGATGGGTCCTCACCTAGGGTAGACTACAGGGGCCAGTAAGGGCCATCACTAGTGCTCCACAGCTAGCCAAGAGCTCAAAAGCAGACAATAGGGTACACTTCTCCCCCAGCAAGTTGGTGCCTCTGTAAGACCAGGAGGGCTGCCTCTACATCTGTGGAGAGGGATGTGCAGCTGACTCTGACCCAGTCCTTGTAGCTTTTTAGAGCTACACTGCTGGTCTGAAAAATATCTTGAGTTCACTATTGAGTGGTCCACCTCTAGCAGAGAGGCACTGGGGATGACCCTGTTACTAATCATTCAAGTACCTTGGAGAAACGGAGACAATATGACAACCGAATTTTATTGGCAAAGGGATATATAATCATAGGGGAACAAAGGTCCACCGGAAGTTAAGTTGGATTATGTGATTTATGTATTGATTAGAGGAAGTTTTTCTCGTGCAAGACAACTTTTAAGAATGTCCATGTGTCACATGTTTCCATAAATCCATAAATCAATGAAGCAAAGTTTGAGGGGCACATATAGGCCGACTAGCTCCTTACAACAAAGGTCATCTTCTGCTGGTCCTATTTTTTAAGCTAGTGACCCACTGCCTTCTGGGACGTGTAGGCAAATACTTATAAAGGGAAAACAAAAGCACAAGTCCCAGAATACAAGTTGTTTTTGCCTAACAAAGAGTCAGGACAGGCAAAAGAGCATCAACATAACAAATGGCTCGTTGGCATCTATGAGTTAGAAGGGAAATCCTGGAAATTATAGTTAATCCCTCACTTTTTCTCCTCTATGACTGACCACATATCAAGAGTCCAGAGTTGTAAACATTGGGGTATGTTTACTAAAAAATTACACAACGCAGATCAGCGTCCAAAGTTGCTGCACTGCATAATGTGTGAGGGAGAAAGCACTGTCTCCCTTTCTCCATAGGACTGGCGCACAAACAGGGTGCCTAGAGTCTTGGACACACCTTTGCTCCATAGCGAAAGGGTGTGTATGTGAAGTCTAGCATTGGTTTTGAACTGGAAGGGTACCCTTCCAATACAAAATAATGTGCCAAGACAAACTTTTAAACTTTTGGATTTATGTCGCTCAGTGCAGTACACATGCAATTGGAAAGGATTGGAGAGTTAATGCCACTATCATTTTTTTTTTTTTTTGTATTAAAACCCATGGGTTGTTGCATGGGAACACTCGTTGAGCCCATGGAACGCCCCGTAACGCAAAGCAATGCAAGTCAAGCAACTTTCCAGCACAAAAAAAGTTTTGCACTGAAAACTAAATTCAGAATAAACAATTTGCCCTGGCTTTGAGTTACTCTTGTGATAAAAACCCAGTGCAAAATGTTAGTAAATCTGCCGCCTTGTCTTGATGCTTCTTTATCTGCACAGCTCCTGGGCAAACCCCTCAACTCCATTTCCATTTCTGTGCCACACACGTGCTTTTCATTAACCCTCCATTTCACCATGATGAGCTGGCGGCCTGCTTGTGGTCAGTCCACACTTGTAGCCGGTCTGTGACTGCATTCTTATTTTTAATAATGTGATCAGTGACATTTACTCCTCCTTTGGGGGATGGTATAGGCGCGGTGGTGGGGACGGAGTGGATTCGATGTTACGCGTACATTCTTAAAGCACTAGTTTTGAAGTAGCTGCCACACATGTAACTGCTCTCAGTGTGTGCCTGTTGTGCATCTACCTAACACCATGGCATCCCCAACGCAACACACTCGCAGTTCTGGCCAAGATTGATGTGCAGGAAGCACACATCTCCTGCACTAATGACTAGCCACATTAAGGGTCTGCTTCACTACACATGCTCTCTATGTCAGTTGTTAATGGACAGGAAGTGCCCTGGTCCCTGGTCATTATTCTGGAAAGAGGATATGCACATGGTCACACATGCATTTTAATAGGATGAGCTGCCGGATGCTTCAATCAGGTCATTTTACAAAACAGAACAGGTGAAATTCCTCTCTTTGTTCACACATTTTCGTTTTTATAGGATTGCTCATTTACAGACTCGAGGGGCTTTTAAAGAAGTGTGCGTTTTGAGCCCAGTTTAGCATTAGGTTCCATGTTAACGTGAGATTTCAGTCAATACATGTACTGTAACATAAAAAAAATCTATACATTTAAGAACATTCCAAACTTATTTTTGACACAAAACACTATTTTGGATTCAAAGCTATTTGTTACTTTTTCAGTTTTGTTTGTTTTGCAGCTTTGCAGTACGTTGATGATTGTCAATCTCATGCAAGAAGAGTAGCACATTGAAAGTGAACATAAACAATCAATTGGTGGAAGTGTTAATTTTCCAAGCTCTCCTTGTCCGTAGGTGCACATTGCTTCAGTCTTGCACTTTTGTTTCTCAAAACATTTCAGTCTGGTACATTTGTCAAATTCATTTATTTGATGGCAATCAAGATAATAAATCGTAAAATGCCACAACTTGTTAAATAAAAACTCTGGACTGCAGCATGGTGTCCCCATCGATAGAGGCTCGCCTGGTACCCCAACCAACAGACCACCTCTCTTATGTAACCCACCAAAAAGCATTAAAATATATATATATAGATAGACATCACACCTCTGCGCTCACAGTCCCCTTTTCATATTGACAAAAACATCAACCAGTAGCAGCATCTAATTAGAACAAGGTGTGTTAATACCTGTAAATTGGATCCATGAAGAATGGTGAAGGTTTCGCATAGTGCAGAGATGGTTGCTGTGGATACTGAGAATGAGAGATCTTCGGAAGCACATCGTTGGCCATCAATTTGCGGTCACTGTAGATGTGATTTTTCCGGGACTCCCGCCCACCGTTCTGGCTGGCCCGGCTCCGGTTGCTGATGCTAAGGTCCAGTGGCTGCTCCTCCCCTGTGGGCAAGGTGGGCGCCAAAGCCTTGGGTGGAAGTGGTGCTGGGGTTGTCCTCACCTCTTTGGGTTTGGTGGTGAGGTCAAAGGGGGACTCAGAGCTGGCGCTACCAACTTTCTGATGGTCCCTGGGTGACTTTGGTTCTGCCTTGACCAGCAAGTTGTTATTCAGGGTCCGGTCCGTGAAAGCTGGGTACAGCGAATGGGGGAAGTTAGGGAGGAACTGAAAGGGGAACATGGAATGGTAAGGCAGGGCACCCATTTTCTTTTCCTGCATGCCCATAAAACCTGGACCAAAGTATTTCTCTGCAATTGAAGCAATTGCCTTAATGGAGTCATTAGCAGCCCCCATGTTGGGCAGAAGTTGTTCTTCTGGAGGTGGGAAAAAGGAATGCTGGGAATAGAAAAAGGGTCGGTCAGGCATATTGTTGTTCGAACTGGAGGAAACAGAGCTGCTTACCACATCCTGCTTGTTTTCAGTGTGTTTGTTTTTCGCTTTGTTTTTATCTCTGTCGCTATCCAGGTCACTGTCCAAGTCAGACCCTGTACCCGTCGTGGTGTCCAGATCTGTGCCGGTAGTCGTGTTCACATCCTCAAAGTCACTGCCATCGGACATGTCACTGCTCCGCGCCTTCAGCTTTTCCATGTATGAGTTTTCCAGACTGCTGCCATATTTTTCCTCCAGGGATGCAGCCTGGCTGTTGCTGTTCATGTTAGACATCAAAGGTAATGCCGAGTTCCCCAGAGGGTTGGGAAGTTTGGCATCTTGGTTGTGGTTCAAGGGGCTTTTCAACAGCTGTGTGGGGGGCAATAAAGGTGGGCGGGGATATAAAGAGGGAGGGAAAATCCCTGGAAATCCTGAAGTCAGTGCTGGGAAATGGGGAGGACCAGGGGAGAAGGTCATACTCCCTGGATGCCCCCGCGAAGGAAAGTAGTCACCGAAACCAAGGCTGGTGTGGTTGAGGTGTGGTGAAGATTTGGATTTGTCCATCAGGGAGCTAGGGTTCAAAGGTAAGCCGGCAGAAAAAATGCCCCCCGGATTGTAATGGTTCTTGCCCTCACAGAAACGCCGGTGCTTGTTGAGGGAGGAGGTAGTGCTGAACATCTGCCCGCAGTCCTTGCATTTGATCTGGGTACGGCAGTCGGCGTGCATCCGCTTGTGGCGACACAGGTTGGAGAACTGTGTGTACGATTTGTGGCAGACCTCACCTGGAATACCAACAGAAACCAAAACAAAAATAATATAAAATAAAAGGAAAGATTTTACAGCAAAATCAGACAAGTGAAACTACATACTTTGTACCTTTTCTAGATTAAAGACTTTTAAGACAATTTTAAATAAAACATTGGAAAACTTTGAAAATAGCAAATTCAGCATTGGATTTTCTTTTGGAATGGGTCGATTTACCACCGTTTTGGCTACAAGTGACGTAAGTCTACAAAGGTCTTAAGTTATTCTAGACCCTGTCGGAAGCCTTGAATCCTGCCTTCTGGATTCAACGTGGCAGGAGACCTGTTTCTACTGAAAAAGCAGTACCATTTAAATATTTTAAAATCCAAACACAATTCTTTTTTTATTAGTCTACCATTTTCTAGCTCGAGCATTAATAAGAAAGAAGAACTCACTAGTACAGTAACTCTATTATGAGTGATTTATTTAGAGTTAACAAGCCCCGGGGCTGCTTCAGTGTGCTAGTAGTCTTCCATCCATGGATTGTCACAGCATTGGCATGAATGCTGCAGCAGCCCCAACAGAACCCTACTGAATTCCACCAGTCCATTCTAACTGCAAATGAAAACATTTATGATTTATTCAACACAATGGTTTTGTTGTGGACTGATGTGAGGTCATCATATGAGGTGTCACAAGAGAAGAAAAAAAACACTGAATATGGTGGACTTGCTGTTTGGGGAATTTGAGATTTCTCAACAACCGAATGCCCAGGGAAGGTAGTTAAACCGGGTCAAAGTCAGACACATGCCAGGCATGACATTTGACCAACCGAATCTCAGCTCAAGATGCCTAAAAGAAGCACAGGTGAGTGGGGACTTGTCTCTTTTTCACTACAGACCAATCCACTTCTGTCTCAAGATGCAGAGCATTTAATCCCAAAAGAGGACCACGCCTATTGAGTCAGCCGCTATTCCTACTTCATTTAATGGCACCTTTCTGGCTGGCCTCTCTGTAATGCACCCTTCTGCTAAGATGGAGGTAGTAGCGGTATAGCCGATGGGGCACATCTTTTGGTAGTAGTAGGAAGGAAGAGTACTTTTGACACACAGACCTAACACACATAGCTTTCTCAGTACTGCTAGGGTCAGAATGTATCAGTGTTTTGGGGTGAGTGCTAGGGGAGCCACATGAAAAGAGAGTGGATAAGGATGGCCAAGTAGGAAGCAAGAGGGTGGACCGCTAGAGTTCTATTCTCAATGGAGAAAGCAATATCATGCTAAAGTATAGTTCTATCAAAATGCAGCCTTCTTTATTATCCTCACCTTTACAATTTCACCTATAAAAACAAGGCAAGGACTGCAGGTGCAATCCCATGAAGGGCCTGATCACGAGTGCCCTTTTAATCCTGATGTGACCACTGGTGGGAGCAACAGGCCCCCATCGTGATTACACGAATTAGGTGAACACCACAGTTGTGTTTTTACCACCAGACACTCTTACTTCTGAAAACAGGTGAAACATTGACTGGTAATGGAGAAAAACATCAAGACTCAGTGTAGAAACACCAAGAATTGGGTTTCCCCCGAGTGTTATGTTGTGTTATATTAGGCTAGGTTATGATATGTTTATTTGTGTGGCACACATATCACCAAGGAGAGTATCCTGGTGTCTAAGCATGGAGCTGCAGTGACTGGAACCTATTGGTTGAGCCAGGTTTTCAGTCTCTTGCGTTAGCTATCCCCCCACGCTCCAAATTACCAATACCCATAATATTGGTAGTTTTGTGGAGAGGAAGACATGTCACTTCTATTTGGGCTCACTCACAATGGGTCCCTTAGCCTTTCCATTTTCACACCAATTGTTATCCTGGAAACCCTTTTCTGATTTCCAGGGCTCAGTGACGGCAATTCGAAGTATGAGCTCAGGGACAGCAATTCATGGGCAATAAAGGACCTAAAATGTCTAACTTGTTGAAGGCTGAGTTAGAAAAAATATGTCTTAGCTATTTCAATTTATTGACATATTTTCTAAAAACGATTTCTAGTAGTCTCTCCTTTTAACCCTAATCATTAAATCTGACAACCCTCCATCTTCACCATGCTATGTAAGTTCCCCCCACCATTCTCTCTAACACAAACTGGGGGGTTGTGCATAGTTTTGCGATGGACAACACGCCACAACCCCTTCTGGCTGAGACAACTGTCTGCAAATACCTCATATCAAATAAATGTAAATAAATGCATCATGTCCTCTCCCTTGGTTTGATCACTTTGTCACAGAAACCAATGAAAAAATTCGTTAGACCCAAAGACTGTTTTTCACTGTTTGTTGGTAAGACAGCCTGGTATTCGTCTGACTTTGTTTTATTTTCTATTATTCTGTGTGTCGATAAACAACCTACTTACTTTAAAACTATATTCCTGGCTTGGAAAACATTTCTGCCTTTTTGAACCCAAACTTGGGATACTTCTGAGAGTAAAGTTACCAGGACACAGGGATTGGTTTAAGAAGGGAAACCCCCTCTGTTCTTGTTGTTTTTGAAAAGTTGAAGTTTTATTGCCGAAGGAATGTTCTGTCTTTCAAATTACTGGCCATTTCCTGATTCTGACAAGTTTCTGCATTTGTGTGAAATGTGCTTGCTTTATTTTTTTCACATCCTCAAGGGAGACGCCCTGCTTCTGAATTATAGAGCAGGGATGTTTCACAGCTGCCAGAAGATGTCCTGTGACACAGTGGGTAAATAAAATGGGCAATGGTGCTTGTGGGTAGTATGGATATTTAGCTCACCAAAATGACGTCAACCCTGCCTCAGTGTGAGAGCCTCTGGCAGCAAACCTGTTCTCACAATCAAAGATCCTGGCTAAAGTCAGATTCATACAGTCTTATACTCAGCCGGGCCTCTATTTGCTCTTGAACCCACTAAAGGTTGTCCTTAAGGTCTCTTTGTAGACAAACTTGGGGCAAGTTTTACAAAGTTGTCACACAACGCAGAGCAGCAATCATAGTTGCAGCACTACGTTTTGTCAAAGAGAGCAGGACAGCGCCTTATGTACTAAGATATAGCGCTCCTGCTCTCTTCCCAAGAGCTGGTGCACAATCATGCTGTCAAGTGCCACGCCCAAACCTTTGCACTACATTACAAAGATGTCTGTGTCATGTCCAGCACATGTTTTGTATTGGACTGGTACCCTTGCAGTACAAAATGGATGTGTGCTGTACAGTGCAGGGCACAAAGCCTTGATTACTATTGTTAGTAGATATGGCTTTGCATCAAAAACCATGGGTGGTTGCATGGGAACGCCCACGTGCCACCTGCGGAACCTTTACATTAACACAACTTTCCAGTTGAAAACAATTTTTACTCTGGAAAGTATATCCCAAATAAATATTTTTCACTGGTTTGTGCCACTTTTTGTGATGCAGACTTTAGTAAATGTGCCCCTTCATTTCTGGAGGTCTGTTCCTTTCAGATGGCTGAGACGTAATAATACATTGATTGTACTGTGTCTTCCTCTTAAGATGATAATGGTAGGGCATGATGTGTCAGTGAAGTGGACTTCTTCAATGGAGTACTGTACTTCCAGGTGATGTTTATTTCAAACAGTCTTCTAACAATAAGGTTGGCCATAATAAAGGCAAGGCCTGCATCTAAAGGAAGAGACTGGTAGTGACTGTGTTTGTGGAGCTGATAAAAGACCTGCCTAGAGCGTGATATTGAAATGGGGGTCCCAAACAAGTGACGCTTTCTGGCTTCTATTCCATATTAATGCAGTACTTTCTGTTTTATAAGGCCACACACGTATCTAGCCCACACTACTGCAGCTTAAGTGATTGTAATGGACCACACAAACATGGCTTCATGCTGACTCCAAACTAGCTGCTTCCTGGAATGACCACCACTTATACCATCCACAGAAATGCAGAATATGATGGCAAATGTGATCACTAGAATCACTCAGTCCACTTCAGCCCTCCTCACTCATGGCACACAGACCCTACATTGGCTTAATGGTACCCACGTTTACTCAGTAACATAATTTGGGCAAGCAAAGTATTAACGTACTTTACTTCCTAAAATCAGGGTAGAAATCCTACTAAAATTAGGTGCTGCTGATCCTTCCAAAAAAGAAAAATACACATGGATAAATATGTATCTAGCTACTTTGCTGGGCTGACATGATCAGACCTTTGCCTTCAGCATCAGTATGCCACAAACAAAAACTCTGATAAAATTGCTTGTAAGTTTAAAAAATGTTTTTAAATATAACTTTTTAATCATGGAAATTATTGTTTACAAATATGATATGAATTACACTAACGATTTTCCATGCTCTGCAATGAAAATATATTTTACTTTCCAGTATATCTTTTTGTCTACTTCTGAAAAAAGGTACACAGTGATTAAACTTAAAACTACTATCAGGATGCTTGGTTTTATTTCTACTCCCATCTCTCTTTATCCTTCACTGAAAACATTGTTCAGAATTTTGAAGATTTTCCAATACAGCTAAGTAAGGCTGGAGATATGCAGAAGGCTTCTTTATAGTTATAGAGGCTCAGCGGCCAAAATTTGAGGGAACCGTCTACATGAGGTCTACAGAACTAGATACAATGCCATAGAGGATCAACTTCAGAGATGGACGCTATGTGACAGAAGGAAGATTGTCAGTACTTCCTCCTCTGTACCTTGAAGGGGTTGTGGTTGATACGCGGCCCTGGAGTTGTGACCTACTACAAAAGCACAGTCTCCTGCACATGCAGGTACACGTGAGACCTAAGGGGAAAGGCAACAATTTATAAGTAGGCGCTAGACTGTTTGAATAAGCGCTGAATGGTTTGGACAGGAGAAATAGGTTTTATAATCTAAAATCGTAAGGACCTCAAACATCATATATTTATTTATATCAAAGAAACAGCAATTGTGGAGAAGGGTAGAGAATAGAGATTCGAGTACATGGTATTGGTGGAATGTTGACTTGTCAAAAAGTCAAAATATGCCATAACTATTTACTGAGGAAACAGCGAGTAAGGGAGCAGTGCAGAAAAAAAATGAAAGAATTGCTGCAGATTTTCATTTTGTGTTCTGACCTATAGAGTGACAGGCAGGGCTGGCAGAGGCTTTGCCAGAGCTTGGGAGGCCCTCCGGATATGTGCAATTACAGCTGAAGTCAGGACTGTGATGGGCAGGACAACTTACATATGAAAGGCTTGACAGTGCTATGGATGTGTTTGTGCTGCTTGAGGCCAGACGAGGTGGCGAAGGTTTTGCCGCAGTCGGGGCAGGCATGCGCCCGGGCGCCCACGTGCTGGGACCGGATGTGCCGCTGGAGGTTGCTTGGGTCAGTAAACACCTGAAAGACAGGGAAAAGGAACCAAATTACATTTCTAGTGGAAAGCCTGTGAATGAAAAAGCAGAACTGATTCATACAATGACATAAAACGTGTTGCAAGTCTAGAAAGTACTATCACAGACGATAGCACCTCCCCAAATATGGTTACGATAGACAGCCTAACTTTTCTATACACAATTTATCTCTGCGACAGCCTGATGGCTTAAGTTATGGTGGTACTTTTGAAGGCACCAGAAGGCGATGTAACTGCAAAAGTAAATCTATATTAATATACTACTTGACTGTCCTATTCTATGCTTGGGACAACGCAGTGAGTTGGTACAAATTAAGATGGTGGTATACGTGCCGAGAACCGATTGCAAACTACCAACAAATGGTGCAGTACACAACCGAGCAAATCCTACTTGGTAATGGTTTTCAAATGGGATTGGATGAGCGTTGGCCTTCTTCTCGCCAGAATCCAATCGCTATACTTTCTTACCCACCACGTAAACTTAGGGAGCAAGGACAGGCTGTTTGAGGCATTTGTGGAACATGAACAGATATCATGAGGCATTTTCAGCAGAGGAAAAGATTTGGGGAAGATCTTCGGACACACGTGTGAGATGCATCAACAGCCACCAAGGAGCTGTGACTTAATTTGCCTTAATGTACCACATTTTAAAGGTTCTAAAGCCCACATGCCAAACTGTGAACTATATCACAATGTTTGTTACGCAATGCAGTAACACCACTTTTCAGCAGTAGTTTTCAATCAAAAACTAATGAAAAACATAATCAAAAAAATTAGAGAACCCAGAGGGAGGTTGTTGAACCAGTGATGAGAAGCAAATGTTTCTCTATTGAAGTGGTCAGTTGTGTTTACCTCACCAGTCGTCATGGAAGGACAAGTTTAGAATGGATGACAAACGTTCTTCTCTTTCTATATTGTTATTTTTAAAATATGCTGACAATTCAGCACTTTTTGTGATAGTATAACTTCATTATTTTGTCATTTGTAGACATGTTAGCATTGTCGAGGTAAAGGATGCACCTCATTTGTACGAGTTTAAGACTCATATACAGCAATAAGCAATAGAAAGGCGACCAGTCAACCTATTCCAAGTCCTCCCACTGCATGGCAACACTTGTTTGTTTTTACACTTTTGATCAATTTAAGTATAAACGATTTTATTTGCTGAATTTTAAAATTATGCAGCAGATGATGAATTGTGTGGCAAATATTACATATCTATAATTTTGTAGAAAACACCTTGGCTGCAAAACCACATATTTCTAGTGGTCCTGAGTACTGGGAAGTGGGCCAGCCCACTTCAGATGTTGGCTAACTTCACTGTGAGGGCCACTATTCTTACCCTTCGGGAGGAGCATATCCTCATACAAATTAGTTCCTTTCAGTGCCAGGCACTACTACCTAGGCACTGTCTGCTTTTTGAGTCTATAAAAATATTTTTGTTTTTAACCTATTTTTTTTTAGATTGACAAGGGTACAACAGATTTCTCAACACTAATGTTTTGCAAAAACGATGACAAACAAAACAAGCACTGAGAAAGCCAAAAGGATGACTGCCAAAGACAGACCTACTCGATTTGCAATGCTTTAATTTTTAGAGTGGCGACCAGTACATGTGAAAATTGAAAAGGGATTGACTGTTTTGTTTATTGCATTTTCTTATTTATCCCACTTTTATAAACCCATTCTGAACAATGCATTCCAGTAAGTCTCTTCACAGGAGCTTCCTCTTTCTCAAAATCTCTGGTGACCTATCCTAACAACTCTAATTAAAATGCAAATGTCAGAGTTAGTTGCCTGATTTCTGTCTGTTTCCATCCAGCAGAACCTCTCTTAAACTTTCAGTAAATGTTATGCTTCTGTAACACTCTTGTAACGAGGCAGCACTTTTCATAAAACAAAAGCAAAAGTAAACCTTTTTTTTCTCTGGAAGCTTAGTAGCTAGTTATTAGTTTTAACTATAGGCAGCCGCATTGTCCAGTGGCTTTATTATATTTGGAAAGTTACAGGTAGTCAGAAGGCCACACACTAGCAAGCAAAAATGTTTTTATCATTGTACAGGCATTATCCCAAAAATTCATTAAAAACACTGTGAATGACTGAGGTTTCATTCTGGAAAGTTTAAAAATGTATTTTGTAGGGGCACCCGTTTAGTAATGTCCCATATTTCAGACGCAACCAGATACTTGCCTCAGGTTTGAAGTGTTGCCTAAAGAATTGGAATCTTCGATTTTGACCTTTTTTTATTGAACACTCTAATTCATGGAATGGTTAGAACAGAATATAGAACGTTCATATATTTTGTTTAGCTAAGTATGAAATGACATGAGTGCAAACTATCATATAAATATAGTCATCACATACTCACCAAGAAAGAGATATTTTATAATTATTATACATATATAACATCAGGAAGCGAATAAAAAACATGATATGACTTTTTTGTTGTACATCATAAACCACTGCTCTTTGTTATTTAATAGTGTATCAATAACTTTTTAATATACTGATTCAGTAGCTAGACAGACAATGGAAAATCTTCGGCTTAAATATCATAATAAATGTTAATGCAGAAGGAATTTAAAGTGTAGTCCTTACTCTTAAATGTTTTTAACACTGAAATAAAACGAGGAGTTGGCTGGCTGAATAAAAGCAATGCAGGCTGTTCTTAAACAGCCAGCTGGTTATCAAAACAAGTAATCATTCAGCCAACCATTTAAATAAAAAAATGAGTACATCTATTAATCAGCCAACCAAACATGCATAGAACCAATTAAACAACCAGCCAATAGCTACTCAACAAACTCGTCAGTTTTTCAGCTAGACAGCCAACTGAACAGGCATAGGCAAAGCCAAAAACTCTCACATTAGAGATGCATTTGGCTCTGCCAATGTCTTTTCTTCATGCTGTACTGCATCAAAGCAGATGCTTACAGTATAAAGGAAAGAGAAACAAAAATTAAAATATAAGCACAATGATACGGGCTGAGTCCTTTTGTAGGCGACTACATGCGTTGAGCACACATACGCACACCTACAAAATAATGGAGTCAAGCGACTTCGTCATTGCACATTTTAAAAATGTTAATGGGGTGGGGGTGTCGGGTTAGCTGGTCAGGGAGACTGTGTGGACGGAGAGGGACAGATGAGAGACAGCAACATTACGAGGGGGGAGAAACTAGAGTGGAGAGCAACGTGGAGGAGAGCAGAGAACAGAAGCACCCGGGCAAGCGAGAGAAAAATTGGGGGTATAGAAGCATAGGAGGAAGAGAGGGCAATGTGAATGTGGGAGTGGAAATTAGCACACAGATGAAGGAAAGTGAGGCGGGGGAACAGAAGCTCACAGATGAGAGAGGGTAATCTAAGCGCGGGTAGGGGAAATAGGCACATAATTGAGAGAGCACAATATGGAGGAGCGGAAAAGAACATGATGGAGACAACTGGAAAATACAGGCACTCTCATGCACTGCTTAAACAAAAGAAAAAGTGTTGCTAAAACGCGAGCTGTGGAAGGACACAAGTGCTTCGGTCACACTCCTGGCGATGGGCAAGCAGAAAAAGAGGAAGTAAAGCTGCAGAAGCCAAAAGATAAGGAGCAAGCGAGAGTGATAATATAGCCAACCAATGGTAAGCAGTAGGCGGGCTGTAAGCCCACAGTAAGTTAACAAAATGTATCGCAACAAAAAGCACATGCACTGTTTAAGGCAAGACCTAAAAACTATTCATTCACCCGGCTAATGAGCCACTGGAGTAATCAACAGCTAGCTCCCCTTGGAAGAAACCAGCTAGACACCCAAATACTCGGCACACTAATAAAGAAAACAAAGAGTTTAAATCAGCTAACCAGGAACACAATCAACCAAGCAGTCAATGAAGTAGCAAGGTTACCAAAATATTAGACAGATAGCTAATTGACAGTCAATTAACTCACCAATCAACCAACACAGCAAACTGCTCATCAGTCAGCCATGCTCATACAAAATGTTATAAATGTTACAACCATTGAATATATCTAGACCAAAACCAGTTTCATCACTTAAACTTTGACTCATAATAAATATCAACTGTCCATTCATGTAAACAACTATTGATCATTTCACGGCTAACCAGGCTGATCATTAAACAACTAATTATTTAATTACAAACTGAAGACCAAAAAAACTACATTCAAGACACCAATGTACACATCAAAAACCAAATTGGAAAGCCAATTCTAACACAACCACAAAACCAAAAAAAATAGAAATTCAACTGGTTTTGTACAAAAACACACAGGTAAATGACCAATCAACCCACAATATTGCCACAGCCACAATCCAGCAATCGAACCAACTAACCAGTTAGCTGGCTGACAGACACGCTAAATTATTGCCAAGCAGCAATTAAACCAACTAACAGGTAGTCTCCTTAAACTAAAATAGCATGCTGGAAATTATGTTGTCAAACTAGGGTAACCTACAGGTATTAAATGGAAGAGTTTCAAGGCTCCATCTTACCCCATTGCAGGGTTTAAAAATAAAGGCACCTGCCCTCACTGGAATACTGCCCAGACATAGAATTCCAGTCAATACAATGTGTTTGTTCTTATTTGATGGTGAGAAACAAGTAGCATGCAAGTCTGTGGGTAAAGGAGTTATGGAAAAGGGCTGTAGCACAATTCAGAAAGTAGGAAACATTTGATTTACAGCAATATTCACTTTGGTATGGGCTGCTAGAGTTGGTCTTTTACTGTTAACTTTCAAGAGACAGGAGCTTGTGGTAGTGGAATTTGGCTAAATTAATTAGGGGGAATTGTAAGTGGTAATAAGTGCTATTCTGTCTTATCCTTATTAAAATAGGTTTGGCCAACATGAAACACCCACCTTAGTTTTTTCACCAGGGTCAGTTTGTCCCAAAAGTAAGTACTTTTGGGCAAGCAACTCAGGATTGCATGTCTACTAACTCCTAATGGTGCCAAACACTTGAAACAAAGGGAACATATAATGCTGTTTGAAAGCAGTGGGAGTGTTGGAGACCTTGATCATGCTCCTTGGAGAGCACTTGCCTTGGCTTGCCATGTGAGTGAAGCAATCTGCAGCGAGTCGCCATCGGTCCGTTCGTTGTGCCATACAGTCCCGCTCTGGCTTGGCTTCAGGTTACCTTTCACTTCAAGAGCCTCGCTCAGTGATTCGGACTGCCCTCGCGATGGCTGCGGCTCGTCGTCTCCGAGCTGGAAAAAGTTTGTGTTAATTTCTTCATGCCAGGCTGTTGCTCGTGAAGCTGGTGATGTACTATGTTGCATCTGGGTTGCGGGGAGTGACATAGTAAGGTTGGTGTAAGTGGTCTAGTGCCCTCTGGTGTGCGTAGGGAGCATTTCTGGGTCTGACACCTACTTTGTAAGGGTTGAGGGTAATGAGAAGGGGTAAACTTAGTTAATAGGAAAATCATCCAACTTTGACACCTCTACTAAGTAGTTTCAAGGGCAGATTAAAATCCCTGGTGCGTTGATTTAGAGGGTTGATTCAACCTTAAATCTTTTAAAGAAAATTGTGATTTAAATAGTCAACCCCTTTGTGGACATTTACAGTACCTTGACGCAGTTTTCACATTCAAATCGCTTGCCGCTGTCATGTGACATCTGGTGCCGAATAAGGTTCGACTTCCAGTTGAAGGCCTTCGGACACTGGTCACACTTGTATTCGCGTTCCTCTGTGTGGATTATCATATGCTGCTCTAAACTGGAGAATAAAAAGTGCACACATGAACAGATGAATGGCAATACTTTGTGGGTGTAGTACATATGATTTCATATGATTTAATATTGTTTTTCACATTTGGCATCCATTCTTATGTGCAAGCTCCTCAGTGGCATTTGCCTCAGCATTGGAGAATTTACTCAGAGAATTCAAGAAGCCTTATGCAGCTTTCTGGAGGTCGCCATCTTTAAAGTCTTGCTCTGCACATATATTGTGACTGCCGTTGTTGAGGCACAGAGGAGGCCACGAAACACATCAAATGAAATGTAAAACTACACCACTGCGCTGCAGGTAACACCCTGATGCTATGCTAAGGATTTGTAACCATAAGGATATTATTTAGGGCGTTCAGGTGTCATTTTGTTAATGTGTGCCATTGTGTATAGATGCGAACAGAAGGGGAACAGTCCTGTTTCAAACGGTGCTGTGTGTATTTTTATTCATACAGCTCTTACTACCCAGCCCTGACATGTGAACAACCAAATGCATACTTTAAGTCTGTGAAAAGTGAATTGAACTTGGGCCGATTAATCTTTGGGAAGCTTAATCCCAAAGTGGACACATTATACGTTCCTTTTAAGGCAACACATCAGCTATGATAACTAAGAGCCGTTACATAAAGGTAGGTAAGGAGTGGTGATGGAGCCAACAAAAGAGTGACAGCACTTAAGTCGTGGAGTTAACTTGTTGGAAAACATGTATACAGAGGCTGCTATCCTGGAAGAGGTATGGTAGCAGATGCTTCGATCTCTTTAGAACTACTCACTTATTGATAAGCAAACAATTACAGTACTGCTTAGTTACCAGCAAACTATAAAACGTTGACTAATGCATTCCTGGAACGACTAAGAAATAATGAACCTAGATGAGATTAAAGAACGGAATGTCTGTCAGGTTTTCGGACTTTATATGCTTTTTTTGTCCTATGAAAGATGTTAGGGGAAATATCATGAACAGAAAAGCATAACATTTTAAACTCAAATTAACTATCATGTTGCGCATTTTAAGCCATGTAGTCAACCCTACTACTTTGTGTATACTCACATTTATCTTGCCTCATGACTCTATCTTGAAACCGATCGTACTGTACACTTTTGTGTTCTTTTTTTGCTTGATACTAGATTGTTTTATAAACATATATATATATATATATATATATATATATATATATATATATATATATATATATATATATATATATATACATACACACTTTTCTATAATAAAGTAAAACATCTTAGACAGACTAGAAACGTTTGGCACTAGTGCCACATTAAGCAGCAATAAAAAACATTTTAACATGATTCAATGATGTCCAATGTGCCCGAAATAATACGGTACAAGAAAATTGTGGCCTAGATATCGTCTAACAGATATAGGGCCAGATGTAGGAGCCCTAATACCGGTCGGTAACGGCCGAATTAATCGGTATTTTACCGATTTTGAAAAACCACATGTAGGTGGCACTCCTGAGAGTGCCACAGGCCCTTAAAAATCAGTATTTTACCACCCAATGCTATTGGGTGGTAAAATACCGAATTCAGGTGTGCATGCACATCTGTGCATGCACACCTGTGCATGCACACCTGTGCAATGTGACACACAGACATGCCCTTAGGGCATGTCTGTGTGCCACATGGCACACAAGTCCGGAATTGGGGTGCTAGAGGGTGTCAAAGTGACACCCCCTGCACCCTTGCAGGATTCGGTATTTACAGATTCTGTAAATACTAAATCTGTATTTCCCATTGATTCCTATGGGCTTCAAGGCCCATAGGAATCAATGGGAAATACAGATTCGGTATTTACAGAATCGGTAAATACCGACTCTTACAGATTCGGTAATTTTTTACCTACATCTGCCTCCTTCCAATTTACCGACTCTTAAATACCGATTCGGTATGAGTCGGTATTTAAGAGTCGGTAAATCGGATTTACCTACATCTGGCCCATAGTGTGTTAAATATCGTTATTTTAGACAATATTTGTATCAAAACTCTTACATATAACCCCCCTGGAGCAGTATAGAAATTCAGAGTTAAGCTGACTTAGCCGATCACAGGTTCCATCTAAGATATAAGATAGATTCTCTGTTTTCTGAACATCCTAGGATATGGCTGGTTATAAAGATGAAACTGAGATTGTATTAACTACGAGAGACACTTAAAAACAAGGCAGAGGGTAGTGGTGAATTTCATTAGTTTATCTAGCAGGTTGAGAAGGACTGGACATTGGAGTAACAGCCACATACATGTCTTGGTCCTCAAAAAAATGGCAGTACTATCAAGACTTGCCCAAGAACAGCACACAAAAAACGTATTCACTTTTTAAGGAAATTACCCTGATTTTTCTTGCTGGCAAAGTATGACACAGAGGCCCTGATTCCACGCAACTCATTATTCTGGATGCAAATTGCACACGCAGTTATTGTGGCCTAAAGATAGCTTGTGGGCTTTCTCCTGTGATTGATTGGCGAGAGGCAAATGTGTTTTTTTTTACACTCACATCACAGGGGGAATGAACTGTGCTGGTGACTTTTAACAAATGTAGTCAATTTTTACTCGTGGTGTCCACCTCACCGATGGCCAAACAGGAGGAGAGCGCCAAAAGCATACGTTTCTTCAGACTCTAGTCCACGCATAGGTAGCAAGTATTATGGTCTATCATTCAGGGGGATATATATTATTTCCCACGGGAGGGACGTCCACGCCGAGACCTACTGCATTGCAAGTGGCTTAACTCACTACTGTGTGTCATCAGTTCTTAGACGCCAGAGAAAGCAGCATTGTGTGAACGACCGATTCCCACCCGAAGCAGATACCTGAGCCATTAGCTAATAATCTGTGCTTGCTTTCAGAAATAATTGCTTGTTTGCCCTCGCCTAATTCGTGTCTTTATGTTTTTTGCATAGAGGGCAGTGAATGGTGAGCTTTTTGGAATGCATCAGATAATAGCGTGCCATCGGAGGTGACGGTTTTATATTGCACCTTTGAGCTTCACCTCATCCGAACAATAATACCGCGAGACAAACGTAAGCGCCTGGGCCAATCGCTGCTCACGTTTGCATAAAGCAGCAAGGCGCAACTCAATCTCCTCGTGCTGGCCGTACAGGACGCAGAGAGGCGTCAGGCTTCCTTTCAGGAAGTGCCCCGCTATTCTCTGCTTGCAGAGGCTAAGCTTGGGAACGCGGCTGAGGGTGTATCTTCGATATCCATTCATGTGGGTGGATGTGAAAGGCACAGCGCTGGGTAAAAGGCGCAATAAACATCTAGTCTCACCAAGTACTGCTCAGAGCCTGATATGGTTTCGACTGGTATTTTTGAAGTTTCAGTGAGCTAGCTGTTTGGGTTGATGTACCTTTAAATCTATGCGAATGGCAGGGTTCCCGAATACTAAAATGGTTAAAAGCTGGGCAAATGCAACTCTTGTTTGTGCTATTTCTGCATAAATATGGATTTGTTGCATAATACATCACATGATGCATACATTTTAGAGCTTAACAAAAATTATCCTTAACTCACATGGATCAAAAGTTACTAAAAATGCAGCTACACAAGTTGGCGTGCAGTGGAAAGGCATTCACAAAGGTTGACTGTTCATTTTTCCATTGCTTACTGCTGGGTTTGGGTGTTAAACTGATACTATTGAGATAAAACTCATTCCCAAACAGTATTAAAGTGTAAAAATAGCAAAATAACGAAGTAATACAATTCAAAATGTGCCACGTAAAGCCGCACCAACAGCATTTTCCTTCCACATAATTTAGTCAATAATGCTACATAATGTTGTCCTACCCGGTCACATACTTCCAGTGGCCTTACTTAAGGGTGGTTATACATTTTGTCCTTCCGAAGACAGTAGACGATGACTGCATTATATTGGGTGACAATAATCTTATATAAAAGATACATTGAAAAACATGTCAGATAAGAGGGCTTGAGAAAAAAAAAACATTTTCCATTCCTCCCTCTTGTTATTATTTTTGTAAACATTCTGGATTTTAAGCAGGGTTCCCACCTGACTGGTCTTCTCCGGGCACCACCGGTATATTAATGTCCTGGTTGATACAGAAATAAGCAAAATCACCTAAAGCTGGTGTTTTACTCCTTATCTGTAATACTTTAAACTGCAAATATAAATAGGAAGCCCTTTTAAATGTGTTCTAGAGCTGTGTTAACAGTCCCTGACTAATATTTAAAATAAACAAAGGCAGAAAAGTCATTTTACAAATGAATAAATTCAATTTTGATTAACGTCATATTTAGTATGATGGCCGGACCTTGCTGACTCTTACAACAACAACAAATGCCTGGTATTTTTTCTCGTGGAAAGGTGCAAGCCTAATCTTAAAATGTTGTTTAAATAGGGACAGGAAGGACATGTAGAAAACAAAACGTATCCAACTAAGTAGGACCTGAAGTATTTCTGGTTCCAATTCCATTAACAAAGAGGAGGAGGGTGTTTTTTGGTTTGTTTTTATAAAAATGTATAAGTAAATAATACATTACATCTCACACATGAATAAATAAATAAACAAACACTACTCTGGCATGAGTGGCAAGTGAGATACTTTTCGAAACACAGTGGCCCACAATAACAAGACAATAAGATAATGATTTTGTCACAAATGCCTATGCGTGGCTTACATCACTTGCTGAACCAGCATGATGGTTGATTACGTTCAACACTAGCTTCTGCTGTCGGCAGAGACTAACAGAGCTTGAGTCTGAGTCCTGGTTTGACAAATCCAGCATTCCGTACTTGCAAGGTTGATAAAATGACGAACATTGAGTTTGGCAGTAGTAACATCTAGTAATGACAGCACTTAGAGACCGCCAATAGCGAGGAATGAAGCACTCTTTACATTTTGTTAGTGGCTGAACACATTTTATTGTGTTTATGGAGGTTGACCAAATTAATTGATCTTGTCAAAGACACATTTTGCTGCGTTCTCTGCCCCTCACAAGTGGGTATCATCTTAGTTTACTGAGGGTCGAGGTCAGAGGTGAGTTCTTGAATCTTCTGTGGGCACCGCTTGCTTTTTGCTTGTCTGTGAAGAACATGGAATGGATGACGGTGCCATGGCACTTTCTGATGCCTTTACCATGTAACTAGTCACAGACTCCCCTTCTATATTGCACTTTCAAACTGTGAAAGTTTTCTTCTGTTGTTGGCTTGAAAACAAGAGACTCTATGGCTTGAGTCTTAACTCACCACCTGGACTGGGTCCACTCTTGTAATTCTGGTTCTCAGTATAGCTGCAATTGGTTGTCACTTCTAAAGTTTAGACTGTATGAGAAGCACTTGACAAATATGACTAATATGAACCCTGTTTTGGGAAAATTCTAATTTTGGACATGTGCATGTTATCTAGGCATAGCCATTAGAAGGCAGCTAACTTTCAATATTTAGGTTTGGTGTGAACAAAGACCTTTTGATTTTATTAAAATTGCATGTACAACATACTTATTAGGTGCTTTTAGCTAGTCCTCTTCATCCATTGGTCTATTATTGGGCCAGTCACATTTTTCTTGCGCCCACTAAACCATACATCAGGGTTCAATGGGTATGCTTGTTTCCGCCACTGCGTTCTGCTCTTTCATAAGGAGCAAAGCACACAAAATGTAGTCCCTTTAGTGCTGCACTATGTGCTTTTTGAGGCCAAAATTGCTTTTTGCGTTTAAGCTTTTTTTTGGGAGGTCCAGGTGATTTCCCCAACAAAAGGTTTGGGTAAAAACCATGACAAAACAAGCACAGAAAACATAAAATGATGCAAGCCAACAACAGACCGAATGGTTTTTCCAATGCTTGTTTATTGTATGTACTGTTTGCAGATTTTATTGAAGAGGTCAGCATTCAAGTCTAAAAAAAGAAGAGCACCTCAAACACCCACAAAGTAAAGACTCGAAAAGTTCAGTAGGGCTGGGGCAGAGACAGTGACGACATATCAGGCACTCCTGACGCTTGACTGACTCTCTTCCATCCATAAAGGGCGTTCATAGGTACTTACCTGTCTGAAGTGTCCTGACTTTTTTTATAGGCCATGGCACCTCTGCGTCTACACATAAGACATAACCCTACCAAGCGCTTAGATAGACTATCTCATAGTACTGCCAAACTTCCTTTAATATTTTTACTCCTTTGTGTCCTGCCAATTATTTTAGTCAATTTGTCTAGATTTTAAATTTTTCTACAGACACAGTGTTTGTATTTATATTGTCAACATATCTAATTGCTAAAGAATAATCAGAAATCTGGGAACTCATTTTCATATTATTCAAAACACTGTATCATCAAGATCCTAAATGTTTTTTTCCCTTTAAAATATGTTTAACTAGCTATTATTGTTAACATATTATTGTATGCTGTGAAAATGAGGTGTTAAAAAAGCTCTATTATTGTTGAATACCAAAGCACGTTTTCTCTCTAGGTCAGGTTGGACTGATACTTGAATTCCTTACTCGAAACACTGCAATATGTCACTATACCAACCCTCAACTGCAGAGATATTTTTGTATAATAAGACAGTCAAAATATACTCTTGTTACATTAACAAGAACCAACACAAACCACTTCTTAAGTAAACTTTCCATGAACTCTACTAACCTTTAACAATCAAACTCCCAAAACAACATTCACAACCAAACAAAGGTGCCCAGAAAAACCCTCTAAAAAGATGCACAGATTAAGAAAAAGAACTATGATGCCATACACTAATGTCAGTTGGTGCAATGAAAGTCCCTCTAATATAAAATAAGATTCATGAAAGTATTTTAAATCTACTAGATCAAAGTTAGCTCTGCCGCAGCAGGCCCAGATAAGCTCCTCCTACAGCCATCACGCTCTTACCTGTACTTGTTGGGAAACATCCGCTCGCAGTCTTTACACTCGTGCACAGCCTCATCATCGAAGCCCTCCTGCTTGATCTCCTCACTCAGGCTCCTATAGAGATGGCTGACGGTGCTGCAGGCGTATTTCTGGTGCCGCCGCAACTCCAGCTTGGATTGGAATAGCTCGTCGCACTCCTCACAGCGGAAAATAGGCTCCTCTGAAATGAAAACAGTTAAGGCTATTGAACCAATGCACTCTGGGAGACGTTGAAATCACACTTCCTTTTCAGTTACAGGATCCCAAGACTAAAACTTGAACCAACTGATACATTGTGTAGCAGACCGGAAGCATCTCTTTCCACCTGTTCCCTCTTGAACTTTTCATGTAGACTCGCGACGGCCATTTTTGAACTTTAACACAGAACTTTAAGACGAATACTGCAGTTTGATACAAAAATGTTATTTTTGCCCTTCTTCTAAAATTCTCTGACAAATAAAAGGTTGTATAATTAAAACCACTTGAGGGCCCTTGCCTCAGCCAGTGGCTTTAGCATATTGAAGATGTGGAGGGCTTTCTTGAAGTGATCTCTTAGAAGCAAAGCGAGACAGGCAGCAAAACCAAGGAAGGTTGGTGCAGAACGCTGAGTCGTCAAGCAGTTCAGGAAAAGGAATCAAGTTGTTTGTTGGGAGGGAGTTGGGAACCATACAGAAGGTCTAACGCATATCGTAAATTACTGAAGTTGAGGGTCAAACAAATTAAAATGAGGGCAGCTATTATTAAGTTTAGAAGGCAGCATCCTGACCAAGCTTCCAAGTTAAACAATCGGCCACTGAGCTGTAAATCTTCCAGCAGAGTGACTTCTGTAAAGGGAGGGGGCGTGGGCGCTTCACATTTACTCCACCCTGGTGGTTTGAGCTAAACCGATGCTTCCGAGATGCACGCAGTGACTTTGTGATCTTAATTCTCTGCTATGAAAAATATCTTGAAAAAGGTTATGATTGTTTATCAAACTATTTCTCAAAAATTAGTCCTTGCATGACAAACGCCCAGTTCGGTTCTGGAGCCTTTGCGTGCTGTGTTAAAATGTGAATTTTTCTAACGCAGTTATATTAACATAAGTTTCATCAATCATAAATCAACGGGCGAGTTCCTCTTCCTACGGTTCTTTTCTATGTATGTGCGAGTTATGGTTTGCATGGCTGTTGTGCGAGTTATGGTTTGCTCTTAACCATAACTAGTGAATTTTGGTGTTTTATTCATTTTAATTCATAACCATAACTGTACTTTCTCAGTTTTTGTTACAACGCACGTTAAGCTGTTATAACCAAAGCTAACCAATACTTCACTTCAACATTGGAGAGTTTTTTGGACTTTTTTTAATCATGTACAACATGTTCCTTGTGCCCACCCTTCCGCAGGCAGCCATTCCCAGCTGTGCCATGTGCAGTGCGGTTTACCACAGGGACTTGCCTCCTGCTATCCCTGGCACCTATTTCCCTGCAGGCAGCCATCTTTATTGTGCATAACCTTTGGCAGTGCGTAGCAGGGGTTGACTGCAGGCCCTGCGCCCAACCCTCTGTTGGCAGCCAACACCTGATGTGCACGACCATTGACTGTATGCAGTGAATGTGAAATCTAAAAATCGCGAGAAAAGTTTTAAGGTGCATTATTTAGGACTTAATGCCCTGAAGATGTCCTGTTGCCTGTGGGACGAAATGCATTGACTGTGTTTCATACTGATGTTACAAGAATGAAATAAAGATTGTGTTTTCACACAACTGTCCTCGCTTTTTTGGACTTCACAAGCACTTTACTTGATATAATTGGAACTGTGTTTTGGAAGTTGGACTATGAAGCTTATCTGAACTTGAAATAAATAAGAGATCATTACATTGTCTGTTGTACCTCTCTCATTTTGTGTATCAGCAATGTATAAATCGTAGTTACCGAATATAACAAGCATTTGCAATGCAATAGGGGCTAGATGTAGGTAAATCTAATTTACAGATTCATAAATACCGAATTTTACCGATTTGGTATTTATGAATTGGTAAATTAGAAGGAGGCAGATGTAGGTAACTTTAAAAACACAATTACCGAATCTGTAAGATTCGGTATTTACCGTACCAAATCGGTATTGCCCATTGATTCCTATGGGCCTTGAAGCCCATAGGAATCAATGGGAAATACCGATTCAGTATTTACCGAATAATACTGAATCCTGCAAGGGTGCAGGGGGTGTCACTTTGACACCCTCTAGCACCCCAAGTACAGGCTTGTGTGACATGTGGCACACATACATGCCCTAAGGGCATGTCTGTGTGTCACATGGTACAGGTGTGCATGCACAGATGTGCATGCACACCTGAATTCGGTATTTTACCACCCAATAGGATTGGGGGGTAAATACCGACTCCTAAAGGGCCTGTGGCACTCTGTGAAGTGCCACCTACATATTGATTTACAGAATCGGTAAATTTACCGATTCAGTATTTTACCGATTCTGTATATTTACCGAATCGGTAAATTTACCGATTCTGTAAATCAGATACCCCCTACAACTCAAAAGCCAAATACCGGTCGGAAACGGGCGAAATCGACCGTTTCCGACCGGTATTAAGGCTCCTACATCTGGCCCTAGGTCTCTTATTTATGAGAGTTTGAGCTGATGGCATTGTAAACGATAATGCCTTTTATTTATGTGTTTTTTTTAAACAGATAAATAAAATCCATTGTCATTTACAATGCCAATGGTTTAAACTCTTGCAAATGCGAGACCTATTGCATTGCAAATGTGTGCTATAACATTTTTAGAAAGCATTATGAGAGGAGCATGTGCAGGAAGGACAAAGCTATTTGAGAAAATAGTGATTGGAGGCTCTAATTAAAGCCTACCGAGCAGCAACACATGTAACAGGGGGTGTCACCATGGAAGGTTACAAAATGAGACAAGGAGGAACTGAGTGACCACTAAACCTTTTGACCAATGAACAGCCACAGTTTGCAGTGGACAATGACACAAGCCAATGAAAAATATGGGTGGAGAGTGGGCGCTGCTTCAAGCTCCCACCTCAATAGAGCATGTCTTGCAGAGCAGAGCAACACATGTGCTGCCCAGGCTCAACCTATAAAGACTATTGCCTAGTCAGCATTAGTAAACATCATTACAATGGGCCTTCCTTCACTATGCAATTAAAGAGAACTCCCATGAAAAAAGGTACTACCTAGTCAGCTATAGTGCATGTCATAAAAAGGTGTCCTTGGTCACTTTGTAACACAAGGGAACTCCCACGAGAAAGAGTACTGCTTAGTCAGCTGAAGCGAACATCATAAAAAGATGTCATTGATCGCTATGTGACACAAAGGAGCCCCCATGAAAAGTACTGCTTAGTCAGTTATAGTGTACATCATGAAAAGCTGTCATTTGTATCTGTGTAACACAGGAGAAGTGCCATGAAAAGAGACCGGTCTATTCAGCTCTTGTGCACACCTTTAAAAGGTGTCATTGTTCAACGCGCAACACAAGAACACCCATTAAAAAGAGGAAGCCTAGTCAGCTAAAATGAAGCCCATAGAAGGGTGTGATCGATCACTGTGCAACTAAAGAGAACTCCCACTGAAAAGAGTCTGCCAAGTAAGCGGTTGTGTCCGTTATAAAAAGGTGTTTTTCATCACTGTGATACCAGAGAACCTCCATAACAAATAGTACTGCCTCGTCAGCTGTACAGCAGATCATAAAAAGGTGTTTTCCATCACTGTGAAACATGTGAATATCCATAAAAAAAGAGTACTGTTTTCACCACTGTAGTGCACACGATAAAATGTATCTTCCATCACTGTGCAATAGGGGAACTCCCATTAAAAAGAGCACTGCCTAGTAGACTGTAGTGCATGTAATAAAAAGGTGTCTTCCATAACTGTCTAACATGAGTACTCCTGTGAAGAACAGTACTGCCTTATCAGCTGTAGTGCACGTCGTAAAATGGTGTCTTCTATCACTCGGCGACACAGGAACTCCCATGAAAGAGTACTGCATTGTCAGCAGCAGTGCACATCATAAAAAGTAAGTCTGGGCCGTGAAAATCAACTCTTGGAGTTGGCGTAGATTTCCGCACTCTGCATTATGCGAAGCTCATGGAGTTCAGTGGAGTTTATTCCCTCGCTCACGTTAGTCAACGTCAAGTTGGAGAGCGCGAGTGAGGAAAATCCACCTCGCGGAGAGATTTTTCCTCATTCACAAATCGTCAACATCAAAATGGCGAGCTTGAGCGTTGAAAATCAACCTCCCGGCGAGATTTTTCAACGCAGGCGGTCAGATTTCCTATTGCGAGTGGTTGTGTATGCTCGGGACCGCACGCGTTGAGAAACTGTCTGTTCGAGCTGAGAAAGGTGAAGCTCAGGTAAAAATCTACTCAAGCGGCAGAAAGGAAGCATTGCCCGCTTGCACTGTGCATGGTGCTGTTCGTGTGATTGAACAGTGCAGACAAGCACCTGGCACTGAAAATCACCACGAAAAGCATTTATCTAACGCACTCTGCAACTTGCGAAACACCATGTAGCACGGCTGAGCTTTTTTTGCACTACGCAGAGTTCCGCGCAACAGAACTCTGCCCAGGTTTAATAAAAAGGTGTCTCCCATCACTGTGCAACACAGGAACTCCCAAAGAAAAGAGTACTGCCTTGTAAACTGTAGTGCATGTAATTAAAAGGTATTTTCCATCACCGTGCAATCCAAAGGAACCCAATAAAAAGAGCACTGCCTAGTAATCTGTAGTGCATGTTTTAAAAAGGTGTATTCCATCACTGTGCAAAACGAGAACTCCCATGAAAAAGCGTACTGTCTAGTCCGCTCATGTATTACACCATCTTTTTACACTGCATTCACTTAGGGCCAGATGTAGGTAATCTCGATTTACCTACTCTTAAATACCGAATCATACCGATTCGGTATTTAAGAGTAGATGGGATGTAGGTATTTTCACTTTTGAAATTACTGAATCGGAATGATTCGGTAATTACCGAATCAGTATTTACCAATTCGGTAATTGGCATTGATTCCTATGGGCCTTGAGGCCCATAGGAATCAATGCCAATTGCTGAATCGGTAAATACCGATTCGGCAAAATTACTGAATTTGCAAGGGGTACAGGGTGTCACTTTGACACCCTGGTGCACCCCTCAATTGTGCATGGGTGCACATGTTGCTGACATACATGCCCTTAGGGCATGTATGTCTGCAACAAGGCACGTTTTTTAAAGCAAAAAATGCTTTTTGAAGGGCTTTCATTATTTACCACCAACTTCTAGTTGGTGGTAAGTAACGAATTCTTAAACCCTTGTAGCACTGATTACAGTGCTACCTACATGTTGAATTACAGAATCGGTAATTTTACCAATTCGGTATTTTACCGAATCGGAAAAATTACAAATTTGGTAAAATTACCGATTCTGTAATTTAACATGCCCCTACATCTCAATATCCAAATACCGGTCGGAAACGGACGAAAATCGGTATCTTCTGCCATTTCCGACCGGTATTTGGATACCTACATCTGGCCCTAAGTGCACTAAAAACTACCAAATACATCAGTATGTCAAGTGAAACTAAATCAACCCTTTGTACCGACTTCCTGTTCTGGGCTATTAGAAGTGGTTCACCTGGAACAAAGATCTCTCAGCTTTGAACCTGCATATGCAGGGCTTCTTGCTGTTAAAATGCATTTTGTGGAACCTGCGGTGCTCTCACGCTACGCTTCTTCAAGGCATGATACAAACTTTTGTCCTAAAAAGCAGGTTACGCCTTAAATACCCCCTAGAAAACAAAGCAGCCAGTCCTTTCTCTCTTGCTTGTCAAATGTGTGTTTGCTGGCCTCTATCTTGAGTTCCATCAGCAACACTCGGGACAATGGAGGAATGCAACAGAAAAATAAATCACAGCCTAATGGCTTTCAGCAGAACCAAGGGGAATGCAATTATGCGGCATCTACATGCTAATCTAGGAGAGCGGAGTCTCAAATAAGTTCAAGAGCCCTACTCCAAATTCCAGCAGTGATAAGGGGTCGGCTGCATTTTGGCTGGGGCTTGGCATAAAAGATTGTTCCGATAATTATCTTTCTGCGGAACATTTTTGCATTTTCTTTTTTTGTGCGGCTGCCAGCGCCACCGGGGAACTGAGACATCCATTGAAAAAGAGGATGACAAGTCAAACGTCCCTGAATGAAATGATCGAGGCCGTGACTCACAAGATGCGAAGCTTCGAGTGGCTCACGCTGCCCCCTCACATTTGTAATAAATAGCATATTACATGATGCACGTCTACATTTATACATTTATGGTTCATACCATGCTGCTCTTTCATATGCATTAGTATAGTAAAAAAAATACTTAAGCAGAATCAGAGCACAATCTCATTGTGTATGTCCATAGGGGGAGCAGTAAAGTTCGAAGGTCAATCCAAGTCCAGAAGATGCAACTGTACTATGTAATAACGTGATTTGACCGTGGCATTGTAGTAATAAATGTCTCAACGTATGCTTTGTGGTACAGTTGCTCCAAATTATGGGGTTAATTAGGATGGTGGAAGGGACCGCCCGCCTCAGGGGCGGAGATCACGTGCCTCGAATTAGGATGCACCCACCACGGTGGCGGGTGCATACCGTATTTTTAACCGCCGCAATGCTAAAAATGCATATTGTGCGTTTCAAAGCACAACATGACAGGCGGTGCCTGCCATGTTGTATTTTGAAATGCAGGGGGGTACCATAGGTACCCCCCATGTGCACCCCCCAAACCCCCTTCACCCTGGGGGCTCGCAACGGGCCCCTAAAGCAAAGACCGTATGCCTTTTCGTGGCGGCATTGCCGCCACGGAAAGTCATTGCCCACAGCACATCCTAATATGGCTGGCGGTGTCTGCCACCATATTAGACCTTTTCAGCCGCAGTCGCAAGGCGACCGCAGTGGAAAAGCGGCGGACAGACTTCCCGTCCGCCACGGTCCCCCCGCCATTGTAATATGGCGAGGGGGAAATAGGTGGCGGACGGGCACGGATGGCGGACGGATCGCCACCGCCTGCATGGCGGTGGCGATCCATCCGCCATCCTAATCGCCCCCTATGTTTTTTTGGGGCAATCTTTATTTTCACAAGTATCCCACCATTTGTAAGCATTGCTCTAGGGTTGTAAGTTGTTGTGCCCATCACAGGAATCTGTGTAGTGTATTTTACTAAACTATGATGGGTTGTGTATTTTACTAAACTAAGGAGAGTTGTCTATTTTACTAAACTATGGAGGGTTATCAATAGGGCCTGACAGAAAGTGTCTTTTAAGTGACAAATGTATACCTGGCAACCTCTTGACTTAAAATTGTGGGTCATATCAAGTCTTTATGAGGGTAATCTTAAATAAGGTGAATAGAACATTTTCCACAGATGTAGTGTATTGAAGAACTTCAGTCCACAAACTCTATAGGTTGGTCTAACATCGGTTGTATGATGTAATTAGTGATGTCATCAATTATGTCATTTTAGATGTCATCAGTGATGTCATCAATTATGTCTTTTAACTTTTCATGAGTGATGTAAAGTGAGTGTTCAAGTAGTGCATGGAGGGGCTTGTTATATTTAGCTTGGTAAACTATAACTGGTGAATGTACTTTTTTTGTTTTTAAATGTCACTTATTTCAACACCTAACTATGACGCAACTTTAACCTTTGTTTTTTCAATCAATTTCTAGGTTTTCTTTAATGAAAGTTCAGATCTTATTAGGCCCTAGGCCGCCCAGGCGAAGAGACAACACCTGCTGTGTATGGCCTTTGGCCATATATAACCGGTGGGTTAGCCACAGGTCCTGCCCTACAGCTAGGCAAAGGCAGCCATTCCTGCCACAGGCTGTAAACTCACCCACAGTGCATGGATTTCAGCTGGGTGCACTGGGCAGTTTGCTGCATGGCTAGGCCTCTGGCCATGTACTGCACCTGATCGCCAATAGGCAGTCAACTCCTGGCTAATGCATGACCATGGCTTTTGGGAGGGTGCAGCAGTGCATTAGCCCTCCACCAAACCCACTGCAAGTGGCCTATCCCCATTGTGCATGGCCTATGCTCTGCACTGTGGTGGCTGCCGGCAGGGTCAAAGCTTTCTATTTTTTACAGGGATCTTTGCTATTTTGGTACCGGTGTCACAATATCACAGGGTGTTGCCGCGCTAGTAGAGTAGGACCTTCAGACCAATTTTCTTTTTTTTTTTAACCCACTATGACCCTGGGGGTGTGGGGATGCCCATCCGACCCCTTGTGGGCTATTTCATTATTTTTTCAGGGCTCCGGACGGAATCACTGAGTCTATAACGGCGCCACAACTTTTTCGTTTCAGTTGCGACCAGCTAATCAGATACCTCTGTACCATTGTACTGTTGCTGTACAACCGAAATGACCCAATGGATAAAAGTTATCTGAGCCAATCAGAGTGCGCTGTTTTTTAAATGTACCTTACCACAGGGCGAACTCCTCTCCAAACATACCTTACTTTTTAACTGTCCAAATATACCTAACTTTTTTATCCTTCCAACTCACCCTGACCCCTGCTTTAAATGCAAATATCTTAAAAATGTCTGAATAGATTATACCATTTTACAAAAACTTTCTGAGTAAAATTCTAGCTTTGTGCCAAATTAAGTTTAATTCTGTTCAGCTTTTTTTGTATCAGAGAGCAAAGTTTTGTATGGAAGTTAACATGGGAAAACAGTGGTTTTTTTGGACACCACCTTTTTCTAGGCCCCCGATTCGATGGATCAGCACAAAACTTTGCATGAAGGAGCTATGGTGGACTAAATTGTTGGGGAAAGTTTTGTAAAGATTCAGTCACCAAAGTTATTAATTAAACAAAAAATGTTCTTCCCATGAAAGCAAGCTCAGTGGTGATATATATATATATATATATATATATATATATATATATATATATATATATATATATATATATATATATATATATATATATATATATAACCTATCCACGCGTCTGCCTGTGACGCGCTCCAGAGACCCCGCCTCATCTACAGGGCAAAGGACTTCGCAGGCTCGAACTGGTTCCAGTTCTTCATGTGCCAAAGTTATTTGGATGGTCCCCAGCCCGCCCCTGAAACCCAGGAAGAGAAGTTGGCAGGAGCGAGGTTAGTTGAACTTCGTGTTGGGCGACAGACACTGTTTTGAAGCCCCTGTTACATTGACACCTGGAACTCAGGGCGGAGGCGGTAAGGGGAGATGAGGGAGTTTGCGTTGTGGACAGCAAAGCTGGGAATGCATCATCATGCCGGTGGTGTGTTCCGAGGCGCACTTTGGTTCATTCTCTCACGGATGCACACTGGTGTGTTACATCACTCCACCCCCCCAGCAGCATCTACCAGAGACTCTCGACGGGGGACTATGGGACTTGTAGTTTTTCCCCTAGTACTTGGGAAGCTACTCAGGTGTGCTGCCTTGATGACCTGGGGGCGGTGCAGACTTGAGCAATCAAGTTAAAAAGAGGAGGAACTGCAGCCGGAGTGCACACTTACCCACGGAGGCTTTGAGGCGCTGACGACGGCGAAACATCCAGCCAGAAATGCATCCGCCACATGGACACAATAAAGCCTCCCAAAATTTCCCCAAGGGTCTCTATTCTCTTTTTTCACGAAAGGAGTTTTCTTGTATATATATATATATATATATATATATATATATATATATATATATATATATATATATATATATATATATATATATATATATATATATATATTTTTTTTTTTTGTTTTTTACCTCTTTGCTAACCTCTTCATCGTGTCTTCATGACACGATGAAGAGGTTAGCAGATTTCACCACAGGGTTAACTAATATCAGGGACATATTGCATATTTATATTATATATTTTATGCTTGAGGGATATTAGAAATACTGTGGTGGATGGAGTTCAAGATGTTTGAGTATTCTTTAAGAACAGCATTGCAATGACTTGTGAATTGTTCTCAAAAGTCTAAGAGTGTAAAGTCAATGAAGAAGATCATCTAAATTGATGGGTGCAAAAGTGGTCGGAGGAAATTGACTAAAGTGTCACATGTTACTATTAATCGTTGTGTTCATTCTAAAGTCCATACTAGCAGACCCAGAAACTTCCACGTTGAATACACTTAAAGATTTACTCTTTTCCCAGTCAATAGCAGATTTCATAGAGATAAAAGAAAGATTCGTTTGGTGGTGCAAATACACTTTTGCATCTTATTCCTACATGCAGAAATGTGCACCTGTTATGTTTCCTAATGCATAAAAAGTTCCCCACATCTGTACTCCAGGGAATATGCATCGTTTGCAGAATTCTAACAGAGAAAAGAGAGAACATATGTTCAATTTGGACGTTCTGTGTGTGTGCCATATTTGCATTTTGATGAGTTTACCACCCACCAGTAGCGGATGGTAACATGGGGAGCTAAATCCCAGAGATCTAGTGCTATTTTTACTCAACTCACAATCTGCTTTAGTGTACAGATTGACCAGAAATTATTTACTGCCATTTTCGCCAGTACTGTCAACTACTGAAAGAGCTCTGCAGTCTGATACTGTGAACTCATCTGATGTGAGGTGTTTGTACGTCACGGTTGGAGGCAGTGGGTAAAGTCCTAGTCAATCTCTCTCTCTCTCGCTCTCTCTCTCTCTCTCTCTCTCTCTCGCTTATATACTGGCGTGAAACTCCCTGAAAAAGGGCAACTACATTGTGTTGTGCGTTGCATACATTACATTTACTTGAGAAATGTATTCCTTTAACTAGACATCATTTTTTTGCGTGGAGCAGAGAAAAAACACCCTGGAACTATTAATTTTAAAACCTGTCCCATCAGAGATCTAGTATAGAATCATGTTTCACCAAATTTGAAATGATTGATTAGTTATAAGGGCTGACCTGCAAGCGAGCTCAACAGCCCAAACATATACATACCATTTTATAGTAAACCCAAATTTGGAATTGTTTATGTTGGTTGGGTAAGGACTCTGGTGCCTTAAATGTTTTGAGTCAATGAGCCGTCTAAATGGTCTTAAATTATTCGCATAATGAGTGGTTGAAACAAGATTTTATACATCCAATGTCTAACCTTCAAGCTCCTCACACTACAAGATACATAACAATGCATAAAATGCTCTGCATACAATGCTCAACAGATGAGCCACAAAAATAAAAGATCTGCACTATGCAAAAAATGTGAAACTTTATATATCATGCCAAACACAGATTAGGGTGCAGATTCTACAGCATGTTCACACACCAAGATATTAGATATGCTCTCATGTCACAAATCCCCCGCTCAATGGTGCACCCAGTGGATTCCGCCCAAATGAAAACCCCTATGTGCATTTTATGCCACACATACTCATTGGACCAGGGCATATCCGCAGATGTATCCTCATCCCCATGGATGCTTCCCCGTGGACAAACCCTCGACTGCAGACGAGATCTGCACCAAAGTGCTAAGATGCAATATAATAAAAAAATATGCACCAAACAAAAACATCTAACATAACATCATGACCACAGATCAGGGGGTAGTTATGCAGCACCTGCAACGAGTGGTAGATGTAACCATCCTGGAGTAGAGCAACAGAGGGACAGTGGGATATGGAGACCGGCGATCAGGCAGCCTCTGACAGAGGAAATACTAAAGAACTCAGGGTTTTGAGTCTGGGAAACAAGGGAATAAGAACAACAATGGGGCTGGCCTTTTGCACACATGGTGATCTGTTGAGATCGCAAAACCGATAGACGGCAGTGCCATATCTAACACTCTAACACAGATCAGGCGAAGGGCAAGAAGGTCCACGTCCCATAAGGTACATTCCTTGACACAGTAGATTAACTCACACCTGGTTATATGGTCTCAGGATCTACTCCTTCTCAGTCACAGAACATCATCAGCCAACAAACACTTCACCACACTGAAAAGGGAAGGCAATTGACTCACAACAACCATATGGAGACATCTTCAATGGGTAAACCCAAACCTCAGACATCAGTCTCCCCAAGAGCATAAAGAACCAACAGGTCAGTGAATTGGTGAAAGCAATCTAACAACAATATAACACTAGCATTATTCACAACTACAATGTTGCCATTCACTCAAATCTATTTTACTCTTTTAATCAGGCCATGTGTTGACATATTATTACCGTTTGGAAGGCAGTTTTGTAAAATTCACTGTCCGTCTGGTTTAAGGATATGAAGGAATGCATTAATTAATGCGTTTATGATTTTGTCTGTACACCTTGCTACCACCATGAGGTTTCTTGATGCTAAAAAATACAGTTTCAAAGAAAACAACCAATAGAAAAGAAAGACTAAAACCAAAGCACAGGTCAAGGACCACATTCAGACCAGTCAGGTTTCCAAACTCTCACCCTCTCAATAAAGATCCACCTAAGCATTGCACATTCCATCTCTGAAAGAAAACCAAGTACACAATGCCGTTGTTGCATTAGATAAATCCTGCCATTCTCATGCCGTATTTATTATTCATCATAAACATGACCTAGAATAAATCAACATAGCATTAAAGAGCAATGCAGGGAAAACATTTACATTATTTACACTGCAATAGCATTGCAAGGGACCAACACATTCATGCCTACATTGCACTGACAGAGACATGCTTGAATACCTCTCAGGTCCCATTCTCTGGGTCATTACCTGTTTTCCGATGTCCTGGACCAAATGGAAATACCCCTTTCTGGTTGTTCAATGTGTTGTCCTTACAAGGGGAACCCACCTGTTCTCTCAGTATAGAGGCAACCTGGGCCGGCATCAGACTGCTCCCCCAGTAGCATAATTCACCATGCCTGGGGCACTCATTCAGGTATCCCTTTGGACACCATTCAGATAGAGGGGTTGGCCCATACTTGGATCTCCCAGTACCTCAAATACCTGTCGGGCCAGACAGCTAAGGTAAGGCTACGGACACTTGCTGTAGCAGATGCCACCATCCCTTCTCTAAAGATTGTGTATCCGTATCCCAAGTTGGGTCATTGGATTAAGGCCAATTTCTTCATGGATTTACCTGCCCTTTTAACTGATGCCAAGGTTGTCCACCTGTTTTGTAGCTAAACACAACTCCTTCTCTGCCCTCGCCCCCCGAGGTGAACTAGGGGGTGGTGGGTGGGAAAAAAACAAAAGTAAAAAACAATTTAACGGAAGCAAGCTAATCCCTAGAATAACTACTAATAGAAAACAAACAGATATGTTTTCTGTTTTTTCAGAAGACTGAGAGGTATTCCAGTGAGCAAAGACTAAACAGAAGAGAGTTCAAAATTATAACTAAATATTTAAAAGAGTGCCAAACAAAGGGTACATTTGATGTAAAAGTTAAATGGGCATAACAACCGCGAATGTAAATTACTGTATGTACTGAGTCAAAACATGGATATGCTTACCATCGAGATTGGGAGCCATGTCCCCGAATGAGTACGATCGTTCCTTCATATACACCAACAATTCCTCTCCGGGCTCAATGTCCTTAATAACTTTATAATATATCTGAAATGGAGAAAGAAGAGGATATGTTGATGCCTGAAAGTGATTATTATTTTTGCTGAAGGATTACTTTTATTCTCTGGAGGTGGAATGAAAATTTCACACAATCAATTGAGGATTCCCATGTAGACCCGATGTCCATTTGGATCGAGTTATATGTTTAACAGCTACTGAATAAATGTGACTTAGTGGCTAAATTGACAGATGCACAATATGGACACATGAGAGTTCTGTCAATTTTAAGAATTGACAAAATTGTGTGATCCAGGGCTGCTCATTTTATCTCCCTCTCTGTTGAGACCACTATCTACCAAAAGCTGTCAGCCTTAGAATCGCACTAATCCCTAGCGTCAGGTAATACAGTGAAATTGAACATGGGCATTTACATGTTGTTATTGGGAGTTTTAGCAAGATACACAAGAAAATGGCGTCTGCAATAAAGAAAACTACAATAAAGATGAACTCATACTGATGAATTCTTTATGATGGAAATTCCAATTAAGATTACAAGAACACAAGTGTCTTCAACTAAAAGGTAGATGAACATACCCTAATAAAATTAGGTAAATCTCTGCCCTGCCAAATTTGGGCACAAAGCTGTAAACCTAAAGTAATAGCACAACAAATCCCCAACACGGCTGCAGTAACTAGAGAACTTTGGATTGACCTTTCTATAGGAAATTAAAAGGAGAAATCCATGGAAGGACACCGACTGGTATTGGGTAAATAACAACAAAAGAAAATATGAAAAAAGACTATACAGGGTGTGACCACGCAGTGTGTCAACTGGGACAGAAAGTAGGCGTGGGTATCAAAATAAAAGTGGCCCCATTGGCGAATCAGATAGCTAAACAAATTACCCACATTTGCAAATCTAGGCAGTTATCATCTTGTGAAAACACGCTGTATAGGTCTTTTGCAAGGTGTGAAGCTGCATGTCTTTATGCTTGCTGCAGGCAAGGTTTGTGGCGATATCAGGCAACTCAACAGTAAAACTGCTACACGAGTCAATAAAACAGACCCACAAACAGACAAAATAAGTGCCCACACCCTGAAATTTCAGACCAACTCTTCTGGCACTGCCAATTTTGTCCTCTAAGTTTGTCTGACCCCATTCAAATGCAGTGGAGATGAGAAAGAAAAGGGAAATTTTGCCCTAGATAAATAAGAAGCTAGAAGTGATTGATGACTGGAAAAATAAAAAGATGAAACAGTAAGGGATCACTGGAAGTATAAAGAGAAAGGATCTATGAAGGAGGTAGTGTTGAGAGCCGACTACTTCTGTGCAAATACAAATCTTACAGATATAGGATTGTGAAATATCATTGAGAGATGCAGTCATAATGAACATGTATTGCTGCAAGAGTAATTTACAAATTGAGAGTGAGATGTACGAGACTCGTATTAGAAGTAAGGGGAGAAACAACAGAGGGATTTAGAGCATATGAGAGTGATATAGGAGGAGGGTGAGTTAGCTTAGAGGCACTGGAGTTGAGAGTGAGTGGGATACAAAGGGAGTGATCGAGACCAAGGAGAGAGAAGTCCTGTGTAAGTGATATACAAAGGAGTAGAGAAAGTTTAGAGGGAATAGATAACGGTGAGTGCTATAAAAAGAACAAGAGTAGAGTGAATAGATAGCCGTTAGACTGATACACAATGAAGCAGAGCATATGTAGAGGAAATATGTGACTGTGAGAGTGATATGTGGTGATAGAGAACAAGTGTCAAGTGAATAGATTCAAAGAAAAATGGTTATGGTATACTATAGCCACACACTGTATAGTTCCTGGTGTAAGAATGATCCCTCCTGGGGACAACCGTATGTAACAACCCAAAAAGGGAACTTTGAAAAAGAGAAGAAGGAGCACTCAATTACAAACTCGTTCACAAAGAAGATGGATTCCGTTAACTCACATTGGTTTCAGTGCCCACAACAGGTCAGTATTCTGACTATTAATACATATCAAATAAACATATCCCAAGGCATCACAAACCATGTGTATTCTCTATATTCTTTCTTTTATTTCTCATTTCCACAAAAATGACGAGCATGGACACAACCAACGCGTTTCGTCCTTTAACATAGGGATTTCTTCTTCAGGGCATACATTTTGAAGGCACTACAAAAGTCCATTAGTCAGAAATTAAACAGAGTCCTTAGTAGCATTCACTGCAAAATACCCAAAATGTATTTTATGTATGCGGCCAAAACTAGAGAACATTCGGCACACCAGATTCCAATAATCTCCAAAGGCATTCAAAGTAATATATTTCTGGAATAAGTCAAATGCACACACACATCTCTTAAGGTCGTCTCCATATCTTTCAACCCGATGGACGCAAGTGTCAGAACGCGTGTATCTGAAAGAGCGAGTGAATAGACAATTGTCAGAGTGCTATATAGGGAAGAAGAGCGTGTGTAGAGGAAATACTTAACTGCGAGAGTGATATGCAGTAAGGGTGAGCAGGTGTAGAGTGAATAGATAAAAAGTGAGAGGGAGCTCAGTTTAGGAGAGCAGGTGTAGAGTGAATAGATAACTGTGAGAGTGATAAACAATGAAGGAGGGCAAGTGTAGAGTGAATAGGTACCTGTGTTAATAATACGCTGTGAATGAGAGCATGCATAGAGTGAATATATAACTGTGAGAGTGAAACCCAATGAAGGGGAGGAAGTGAAGAATGAATATATAACTGTGAGAGAGAGCCAATGATGGAGAGGAAGTGTAGAGTGAATAATGAACTGTGCGAGTGAAAAGCATTAAGGGTGAACAAGTGTAGAGTGAATAGATAAAAAGTGAGAGGGTGCTCAGTTTAGGAGAGCAGATGTACAGTAAATGGATAACTGTGACAGTGATTTACAATTAAGCCGGGCAAGTGTAGAGTAAATAGGTATCTGTGAGAGTGATATACAGTGAATGGGAGTAAGCATAGAGGCAATAGAAACCTGTGAGGGTGATATGCGAAGAAAGAGAACACCTTTAGAGTGAATACTTAACTCTGAGAGTCATACACAATGAAGAAGAGCAAGTGTAGAGTGAATAGATAGTTGTGAGAGTGACATACTGTGAATGGGAGCAAGAATAGAGGTAATAGAACCCTGTGAGTGTGTTATACAAAGAAAGAGAACACCTTTAGAGTGAATACTTAACTCTGAGAGTCATACACAATGAAGGAGAGCAAGTGTAGAGTGAATAGATAGTTGTGAGAGTGACATACCGTGAATGGGAGCAAGAATAGAGGTAAAAGAATCCTGTGAGTGTGTTATACAAAGAAAGAGAACACTTTTAGGGTGAATGCTTAACTGTGAGAGTGATACACAATGAAGGAGAGCAAGTGTAGAGTGAATAATTAAAAGATGAGAGTGCTTTACAATGGAAGAGATCAATCACAGGGGCAGGGATACATGTGAGGGTGATATACAAAGCAGATGGGGTAAACTATAAAGGAAATGGGAGCCTGTGAGTGATATATACAGTAAAGGTATGCGAGTAAAGTGGTACTGATACCATTGAGAGAGATATACTAAGAATGGGAGCAAGCGTGGGGGGTTGGAGGCATGTAATAGGCATCTACTAAGATGGGGGGCTAGCAAAGAGGCACTGAAGGTGTCTGAGAGTGAAGTGCTAAGTAGATGAGAAAGTGCAAGAGATAGATGTGTGAGTGATTCAAGTAAGAAGGATTGGAGAACTTTGAGGGCGATATGACAGAAGGTTGTACAAAGCAGGGAGGGAGAGCACACACAGACTGAAGTCCTGTGAGAGTGGGGTACAGGGAAGGGGTGCAAGCACTGAAGCATTGGGGTCCTGTATGCAAAGAAGGACATCAAGCAGAGAGGCCTGAGAGTGAAACACAAAGGAGACGAGTGAGCGTAAAGGGGTTCAAGGCCTCTAGACATTGTATACACAAATGAGGAGAGAACACGTGTCACGGTGATATATAAATGAGGAAATAAACCATAGAGGGGTCAGAGTCCTGTGAGCATAGTATGTGAAGGACGAATAAGCCGCAGAGGGCCTGGAGTCCAGCATGGAAGAAACATCTAAAGCATTGAGGGCGTTGGACGTGTGAGAGGGGTATGGAATGGAAAGGGGAAAGCGAAGACGGACTGGAGACTTGTGAACAGAGCAAGTGCAGAGGGATTAACCTCCTGTGACAAAGAAATACATAAAGGCGAGAAACCATAGAGGCCTATGAGGGACCTACATGGGAGGGAGCGAGAAAAAGAGGGATTGAACTTCTGTGAGCATGATATAGAAATTACAGAGCAAGCGCAGAGGGATTACAGTAATGTGACAAAGAAATAGATAAAGGTGAGACAGCATAGAGGCCTATGAGGGATATACATGGAAGGGAGCGAGATGAGGGGGATTGGAGTTATGCGAGCATGATATAGAAATTACAGAACAAGTAGAAACGGTATACTGTCAGGTGACAAAGAAATAGATAAAGGTGAGATGCATAGAGGTCAATGAGTGATATACGTGGAGAGGGAGACAGAAAAGAGGGACTAAAGTACGGTAAGTACGATATAACAAGGATGCAATTGTAGGGGGTTGCAGCCCTGTGACAAAGAAATACATAAAGGGGACAGATTAGAGGGATAAACATGGGAAGGGAGCTAGAAAAGACCTACTGAAGTCCTGCTAAGATGCAATATTTAAAGAAAAAAAAACCTAGAGGTATCAGAGACCTGTGAGAGGGCTCGATAAAGGAGGGAGAAAGGAAACATGGACAATACTAAAGTGAGAAAGCATGGAAGGTGGAGAGAGCTGTGAGGGTGACATCTAAAGGAGGGAGCAATGAAGCATGGACTGGAGTCCTACAAATATGTACTCATAAAGTGAGAAAGCATAGAGGGAGAGGAGAGCCATGATGATGATATACAAAGGAGGGAGAAAGGAAACGTGGACTTGAGTCCTTCAAGAGTGCAATTTTAAAGTAAGAACACATAAAGAGAGCAGAGAGCTGTGAGAGGGATATATACAGGAGGGAACCAGGAAACATGGACCAGAGTCCTGCAAAGGTGCAAATCTAAGGTGAGAAGTATAAAGGAATCAGAGACCTGTGAGAATGATATATAAAGGGAGAGCAAGGAAACATGGACTGGAGTCAAGAGTGCAATACTAAAGTAAGTAAGCATAAAGGGAGCAGAGAGCTGTGAGGGTGATAAATAAAGGAGGGAGACATTAAACATGGACTACAGTCCTTCAAAGGTGCAATTTTAAAGTAAGAACACATAAAGAGAGCAGAGAGCTGTGAGGGTGATAAACTAAAGAGGAAAACAGGTGTAGAGGAATTGCAATATTCCCAGAGTGAAATCTTTAAATACTTATTTCATACTTTTCTAGAAAGCAAGGTCTACTGGTGAATAAAGTGAAGTGATAAAATACCGAAATGAGAGAGTCGAATGCAATTAAATATAAATGTGTATTTACATAGATCGGTTATTCCCTACTTGAATTTAAAAAAAAGCCTTTCAGTCTACAGAAAGCTATAATTAAATCATCACTGTGTGTCCTACACTTATGGGAGGACTGCCCCCTTATCAACCTATTGCACTTTGTTTCACAGAGTGAGGATCTGATCACTTGCCTTGCTTGAACATGGCTACTGGGGAAATTTAGGCCAATGAGTATGTTAGTGTGTGTGTGTGTTTATGTGTGTAAACAGATAGACAGACAGACAGGCTGAAGGCAGGCAGACAGATAGATAGATAGATAGATAGCTAGATAGCTAGATAGATAGATAGATAGATAGATAGATAGATAGATAGATAGATAGATAGATAGATAGATAGATAGATAGATAGATAGATAGATAGATAGATAGATAGATAGATAGATAGATAGATAGATAGATAGATACGTGTGAGACCCCATATATGGTTCTTGCATATAACACCAAATATAAAGTGAAAGACTGTGTAAAATGCCCATACTAATGGCGAAGGCAGGCGTACCAAGGCCAACGGAGCACAACCATTACGACACAAGTATGTTCCCAAAGGCAAGGGTGTGGAATTTTGACTATCACGTTGTCGTACATGCAACAATGTTTGACAATGAAGTGTACAACGTTAGCCCATGGGTTGAGTACAGTAAAAAGACTGGAAAATAATGACACACAATTGTTATTTATTGCTAGAGGGAGCTGAGGGTCATAAACAGGCCGCTCATGTTTTTGTGTTGATCACAACGTAACCGCTTTGTACGGGTCTGGATATTCACAGTGGATGCATATGAGATATCTGAATATTGGGATGTCTTGAAATATCTATGTGGTTGCTGTGACATAACTGAACCCCACCAGGCCAATGGGCACATTGTAAATGTCAGTGGAGCATCGAAAGGGAGTTATTGTATCGTGTAATTCATTTTATCTGCCACTGATATGTTGAATGGTATGTGTAATCTGAAATAAAATAATGTGCAGTTCTAAAGCTGTTGGCTTTTCAATTCTTTAAATCCGAAATTCATGAAAGGGTGCAATTTCTATGTTTTGAAGAATATAATTTTGTATAGATGAATAAACGGACAGAAATGTAGATAGATAGATATAGATAGATAGATAGATAGATAGATAGATAGATAGATAGATAGATAGATAGATAGATAGATAGATAGATATGTAAAAGAAAGCTATTTATATTGTCACAGAGGTGTAATGATTGCATTTTTGAAAGTATTTGAGGCTGTTAATTCAATTAAAACCTCAAAAGAAAGTTAAATATTACATGTTATATTTTGAGGCTTCTCGCTGGATTACAAAATCCGTAATTTTCCGGAATTACGTCACTTCCATGAATTACGAGAATTGAAAACAGTGCTGCTTGTAAACTGACACCAAAGACAGACTTCGAGTGTGTAGACACATGCATCAGCCAAACACATAATTTTGATTTCACTACCCTTATATTGTTTGTTGCTTGGGACACATTGCTTGTGCTCCAGGAAAACAAAACGCTCTCTTCAGACTGGTGCGCCTGGCCAGAGTCCACTCGGCCTTTTAGCACTATGCAGCAGCGCACCGACTTCACAGCACACTCGTGTTTATTTTTAGGAGACGGGTTTGTGGAGGCACTTTTAAGCCCCCCTTCCAGTCGCTCCGACCACCACACTCGAGGCGACACAGTTCCCCGGACACACAAGTGTGAAAAGCGCCCACTCACTGGGAGGGCCCTGCACACTTTGGCGCTACACCCCCACAAAACATTAAGATTTAATTACACATTTTATTGCGCACTGACAATTATTTTCAGGTAATGAGAGAACAGGCAGGTACTTAGACGTTCAGCCCTAATGAAAGAAAACATGCTAATCGCCATAATGTTGAGTTTACCTTTTAAGAGATGCTGATGAACGCGATAAATAAATCTATATATTTACTTTTTTTTCTGTTTCCTGACTCGTCTTACCAGAGCATTTTTAAATTCACGGTCGCGCTTTTGTACATCATGCACTGCTTTGAAGGAGATAGTGGAAAATGAAATTGCAGTGTTTTTCTTTTATTTCACATATGTTGCATTCCGACTGTACAGCCGTGGCGCACTTATTTAAGTCGGCTTTTTCCCATTTTCGAACTTGACCTGTACATATGGGTACATTTTATTGATGCCCAGACGCCATGACCTCTTTTTTTTTATTTTTTTTTAACATATTTTAAATATAGCGGTGTCATCAGCTAGGGGTGTCACTGCGCTATACAGCATCATAAGGCACACAAGTCACCAGATGTAATTGTCGTATAGCCACATTCAGGGTTGTCGCTCTGGGTGCTTCGGGATGGCCTACCACCTCCGATCTAACCATTCTGTAAATCTAGGCATTTGAGCTCCATAGGACAGCTTCAAACAATAAATAGAATTCTTTAAAAAAATTAAATAAAGCGCTGTTACGCACTCGCGGTTTCACGGCGCTTTGCACCATGCTAGGGGGGCAGTCCCAACAAGCCACAGAGCGCGTGTTCCAAGAAGCCCTACATGTAAACGGGGAAGGGTTTTTCCTCTAGCTGTGCTGCGAGTCAGAGCGACGCGGATTTTCACCTACAAAGCTCTTAACAAATGCCCCGTATTTCATGTATTGATTTAGCTATCCCCAGTTCGACACAACACACAGGGGGGGGGGGGCTGCGTTTTTCAGAGGTGTGTTTGGGGAGGCAGAGGTGGGCGCGAGGGGGAAACATCCAACCGTATTGTAGTACCGGGACAGTTAACTATAAGATTCACTGCCGTTATTTTTTTAAGTATGTTGTCGTGGGGGCGCACTGTGAAGGGCATGCTGGAATAGCACGTGTATTACAGTGTGTTAACATTGTGCTAACAATGTGTGCAGTTCTTTACAATGTCCGGCAAAATATCACAATGTTCTTACTTTCCGTGGAATAATAAATGTGCGTGGGAGCTGTCTGAAAGCACTGACAGTTTTGTGGCATTTGATAAAACATTTTAGGTGGAAAAAGCAGTGCCTACTCATTTGCATTTAACTTTTCCTGTAAAGAGGTCCTTGTATTTGGGGGGAACTTAGAAGAGCGGTGCTTGGACTAGCAGCGACTGTTTCCTGCTAGAAAGCGCCCTGTGCTTCAGGCAACAAAGATCTTCAGATCGCTGCCTCCCATCTAAACAAGGCACGCTCAGCCTTTCATCCCTAAGAGGTCGATGAAACGCGTGCCGAGTTCAAGCGCCGATAGACCATTTATGCTCTGGTGGGCGCTATAAACACGGTCACTCTTTGATTTAAACAATGCTACTTCCCTGCCAGAATGTATGGGGTACGTTTGGGAAGGAGGTTGGGGGTACACACGCAGGGCTACATATCAACAGGGCCACCCACGGGGCACCCTTGTAACGCCGGACTCGCTGCATATGAACTGTCGCCCGCCGGTGTAACGACTAGACGCCAAGGGTTCAAACCGCACTGCTGATCAGCCGTGCACCAACATGGTTTGTGTTAAGCTTAATTTAGTAATTGCACAATTACTTGTCAGGAGGCAGACTGCTCCGAGCCCAACGCCAACCTACCCCCCCCCCCCCCCCCCACCCTCCCCCAATAATGCACGACTGTTTGTAACGAATATATTGTAAAGGTCCGGTCTCGCTTGACACTGAAAGAGTATAGCCAGTGCCATAAAGTCTGCCTTCGGAATGTTTTTTTTTTTTTGCACCAGACCAACATTGCAGCGGGTATCTGGGCGGTTTATAAAAATCCTACACGGATTGTACACCAGGGAAAGGTCACCCTGGAATCCCAGAGCTGATCCTGCAACGCATGATGGCAGCGAGCACGCAGCGCCTCGCGGCCCTGTGCTGGGCAGTAGCGCCTTCCCGACGTCCATCGTCTATTGATCGGCCTGAACTGCAGCAGCCTCCGCCGGGGGAGCTGGGGATCCGCTCCCTGCCAGGGAGGTCACACCAGGTCTGGCCTCCTCGAGCCAAGCACTGCGCCGAGGCCGGCGTTACTTCACTCGGGTGCCCGCTTGGAAGAGGCTGCACCGCCGCGGCCGGACGGACGGATGAACCAGGGCAGTCTCCTCGAGTCAGGGCGAGCTAGCGTCGAGGGTCACCGGCGAGGCAGCGTCACCGCAGACGGACTGACAGCGCAACTGTGGCTTGGTGTTCCGAGTACCACAAGGCAACATAAAGCCTGGTGTTACAAAGCCGGCCTCACGCACGGCCCAGGAGTTATTGTAATCAAATATTACGTGTTAAAGTAGGATGTAATATAACTGGATGTACATGTGTAGAAGTATATGTGTATATGCACACGTTAGCGCCTGCGTAAGTGCTTTGTAAAGTGCGCTTCGTGTCCTCAACACTCTCTCATTCTGTTTCTTTCTATATTCATGTGTGTGTATGTATAGGAGTGACATTATCCGCGTTCTCCTTGTGTTATTACTGGTAATAATTTCACTATTCTTAGGTTGTTATAATTAAAATCCTCACTGAGCTACTTCCGTCTACATCAGATGCCACTGGGAAAAAAAGTAAACTAATTAACATGTATTATGCATCTGCTGATATGTTTATTTAGGTTCAAGGTTACGAAAGTGCCTACTGTCAATGAGGGCGACCTACACATTCATCCCTGGCTTCCCCGCATCACCAAACTTTGTGATCCTGGGCGAAACATTTTGCGTCCCAATATTTCAATGAATGTGTCTGGCTCACTTTCGAGGCTCTATAAAGGAATCTAGATATTTAGAGCACCTTGAAGTCCAAAGGGGTCCAACAGACACATGAAATAGTTAAAATGCATTCCACACTGTTGGGCCAGACACAAAGTAGCACGTGCCTACGAGCGCACACTTCGCATGTTTCCGGAAGCAAGAACTTTTATTTAGCGCCGTGTCTTTTAACTATTTTTTTTGTTATCGCACTTTACAAAACAGAGCAATGCCTCGTACAACTAGCAGCAACGCCGGCGCTGGCCGTCCATGACCCCATCAAACGCAATTGCCCTTAGTCGTGCACGTGCTATGTCGCATTTTGCGCTTTGTTTTGAGAAATTGGTAGACTGCTAGGGACATGCTGAACGTTTCCTGCGCGTGAACGGGACGCGGAGTTGCCGCGATACATTCAAGTTCATTAATTCGGTTTAGACTCAGTACATGTGCAAGCTCTCGGTCCCACACGATGTGTGCGCGGCCGGATCAGCACAAAGGCTATCTGTTGCACAGAGTTCCAAGTTCAGCCACTAGAGGGCAGCCTTGGACAAGCGAACGGGAGCCTTCAATGGTGCGGCGAACCTGAGGCTTCCGATGAAGCATAAAACTCTCTCCCACCAACAGTCTTCAAAGAACAACGCGCACACTAACTGATTGTATAAAGTTAAGTTGCACAAAATACATCTCAAGCACGCCGGGCTCGACGGACGGATTCCACACACAGATTAAGTCCCTTATCGTAAACTGGCTAGAAAGCAGAAATCAACCGGCGGCAATGAAATAATAGGGCAGCGGAACATGCATTAGGGGGAATACGGGAGGATATTAATAATGATTTAAAAAGTATAACCTTTTTCCTTTGTGTGAGGCGCACCAGCTCGGAAATTTGAGACAAGTCCACGGCTTCCCAGCTGGCTGTGGCGGGTTCTGTGGAGTTGACGGCAAACACCATCCTTCCCGGATTGCGCGGCCGGCCGTGTGTGGTGCGCTGCCGGCGGCGAGTGTGCGGGCTCCGGGCCTGCCTGCGCTGATGCCACACGCACTGTCCTGCTAGCGCCGCATCCTCCCCTCTCGGCACATCCCCGGCGAGGTGGGGCCGCTGCACTCACTGGATGCTCTGCTCTCTGAGTGGCCCTCGGAGAATCCCGGCGCAGACACTCCCCCTAATCTCATCCGTGAGCTCCGATCTCTCCCCCCGGAGACCCCTCCCTGCATTCTGTGTCTGTCAGAGGCCGCCCCGACCCTGCCTGCTGCCATTCAGGAGGAAAAGGGAAGTTTGTTTGTTCGCACAATCTGCTCTCCAAGTTTTCAGCTGTCTCGCTGCCTCCTGTACTGCGTGTTTATTTTACAAATCGTTAAGAGTGCCCGGTCGTTAAAGCGCGCACTTAGCCTCCAAGCTGGAAACCTTACACAAAATACGCGTTAGAAGCACTAAAAACATTTTAGATTTTTTGTATCCATAACCGATCACCCAAGTTGCACGCTGTTACACCAGAAGAGCGGACCTGTCCGGCCATGGACACTCATTTTCTGCCCAGACGGTATATTTGTAGGTAAGATGAACCCGGCCCCGTTCGTGCCACATGCGCATTTTAAAGATTCCGAAACGCACTGAGGCGATTAAGCTCGCGTATTATGTTACGCAATTAAGTATTTGTTTTGCGCAGCTTTCGCCAATTTCTTGGCCTTTTGGCGTACACCACACCACGAACACGCATACATCTTTTCAGCGTATGCGCATTTGCAGAAGATTGCCATGACAAGGTACACAGTGACGTGGATCATAAAGGCTCCTCTAAGTGACAAGTCTGACACGGTCTGCGTGGTAAGGAGTGCGTATAGCTTTGTGAAATCTCCTTTACCTCTCCCATAGTGAATACCCAGTACGACCGGGCTCTCAAATCTCACACAAACATGTTGAGTGGGAGTATATCATAACGTAACGTAAAGTAACAAAGTAAAGTAACGTAACATAGGATAGCATAACGTAGAATGCCTTAAAGTAACATAGCAAAGTTACATAACATAGCAACGTGACGTAACATAACACAACGTAACGTAAAGTAATATAACGTAGGATAGCATAACTTAATGTGTCATAACATAGCATAGCAACATAACATAACATGGTATAACGTAATGTAGCGTAGCAATAAAAGATAGGACAGCATAACACATCGTGTCCTAGTGTAACATACGGTGACATAACATAACAATGTGTTTGTTTGTGTGTGTGGCTAGAGACTGGGAAAGAAGCTCGCAGACATATCTTAAATTCTGCAGTGCCCTGTGTAAGAGAACTAACCAGGCTTTTGTGTTTGCATTATATCTTTTTAAGATTGTAGTTTATACTCGAGTGTCCGTACTATTTTCTGAACGTCACATATTTATTTTTCCACTTATTTATTTCTCCGCGCTCATCGACTTTTCTCTCATGTCGCATCTTCACCTGCCGGGGAGATTTATGCCTGTGACACGTTTACGCACTTTACGAACCCTGTTATCGCCGAGCCGTTTTTTCCCATTACGCACAGGAGTCAGGATGTTTGCTTTGCAATAAAATGAAATGCAAGAATTTGCCATTTCGGTGCGCAGGTGCCAATACTTGGCGACTTCTGGCTTCATTGACGCGTTTTTTAAAAAGTTGTTTTACTTCGTGTACTTACTGTACAGAGTCAGAGGGGCCGGGGAATAAACCAGCCACCTCTGCCCGAGGCGCTACAGCCCATGAAAGGGGGCGGGCTAGGCGAGGTCTAACAGCACGCCTTCGGGGAAGGGGGGAGGGCGGGGGCTCCAGAGGTGACCAGCATTCCCAGCCCACAGAAGCCGACCCCTGGTCCTCCCCGGGTGAACCTGCAATGAGTTATTGCCGAATCGCCATTAAAATCTCTGTGCTTGCGCCGGGGAAATGTTTCCGGACACGTTTTACCATAAAAAGATAAGTTACGCTGAAAAGCCAATACGATTCGGGAAAACAATAATTGTAATCAATATTTATTATATATTTCTGCCTGGCTGCTTTCTCGCTGAGTGGAGCATAACTAGTTTTTCCGCAGAAAATTTTATTTTTCTTTAGAGACAGTCAAGCTGAACTGTTCTAGTCTGTGTGCTGCCCTCCATCCTTCCCAGAAACCACCACCTTCCGTTGTTTTCTACACAGGTACACTACGACATGCCGTGGGCCCCTAAGTCACATCAGCAGTATCACGGCGTGTGCTTGGGGAGCAAGGATGGAGAGGGTGGGATGGGGGGGGGGGGAGGGAGGGTATGGGTTTCGCCCCTGTTCCCCTCTTACTCTCCAGCAACCCTATGAATTAGCAAGCGGTCTGGCCAGCACGCGTTTCTCAGTTTTTCTTCCCCGTCTCTAAAATCGTGTTTCAAGTGTACCGTGCGTTCTTGTACACTTGGGCAAAGGATGCGGCATAACGACCGGAGCTGCAGAGTTCGGAACCAGGTTCGAGTCTCGGCGTTTGCTCAACATCCTGTGATTCTGGGCTAATCGCCTAATCTCCCTGTAAAAATGAATGTGCCCTTGTGTAATGTAACTGGTGCTCATGTAAAGCGCTCTGATAACTTAGGGTAGAGTTCGGGCTTTATAATGAGCATATTTCTGGACACACTTGGAGTGAATCATAACATCATTTTACTATACATTTTTATCCTGCCTATTTCAACAGAGCACACTAACGCAGCTCAGTACCGAGACTGTCTTGTACACAAGTTTTTCTCCATTCAAATGTCATTGTCAGACATCACGACATGTTCATTGTGCATCTTCCGTGCTCGATGTACCTGATCTGCAAGAGGCTTTTCACCTGGGGTGGGCACGCGATTGCACAACAGGGTATTCTCTTGTGACCAGAGAGCATGATCTGCTAGGTGCACGTCGACGTGGGTGCACAGGTGATTGCGACACAGGATAATCTCTCGTGCCCAGAGAGCATGAGCTGCTAGGTGCACGTCGACGTGCGTGCACAGGTGATTGCTACACAGGATAATCACTCGTGCCCAGTGAGCATGAGCTGCTAGGTGCACGTCGACGTGCGTGCACAGGTGATTGCTACACAGGATAATCTCTCGTGCCCAGTGAACATGAGCTGCTAGGTGCACGTCGACGTGCGTGCACAGCTGATTACACCACATAGTATTCTATTGTGCAAAGTACTCACCAACGTGGTGCACAGGTTAATGCACCCCAAGGTACTCCTTCGTGCCCTGGATGCGTGATCTGCAAGGTGCACTAAGCGGCAGCGCGCTTCACTTCTTAGTGTGCACAGGCGATCAGATCACATTGTATTCCGTCGTGCACGTTGTTCATGATGCACAATGCATATGCAGTGTGCGTTCAAGTCATAACCCACAGGGTATTCCCTCGTGCCCTGGGAGCATGGTGTGCAAAGTGCACTTCACCATGCGTACACAAGTCATCATATCATTACATCAAAGATTACTCCCTCGTGTCAGTGGTGTAACATACATGTGCAAGGTGTACTTCAACGTGTGAGCACAAATAATTGTATAACAGTATATTCCCTCGTGCCCGGTTCATAATCAGGTTTAAATTGGCTTGTCAGGTCTGTGGACTACGGTGCCACTGCACCTGCTGCACCAACGTAAGTTACACCGTTGACCGCAGGGTATTTATTCCCTCGTGCCTCACACTGCACGTGCGGCAGCGTGCATTGCACCGTTCCTTTAGAGGTCATTATTACATCACAAGATTTCCCCTCGTGCTCTGAGTGCAAGGTGCACGTCACCAGGCCTCCTTATTACGTCACATGATATCCCCCCCCCACCCCCCGCCCCCCTGCCAGCCTGCCTGATCGGCTAGGTACACGTCATCACCGTGAGGGCACAAACCATTACATCACAGGGTATTCCCTCGTGCCCGGGGTGCAGGATGTGCGATGCGCGCACCACGTGTGCCCACAAGACGTCACATCACAGGGTATTCCTCCAGTGCCAGACCTGAGAGGGGCACGTCGTCGTGCGTGCCTAAGTCATTATTACGTCACATGATATCCCCTCGCGCCAGGAGTGCACGGTCTGCGTGGGGCACGTCATTGACTGTGCGTCCCCAGGTGATGACGTCACAGGCTTGTCTGCCGTGCACGACAGCCGAGCGTTACTTGCAGGGTGCGCGTCTCAGTGTGAGCGCGAGCCGCCGCATGGCAGGGTATTCCCTAATTATTACATGATAAATGACCTTTTGAAAGAATCCGGAGTCCTCTCCCTTTCACCTGCAGCAAATGGTTCATTTGTCATGTGCTCAAGCAGGACAAGACCGGGGAGGCTCCAGTGAGCCCGTGCTTGAAAAGCTGGGCCATCCAGCCTGTTTGCTGAGCTCCTTTTACTAACGCGCGAGAGAGGGCAGTGCTTGTGTCAGGATGGGCCATGTCATCTTCATAAAACATTCATCATCTTTCACCTAATAAAGGAAAACTCGTGCCACGCATTTCATGTAATTGCCCATTCAGATGCTAATGGTTGCTGTGTATTTAGCCAACACAAAAGCTGTGTCCTCCAGCACTAGATAAAACAGACAGCTCTGTTTCTGTCGCTGGCCTGTATTTGCATTGTAATAATTACACAGGCAGACAGACAGTTGTGAGGCACAATGTTCACCAAGTAGTAATTTAGCAATAAGGCTACATGTGAATTAGAACTGATTGAGCGGCCTCTTGTGTGGCCTGTTGCTGGAGGCCCTGACAGGCTCCACCACTCTCTTACAGGGTTAACCTCAAACTGGCATTTTGTTTGGCCTACATCATTTACCCAATAGTTATAAAAGGGGTATTTTTGACTTTGAGCTTTATCCTGTTTTTATTAGCTGCTAACCAAAGTATCTGTGATATTGTTAAGTTAAAACAATTTACATAACATGACGGAAAGGGTTAAACTTTAATTGAAGTTTACACTGTTGGTAATTCTGACCCCGCCTTTCATCCTCCCATGGTCAATAGACTTAGCAGGATTGAGTTCAGAAATAATTAAAACTTTTATTTGAGTGGAAAGAGATAATGCTCCATGTAGCATGTGCCATCTAAGGAACAGTAATAATAATAATGATAAAAACAACATTAATGATAAAAATAGCAATAATAATACTACCACTACTGAGAATAATAATTGCATTGCCAATGATGATTATTATTATTGTATCAAAAAAAGAACTCTTGAGGTGCTAAATTAGGATTGTTATTTTTTTAAATAGTTTTTAGAGTATTATTAGTAAACAATTCATCAGGGATAACATAAAATAATATAATTAAAACGTTATTGTTAATGCTTTTCATTTGAAAGAGTGGGGTAAGTATTGCAAGAGACCACACCCAGGGTTGAGGAGGGTTGGAGCTACTCATAGCTATGCGCCTGATTTAGATCTCGGTGGACGGGTTACTCCGTCACAACAGTGACACATATCCCGTCTGACACAATATAACTCCAACAGCATATAATGGAGTTTATATTTTGGCAGATTTGATATCTGTCACCTTTGTGACAGCTTAACCCGTCTGCCAAGAACTAAATCAAGCCCAATACATTTTGTGCGTGAAGAATTGTGTGATTTACTCCATATAGAGTAAGAAACCCAAAATGTTACATGTTATCATTGAAACATGTAGCTATTGTGGCTTTGAAGAGATTTGTCAGTATAAGTAAGCAACATGTTTCGCCTCTTTTCTTCGACTGTCTTCTAGCCTGCATCAGGGTATCAACATTATAGTTTAACCTTTTAAGAAATGTTGTGATACAAAAATGGTGTGAATCTTCCTCCATTCAGATTTTATATAATGACTTCTTCAAATAGACTCAGTTTCTGCTGTTGGTCTTTTTTTTTTTTACTGAATTTCAATTACATTTAAAACAACAGTAACGTCTGTGACATTACTTTCATTTTCATTCAGTTTACAATCCAGCCTCAAAATTAGGTTTAGTTAGATTACAATACTGGTATCTCCATTCCTGATCACAATGTAACTACAAACTAAGGAGTACTTTCTTAATAAGAAAACAAAATGGCCCATGATTGTCATGTGACTGTCCTGTAAATATAAATGAATATTATAACTGTGCATAACTGCTGTTAAACTCACTGGTAACTGTACTTTACTCTATTTTACCATCTTCAAGATGTAGCCATCAGCGATGCACTATCTCTATTCCGCAGACAATCTTACATATGCATATAAAGCCAGTTTGCCCCCACCTTAAAAATAAAATGTTAATGAAAGGGGTTTTAAACCTTTTTAATTATCGATTCATTTTAATCCCCTGGACCAACCCCCAGGACTCTGACGAGTCTTGGGGCGGGTCCACGGAAGACATTGCTGGTGGGGGAGGGGTAATGCACTCCCTTCACTGCACATGAGGGTTTGGCCGGCTGTCTCAGGCTGGCCAAACCCTGATGTGCAGTGAGCTCTCACCAGCCCAGCTGTGTTGCTGGGGCATGAGCGAGCAGGTACAGGCTCCCAGACTGCCTGGGAGTGCAAGTTGCCAGCAATCAGGCCAATCCTGATGTTGCTTTCATGCAGCGTTATGATTGGCCGCAGCGCAGTCTGGGAGCCTGTGCTCAGATGTAGGAAGAGTGCGATGAAGTGGCCGATGGCGGTGTTGGCGCTGTTCAGGTAAGTTTGTCTTCTAGCACTTCTTGCCTGACCACTGAATTAAAGGCAGATGGGGTGGAACTTCTACTGGCTCTCCTTGGTGGATATTTTATTGCTTGGGGCTGGGCCACCATGTCTATGTTGTATCAGCAGGTGGTAATTGCAAGCAGATTCTGTCCATGGTGGCCAGGCATGAGGGATGCCAAGTGGTCGCAGTCAATCCTGCAGCTTTATCTGACAGACACACTTGCTTCCCTGCCTGTTAGTTTGGGAATTAATAGGATTCATCCATACAGGTGCAAAGAGGAAACAGAATTTGTAAGCTGTAGAGGCTAACAGAGTCATTGATAATATTCATCACCGTGGCGTGCACCAAGGGCCACCTTTTTGCAGGCCTTAGTGAATTTCTTAGCAAGCCAATGGTGGGGAGAATTCTAAGAAGTCACCAAGTTACATGAATAAGTGTGATCCTTAGCCAGAGAGCGAGGAGGAATCCTACAGATTCCTCACCCTTATAATACATACTCAAAAGATCATGTGGAAACCAAGGATTTTGCCATGAGTATGGGAAAGTTCGTAATGGGACTCATACAGTTACCAATATCCACGGAACCTGGGAATTCACTGGAATGCCGATATCTGAACTGCAATAAGTTTACAAAACATTGACGGATATCTGCACTGCAGCACATAAACAACAGAGCTGCAGGAGTCCTAGGGCTTCACGTGGCATGCAAGGAGCTAGCAGCAGGGATCTGCTCATGGTATCACTGGGATAGTAAACACAACAAGATGATGGACGGAGTGCTGAAACTTTTCAACCACTCACACCTAGTTAAGAGATCTGGGTTTAATCCATCGTTCTTTTGCTCACCACGCCACCCCAGTTTGGACCCAGCCAATGCAAATCAGTACTGACCATGCTCCTCATGGGAACAGTCCAGCCCGAACTGCAATGGCAGGTCCTCCCTGGACTGGAAACAAGCATCTTTGGACCTCAGGAACTTCGGGGTATCACCCCTCATCAGCCAGGATAGCTCGAATCCAGTGTCATAGTGAGCAAGGGGCCCATGTCTGGGCATACCCTTGGACATTTAGGGCGAACACAGCAAACACCACAACTGTTTATAGGATAGTGCCTTGCCACAATTGGTTCTTATTGGTGCTGGCAGAACATGGCATCCGCTTGGGGGTAACTCTGCAGTATTAATGTCCACCACTGCCCCATCACTGTGTGGTTCTCTTCTAAATTAGGAGGTGATGCAATTGTATTCCATGGCATTAAGTGACCTTGCAAATTTGGTTGGCACTTTCCATGTACTGCAACATTTCTTGAATTATATTGTGAAGTATGTAACAAAAACTCAAAGTAATTATCAGTGCTGTGGCCAAGCACATATTTTTTTTACTATGGCTGAAACAACAAACTTAAGAAAAATTATTTTCAAAACGCTGAATATTTTCCAAATTTTGATAGCAATGGGCTGAAAAAGTGCTAGCTCATCTAATCTGAAAAGTTTGAAAGATTATTTATACAAATTAGAGGCATTCATTTATTATAGCTTCTTCTTAAATTAGGGATGTGTGTGCCAAAAATGGAAAATTAGCAAAATTAAGGGTTTTCGAATATCAAATATTATTATATAATTCAGGTCTAATTCCGATATATGACGAAATTACAGGGGCTCTTTAGCTGGTGAGAAGTACACGTCAGATTTCTTTCTCAGTATACTCCACAGCACACTGAAACTGTAATTGCTCAACAAAAGTACTACGAGGAATAGTCATTGATAGGAAAAAGTAATGAAGTTGATATCGGGTACATATTAACAAGAGGTGGTTATGATAATGGCCAAACCTGCCATTACCGAATGAGCATGAACCGCTGTAGGTGTTCTCCAAAAGGGAAACATGATACAGATCGTTAAAATAAGGATAGTATATGAATACTATCTAATAAAACAAAGAGCTGTCAGGAATATAGACACATTTGACCATGGTGCTCCTGTGTTGCTTTCCCACGAGTTTCTTAACAACGCGGGTGGAACAACAAATGGGTTGGGGAGAGGATGTAGCCTGGTGGCTAGAGCTGTTGACCTCGAAGCTGGGGAACTGGGTTTGATTCTCGGCAGGAATGCTCAACAATCTTTGATTCTGGGCAAATCACTTAATCTCCCCATACCTAACAAAATGAATGTGTTCGACTGTAGCGCAATTGGTGCTCATGTAAAGTGCTCTGATACCTTTGGGTCTAGTGCCGCTTTATAAACTTCGATGCGTTTGAACCACGCAATCCCTTTTCAATGCAACTCTTTACAATAACGTTCCTTAGTGGGGTGCTGGACTTTGGAATAATATAATTTACTATTCCAACTCCAGTCCCCCAACAGTAGGGAAAGCATTTGACTTTAAAGACCAACACTGCTTTACCTAACGCATGTAGTTGCGTTGTAAATGGAATGTGTGGTTTAAACGCATTTTCTGTTCCTCCTGCTAATACTTGTGAAGGAACTGTCTTTACAACAACTTGGGAAACTGTATAGCTCCACTCGCAGGCGAAGATAACATCTTTTGACAAAACTTTTAGTTACATACATGGAGTTCCTCTATTGTAAGCTGGGATTTAGAAACTAATGGTAAAGCAAGGGAGTGTATCACATTGTGTGTCATTTAAATTGGGAAGGGTTCTTTTCTGACATTACATTCTTACATCTCTTTCACAGTGGACACTACCGCCCCTCCATTCAGGGTGCCACTACAGACCAGGCCAACCTAGGTATGAAGTGTGAAAATATGGGTTGACTCTCACTGAAGCATCATCTTTGAAATGAACTCAATTGATAAAAGTGATTTTCATCTTCTGTGACTAATTGGGAATGGAGACGGGGAGGGAGGCAGAGGGTATAGAAAGGGGCATGCGTCCTGCAGAATCCTCCTAGCCATCACAATGTTGAAAACTGCATTGCCTCCAAAAATCAAAATTTATAGATGCCAGGACAACTCCCATGGGGTCCGATATATAAAGGTTCAGGCCACAAAGCAGTGGCTGTTTTTGCCCTATGGTGGGATGCAATCCGATTTTTGATGCTGCTGTGGATGTGTTAATCTGTCACACTGCGAAACCGTTGTTGCAAATCACAATTAGAACATTGGAATGTTGAGCGTTCCATTGAAGACAGAGGAGTGCCCCGGGTTTCTGCTTCCACTTCACATGTGGATTGAGGCGGGATAACATGGTTTTATCATTTGACAATACCATCATTTTACGATATGTTTAATATTTTGTAAACGGAGAAGGTATCAGCGCGGTTCTGACCTCCTGTTTGATTCAGTGTCAAGAGCTTGGAGGTGTGGGTGTGTGCTTTGAATCACAGGGCGTGCCCATGAGGGTCTGCACACGCACCCCAAGCCGAGAGCTTGAAGGTGATGAGCTTAAAAGAGCCCTCCCTGACTTGTCTTGTCAAGAAACATCAATCTCTCCCCCTGATTTCCAGCCCTTCCCTGGACCTTATGAGGTTCTGCTCACATGCACCGGATGTATGATGTATTCATGCATGCCTTTACAATGCGGGCAACACACCGAATGCATCATTACCACACGCTCCATTACAATGCAAGTCATTACACCAACGTGCCTTAGGGGAGCGCTGGACTTAGGAATAGGATATTTTACTATTCCAACTCCAGTCCAGTCTTTGCAACAGTAGGGAAGATGTTGGATTTAAAATCCAACAATGCATTCCTTAAACCAAGTAATTCTAATGACTTGTGTTGTAATGGAACGCGTGGTAACGACGCATTCCTTGTAATGGCACTGCGTAGTTCTGTCTGCATTGTAAACGCTGTTTCCCCACAAGCACCGCCTGCCCCCACCTTAGTGATGCACTGAACCTGATTAATAAAAATGCACCGCGCATCTCTACAGTGAAACAGAGAACACAGGTAAACGGGGACAGATGTGTCTTTGAAGCCGAAAAAGGACACAAGCCAATCATCAGCTGCTAAGAGGTTATCAAACAAAAACACCGCCCATCTGCAGTTGACACAATACCTAGCTGACGCACATCCTTCAAGAAAACATTAGTGATTTCTAGCAGTGCATTTTGGGGTGCCACCCTCATTACAGTCATTGTTGCACAGGAACCAGCGTGGCTGTTTTCACACAAAGGCCAAACGTATTTCACAGCTTCCTAGGCAGAAACCCCATCCATCACTGTCAGCGCGGCACATAACTGTCCACTGTTTCCTGACTGGAGGAGAGCAGCAATAAAGATGCCCATTCATTTCCAGCCTTGTGTTTTCATTCCAGATTCTAGGTTCCGTGGTTGTTGCCAACGTTTTATTCCCTGTTCTCCCATCATCAGAGAGGTCTCTGGGCCAGGCAATTCCCAGCACTTTAGGGATTTGGAAGAATCCCTCCCGTGGACGCCAGCGGCGGCGGTGCCAGTGGAAGAAATCCCACTCGGTCACAGCAAATTGCTCGTTGTCAGCAAATGCCCAGACCCAAAGGTGGACATTCCAATCACAAGTGTTGATTGGGTTGTGACCTCCGACCCAAATCTGCATGCCGAATGTGAACCTGAAACCTGCAGGCTCCCTAGGGGCTTCCCTTCATCTCCTCCCAGGAGGATTTTTACAGTCACCACAGAAGGCTGCCTTTCTCATTTGTACCACCAGGACCACTTGCCAAAAGAGATCTTGGAGGAAACGCTGTTCGGGTTTTTGGAATGGGCCTAGGTGCATTCTATTGGGGTATGTTTGTTTCATGGAGGGATGGATGAAACAAAGTCATCTTCTAACTAATGGTCATGCTCAGTGCAGGCCTTTGCTCGGGTATTGCCTTGGGCGAAAAAAAAATTCAGTGCACCCCTCTGAAACAAGGCATCCGAACTTGGGCCCTGCTCGCCCTTCCTAACGCCAGCCCTTGCCATGCAGCAGGTTAATCAATTATTCCTACGGCTGTGCCTGCTGGACAGCGAGCCCAGATGTTCTTTGCTTCAAGGTATTCCAAACTGGCTAGAATGTCAACAATTGTGAGCACAGGCCCAAGATGCCAGCATTATTTTCGGGAACAGAACTTCCTTCCAGTAGGTTTTAGAGTAGGGCCTTCTACTTTTGCACTATTGCCATACTAAAATGCCTGGCCCTATTTACTATGTCTACCTAAACGAAAACATACCACAGGGTTAGTATGCGTACCAGAAACCATCTATGCCAGTGTATACACACTTTTAAGAGTGGCCAATGGAAACAGGAATCACTAGATTGCATGTCATTTACAATATTGCTTATAAGGAATTCAGCTTTCCCATAAGGCCTTGGTTTTAAAAAGGTCAAAGATGCTGTTACACAGTAAGTGACTGCCCCCCCCCCCCCGGTCTAAAGTGTGTTCAAAGTTGTTGGATAGTATTAAAACTTCTTTATTCTACCAAAGTTAGATAACCTCTGGCAAAATCTGCTTTTGCCGCTAGTTCAGGAAACAAGCAGCCTTCTGAGCTTATATATATGAATTAATTCACGTTTGGATCTTTCCAGCTAGTAAGGCTTTTAGGTTATGTTAAGGTGACCTTAAAAAGCACAAGCCAACACAAAGTGGCCGATGGCAGCATTCAAGATGGCCAGGTACACTCAAACAGAGAAGCCTAATAGATTTCGAATGAGGAAAGCAGTGAGTCTGAAGTTGAGTTTTCGAAAAAAAAACAGTTTTAAAATTAATATACTATTGTGTGTAACGAGTTTAAGAAAATTGCTGGGAATATGAAATATATAGGAACCTCTAACACAAAACTTCGCTTATGAGCTATTTAATAATCCTTCTTGAAGAATTACCCCAAAAAAGAGAACCTTCATTCCACATGCAATCTAATAAATGCTATCACAGGTTTTTCTAAGTGGACGGATCTAATTCTACTCTCTCCAATCCCTAGCTAATGTGCTCTAATGAGTTTCTCATATACTAAGTACTGTGGACTGTAAATAATGTACATTCCAAAACCTATTTAATTATCAGTAGTATACCAAGTGACTTCTAATTTGTCCTTTTTGTCATTTTTAACTTTAAATGATGCTGCTCAATCAAAGCTTTTTTTTAGTAAAGAAATTCAAGTGTCCATTGCCAATGATCTAAGGCAATTTCCCTTCTACTGGGCAATTATTTTATAGCAAAAAATACATATGCACATAAAGAAGTAACTTTTTTGTTGTTGCACAAATTGAACTTTTTTTCACTATGCAATTAATATTCCACAGTCTTTGCAATAGTAATGCTGATTAAGGAGACACAGGAACGTCCAAATGGCGGAATGAGTAACAGAAGGGAGATATGAACGCCGATAGCTGCACGAGGGAACCCTCCAGAACTTTTTTCTCCTATTTGTTGAACCAAGGATGGGTGTGTTTAAATAAATTAAAAAAATTATGGACCATACATTGAAGGACTCCTTAAATACAGAAGAAGCTTAAAAAGTAAAACTTTATTGTGAAATGAATTATGGGAGAATTATGCAATTAATGACAAATGTTTTATAGTTATGAATGCCCTGAAGAAGAATGAAGCGAAACACGTGTTGATGAGAATAGGAATAAGTGAAAAGTATACATTCATGCGTAATAATCAAGAGAATGAAATTGCATGATTGCATTATTATACTAAAATGTTTTTTAAAGTAACCATCTGAAGAAGATGAGATGTTTTTAGCACCATTATTGCAAAGACTATGGGATTTGAATAGTATACGTGATTGATGCAACCCTTTTAGGCATAAGGCAAATTTTTTACTTTTAATATGAAGTGAGCACCAGTATTACTATCTCAATCTGTGGAAAATTAATACAGTTTGGTGAACATTATCTACGCCATCTTGCCTTTTTCCCGATGCCACACTTTTCGTCATGCACATCCACCATATTTTAGCCGTTACGATCAGAATCACCCTCACGAAAGACCCCCACGCACCGGTCATTCCCACTCTCACATGCCTTGCGCATAAGCGGCAGCCATTTTAAACACCATGGCCTCCCTGCCCCTCGCTGATAGCCAGCGCGTCTCTCTCTCTCTCTCCTAACCTCGCAAGCATCCCCCCCCGCACGCTGACAACCCCCGCTCTCTCATGCCTTGGGTCATAAACCCCTCTTCAGCGCAGCTTCACCACAGAATCCCATCCTGTTCCCAGCGCGACACCTCCCCTCATTCCTTTCATGGTCTCAGATCCTTTTGATGCAAACCCCCTTTCCCTGTGTCCCCGTTTGTCTTCCTTGTTCCCAGGCCGCCACCTGGCCCTGCGGATACTGTTTATTACCCCGTACAGTAGGAAGCTTCCCCTCCCCATCAAAAGACCCTCAAGCCGATCAAAGCCCCCACCCTATGAGATCCGATCAACTCCACGCATCCCGTGAATCGGCGGAATGCCCTGCTGCGCGACAATCATCACCTATTGTGACCGGGGTGGGGAATTCAACTGTAAATGTATGTGGGAACGGGCCTGAAGGGGAGATTCCGAGGATGTTCTTTCAAATATCAAAGTGTTGCGAGAATGTGTTACGTGTAATAAAGGTCATAAACCCTAGTATAAGAGGCCAGGCCTCAGAGATGTGGTTAGAGCACCTCGTGACGATACTTGCTGTCTGAATTGATGTGTTCTCCTCCGGAGAGAATAAAATCCTCGTTTCCTGTCTTCCAGTCTCCAGCGCCTGCTTCTTCATTGATTAATATTGGTGGGTCATAGAGGCGATACCGCCGGGCAACATAAAAGGGGTCTTTGGTTACTGGTTGTCTTTGAACCCCTTTTAACAATTGGCGTCCCAAGCGTGGGGCCCATCAGCGACTCGTGGATCCAGTGGGAGAGGTCCTGACGACAGAGTGAACGACTGCAACGATCGGAAGGTACCCTGTCCGATAGACCCTCGTCTGACAGCCGATCATCCGAACTTCACTGGTTCCGAACAGACCTCTCTCGAGTGATCTGCGGTCCTGACTGGGAACCATCAGGAGTGCCACAAGGAGTACAAAGAGAAGAGGACGATCGGGCGCTGGATTCGGAAGACAAGAAACTGTCCATGCGGTCCGGGTAAGGTCGTGTAAACACGACGAATTGCGAAAGTGATTGATAATTGATGAGAAAATACTAGTATTACTTTTTGTTAATTTATTTGGAGATTCACTGTCTGCAAACGGAGAAACAACAGGCTCTCCCTTTATAAACAGTGAAGGATAGGTACGCATCCGTCGGACCTATCTTTCTCCCCCACTGAACAATTGCCCCTCCCCCATTGATTAACTGTTATAGATTGTTTTCTGGAGATTCTCTGTCTGCAAACAGGGAAGAATAGGTCCCCTCTTTGCAGATAGTGAAAGGGTAGGTGACGCGGACCTTTGCGAGCCTACTTATTCTCCCCATTGACCATATTGATTTTTTATTTTTGACCTAACATTGATTGCTCAAGATTGGTTCATGAGGTATTCACTGCCTGCAAACAACGTAGAATAGAAATATTCTGTCTAGTCTTTGCACGCAGTGATAAGATAGGTAGTGCTGACTATTATCCCCATTGTGATCCGTCATGCCTGTCTTCTCCCCACTGGTTAGTAGCCTGTTTAGCCCGGACCGCTTATTAGAGATGAACCATCCGGCTCCGCTGGAAGGCACCCCTAATAAGGACATGTTCATGAAGCATGGATTGATCGCTATAGCCTATAGCGAGCTGTGGCATAAATATACGAAAAGGGATCGAGAAAGTCAGTGGCCACTGATAGGATCCTTCGATCTCGACAAAATAGAAACGGTAGAAATAGCCCTTCGTAGGAATGAAACAACACCTATTATGCTTGATAGTCTCGGTATGTGGCGCAAAGAAGCCACACGACGAAAGGAAAGCGATGAAGTCAGAAAGGGTGAAGAGACACGACGGACAACCCTCCAAACGTCTAGTAGGCAAAGGGAAGGGCCAGTGATGGCACAGTTCCGAGGAGTAGACATGAAAAGGAAACGGTGTAAAGGGATGTGCCGACAGAACAACCCCGGGACACAACGACCCGAAAGTAATCCCCCGACACTATGCACAGGACGAACAGATTTAAAACAAAACCAATGTGCTTTCTGTAGATGCCTCGGGCACTGGAAAGCCCAATGCCCGACTCTACAGAGCATAGGTAAGAGCGGAGGGTCGACAGAAAGAACTGACCGACAGAAAGGGAAAAGGCGCGAGATAAAAACCAATCAGACTAGCACGGACAGGACGGATAGAACCACCACGTTTGATTATGCTCGATGGCACAGATTTCGTCAGACCAATTTTAACGACATGTTAGAGTTCTGGGACTGATTGCTCTCTGTTGCTCCCCCACTCTGAAAAACAAAAAAAAAAAACAATTACAGGCCAGTGTAAACAACCCCCGTTAGAGAAAGGACTCAAGGAAGCCAAGCATCTGTTATATAATTTAGGATTTAATTACGGTAAAGATAATACACAACCAACGGTAAATAGAATAACTAGTAAAACACTCTCTAAAGCAAACTGTACTAATAGGAGAAATACAAAACATATTACGCTCACTCCGGAAGTCCTCGAAATGTAACAGTTCGACGGTCCCGCCCACCCAAAACACATAGCACGTGTGGGGCGGGGCCTGCCAACAGCCATAGACCAAAAGAGATCGCCGGCGAGAAGGTACAGGAGGCTCCTCAAAGCAGGCAATGAAATGGTCTTCCCATACTACCCTTCCAGGGATGGCGTCCCCTGGGCCACGAGTAGGGAGGGGGCGGATGCAAATGACCCCCTCCCTCGTATCTCCTGGTCCGGCCATCACGAATTCCTCCATCGAACTGATGCAGGGTGGGCAGGGAGGGAGAGGCGACGCGGACGAGCCTCTACCGCCTCCGCAGGTAGGAGGTTTCCCAGCCCTGGCCCGGCGCCGATGTCCTCCAGCCGGGCGACGGCCATATACCTGCGCAGCACAGAACTTACAATGTCCGACGCACATATATTTACGCAGCACAGGACATACAATGTCCGACGGGCATACTTGCGCAGCACCGGACGTACAATGGTCCCCCCAAGAGTCGGAATCAGGGGTGTAGGGTGGTCATCATGTGCACCCCTGATTCAAAGGGACGGCGTGGGATGCGCCGGGAGAGGGAGACGGCACGGATGAGCCTCCCTCACCTCCCCAGATGAAGGCTCCACAGCTGCACCCTGGCGCCCCGAACCAAAATGCCCTGCTCCAACAGCATGATGTTCCGCTTTCATCACCACAAGAAGTTTCTTCCACTCCTGATAGATACGACGAAGGGCGGCAGCTGCAGGGTCTCAAAATGGCGCCTGGGCCCTCTGGAAGGCGGGTCTAGGCCGCTGGAGTAACTTTGTCCGAAAATTGCAACTCGGGCACTTGCCCACCTGGGCGCAAGCCCCCACCATCGACAAACATCCCCTCGACTTTGAAGATTCTACCAAAGTCCCAAGAGCCCTCGGCCCCTTCAGGCTTCCGGTGGGGAACAGCTGCATTGATCACTAATGAAATAACCACGGCACAGCAGCAAGATGGCGGTGCTCTCGTGTCTGCACCAGCTTCAGTCTGAACCACCCAGGAACATTATGGGCTAACAAACTCGAGTAAGTTCCGGCTGAACATCAACATGACCCGGTAAGAAAGACTCTACCTCCCTCCCTCTCTTGATTGACGGTCCACACCACCAGCCCCTCTGTTAGCACAGGTTTTTTGAACTGCCGAAAGGGACCCTGGTCCAACCGCCAATCGTCGGAGACATTTTTGCCCCTGATGCTACTTCCGGACTAAACCGGCCTCGCCCAAAATGGCGCCGGTATCAATAGGAACTAACGGATGCCTCGTGGTGTTCCTTAGCTAATGAGACTTGATGTACTAAGATATATATACGAACCTTTGCGCACTTGATGAAAAAGGGATGAGGGTTCACTTGGCGAACATTCGAAAGGGGGTCCCGTAAAAATGTTGATTCCAATGAACGATTTATTTTGATATTTATTGTAACTGGTACATAACGTCGCTTATGATGCACACCCACGGTATACATCTAGGAAATGCGATTACGATGAGTTTGACTGTGTTTCCATTTATGAACTGAAATGCCCCTGATCCCTCATCACGCAATGAAACGTTTTTAGTTACTTGCAAATAATTAATTAGGCCTTTTTTAACATGTTCTTGTGCTGCAAAATAACCCCCCTACTGTATGTGCTTCCATCGTCGACATGTCCGGCCAAAATATGATTGCACTCTCACATTTTACGTACTGAACGATTATGCAAATAAAGGTTTTCCAAACTATGAATAGGCATCACATGCTTTTGTAAATGTGGGAATTGGTGGGAGGGCTTTTTCTGTGCGCAACCGTTCTGCTCTTTTTTTAAGGTTATCTGAAAAAATGGTTGTTCGGCCCTGGAGTGATGATCGAATCAAAGGTATGATACGCTGCCTCCAAAATATGCGACTAAGCTCAGGAACTAACGTATGAAGAAGGACCTCGACTTCTGAGAATGGGTAAAGTAAAGCGGTGTGATTGATAGAATGTTATAAAGGTATGGTGGTCGAAGGTACTAAGGGACAGGGTTGACCGAAGAACTGATATGCCTTAGAACATCACAGCTTTGGGAATGATTTAAGGATCCCGATGGCCAGATACTTCTACAAAACCAGGTACCTCGTGCTAGGCACCTCTGATTCCTCTTTTTAGCGTTTCCCTACACACGATCCATAATGCCACCCTCGAACCCCCCCATGAACCACCTATCACACTGCCCGCCCCCTTGACTTCAGAAACCAAGACCCTAGGGATTATATCCCGAGGAGATAAGTACGAGTATGTGGTAAGTAAAGGACTTTCGTGCCCGTACATTTGGTGTGCTCGGATGTTGTTCCCCCTCCCTTTTCCTCCTTTTTCCCTCTGCAGGTTACATTGGAGTCCCGATTAGGGGTACCGTAAAGGATCTGGAGCCACGTCACGCCCGATGCATGAAAACGGACTAACGCTGCAAGACGACACAAAAAGACACCCTACTCAATGCGCGACCTTTTTGTACCTGACCTAATGCTCTTCCGTCCCAAAACTGCATGCTTTCTACATCCTAACACAGACCCGAAACGTCTAACGTTGGGTAATGCACTGAAATAGCCCAAACAATACACGGTCATTCTCCATGTCACACGTGTACTATTTGGCCTATTGTTACTCTCTCTCTCTCTCTCTCTCTCTCTCTCTCTCTCTCTCTCTCTCTCTCTCTTTCACCCCTCCACACTTTCCCTCTTCCTAGCGACTGGCACCTAATTGGCGAACCTGGTGCACCTCCTGATTGGCCCCAAATACCACAAGTATTTGCACAAATTCGTCCTAAATAAAATCGTATAGATACCACGTTACTACCTCTCCTTTTCTGCTAAATATGGATGAAAATTAAATTGGCCAAAAGGAAAGGGACAGGTAAGACGACTAAGGTTCCCTAAATTTGACCCACAGTCAGGGAACTATTTGTCAGTGGCTTCTATAAAAAAAAAAAAAAATGTCTGTGGTAACGCGACCTTCCCCATTCCAAGTTGTCTCCATACCCCAAGCAGTAAAAAAATGATCGAGACACCCCCGTCTTCCCAAAATGCCCCCAGTTTGGTATCAGCTGCCCTGAACGAGAATCTGAAAAACGCCCCTTGCTCCAATTCACTGTGTTCCTAGTTGTTTTCCATAAGACCCCACCCACCCCAAGGATAAGTTTAATAATTATCGCAAGCCCCCCCCGAGTTTTTGTAGTAGCCAGGTTGCGAGAAACTATATAGAAAGTTAGAAAGATGTGTGCAAAGTTAAAATTAGATCGAAAACTGAAGGAACTTGTTGCAGTAAACCTTGTTGAAAATAGGATGTTTAGCTAAAAGATAGGACGCATTGATGTAATGGAGAGTCGTTTAGCCTATGTTCATCCCTCAGAAGGATGCCTATCAGACTATGGTGAATAGCACGTTGCACTTTTCCGTAAGATACAAAGCCCTGAAGACCGGCCTAGCCTTGCAAGACTCGTACTAGGGAAATGGGTCTCTACCAGAAGAACTGACATCTACTATAATAGACGAATGCAATGAATGGGTATCAGACCTCGTACCACGACAAATGAATGTAATAACCAACAAAACGCCAAAGAATTAGCCACAAAGGGAAGTTGTAGGAAATCCAGCAAACCCATCATCAATTGTTTATACGTTGGCTGCAAATCTCAATGTAGCGGATGTTTACCCCAGTTGCTTGGTGTTGGGAGAGAAATAGGTTTATGTAATTACCTTCTTCTGCAAAATCTCTAAAGACTGTCTTTTCGAACTCATTTAAGGGTACCACTGTCGGAGGAGAAAGAGACCGGATGTGGGAGCACGCGGCCTGACTGCGGATCGTGGAACCTCAGCGACGGAGGCCAAGGCGAGACCACGGCAGTAAGGAGTCGCAGGATAAGGCACTGTTTCAGACAAAGCTAAGGAAGGGGCTGACCTGAAGCCCCTGCTCTATGATCGACGTGTGCCAAAAAGGTCCCCGCTCTCTGAACCTGGTTATGGACCCGCCTGTCTCAAATTCTCCGTCCCCCTGATCTGTTCCCGACTTGGCCCTGCTCCATCCCCTCCTCCTCCGACCTACCATAAGGACTGTTCACACACACACCTTTCCACCTGAACTTTCAAGTTCCTCCAAATCCTACTGAGCTATCCAGAGAAGGGTATTCCCTGCGTCAAAAGGGAGGGAGCTCCGACTAAGTAGACCACGAACTATATTAATCTCAGAACGGTGACCTAGAACTCCACCAAGGGTCGCCCCCGAAGAGAAGATGAACGAAGTATGTGGTTCTACCCGCTGCTGAACGCCTCGATGATGATGGAAGCAACAGGAAATACCCATCACAGAGACTCAAGAAACAAACAGACCCCACCACTCAAAGACAATTGCACTTTTTATCACAATCCTTTCTGCCTCCTAATAACTATGCTCTGAGTTACGGAAGAAAATGCACGTGCTCCGGAACCATGATGCATTCCTCTCAAGAGGTCTGGCGAAACAAAACAAAGATGCACTCCCGCCCACAGACCTCCAACGACTCAATCCACGTGAACATTCCTGTTGACAGAACGAATTGTAATCCAGGTGCTTAACAGTGCCAACAGAAGACGACAAAGACACTGAGAACTCTGATATTTACTATATCTCATTTCTCTCCCAACCACCATTGGACTGACTATGCTCCCGCCGAGTACAAAAAGGACTTACTTATATGATAACTTACCAGTTCCTATTCCAAATGACTATAAGTATCTATGATCTGTACCCAACGCCCTCGCTACATAATTCTAGTCTGATATTGCATTACTGTGACTTTTTCTGCAACCAACTTAACGATGAACCCGCCTACTAGATGATGAGATTTTTCAATGTGATGTTTATAATGTGATGTTTATGTACAGTTCTTTTGCCTAAGTCCCCTCTCCCTTACTTATGACCGCTGCAATAGGTATAGATAGGAAATAGGCCAGCAAGATGTCTTGGAAATGTTAAAGGGAGGACTGTGGAAAATTAATACAGTTTGGTGAACATTATCTACGCCATCTTGCCTTTTTCCCGATGCCACACTTTTCGTCATGCACATCCACCATATTTTAGCCGTTACGATCAGAATCACCCTCACGAAAGACCCCCACGCACCGGTCATTCCCACTCTCACATGCCTTGCGCATAAGCGGCAGCCATTTTAAACACCATGGCCTCCCTGCCCCTCGCTGATAGCCAGCGCGTCTCTCTCTCTCTCTCCTAACCTCGCAAGCATCCCCCCCCGCACGCTGACAACCCCCGCTCTCTCATGCCTTGGGTCATAAACCCCTCTTCAGCGCAGCTTCACCACAGAATCCCATCCTGTTCCCAGCGCGACACCTCCCCTCATTCCTTTCATGGTCTCAGATCCTTTTGATGCAAACCCCCTTTCCCTGTGTCCCCGTTTGTCTTCCTTGTTCCCAGGCCGCCACCTGGCCCTGCGGATACTGTTTATTACCCCGTACAGTAGGAAGCTTCCCCTCCCCATCAAAAGACCCTCGAGCCGATCAAAGCCCCCACCCTATGAGATCCGATCAACTCCACGCATCCCGTGAATTGGCGGAATGCCCTGCTGCGCGACAATCATCACCTATTGTGACCGGGGTGGGGAATTCAACTGTAAATGTATGTGGGAACGGGCCTGAAGGGGAGATTCCGAGGATGTTCTTTCAAATATCAAAGTGTTGCGAGAATGTGTTACGTGTAATAAAGGTCATAAACCCTAGTATAAGAGGCCAGGCCTCAGAGATGTGGTTAGAGCACCTCGTGACGATACTTGCTGTCTGAATTGATGTGTTCTCCTCCGGAGAGAATAAAATCCTCGTTTCCTGTCTTCCAGTCTCCAGCGCCTGCTTCTTCATTGATTAATATTGGTGGGTCATAGAGGCGATACCGCCGGGCAACATAAAAGGGGTCTTTGGTTACTGGTTGTCTTTGAACCCCTTTTAACAAATCCTGACCATAGAAATTAAATATAAAGTTTATTCATCTTTGCATAGTTCCTTAGGACAATCTATGAAGCTATATCGCCCACACAGAGGTACCCGTCTTCTATGCTTTTCCATACCCATGGTGCACACTTAATGAAAGAGGTATGATCAATAGCACCGGGGAAAGATTTTTAGAAGGAAACTGCAAAATACACGCCAGTTTAGCACAACAACTTCACTCAATAAATTTGTAGAAACGCACATTGCTTCATGAACTGAAGTTTCAAATTGCTCTGTGGGAAGAGCTCTCCAACATGAAATACAAACACAAGAGCAAGATATCTCTCCCCTACCTGACCACTTTTTCAGAACGGTGAAACAACAAATTTTTGGAATCCCACCTCCCAATAAATGTTTTTTCATGATTAAAAATAACTCTTAATGATTCACCCTTGAAAATTCACTCTTGTCTGCTGCAACATCCCAATTTCCAGATTAGAAATCTAATACCAATGAAGTTGCAGTCAATCTTGTTTTAAAATGTAGCACTTATTATTATTATTATTATTATTATTGTTATTATTACTAGTAGTAGTAGTAGTAGTAGTAGTAGTAATAGTAGTAGCTGCAGTAGTAGTAAAAGTAGTAGTAGAAGTACTAGCAGTAGTAGAAGTTGTATTATTCGTAATTATAATGTCATTTTTACAACTGCTACTATACCCCTACTATTATTAACACTTGTACAAATAAAAATGAATTACTGATGCTAGAAGCAATGCTCAATAGTAGTGCACTAATTTTACTGCTACTATTAATAATAACGACAATAACAATAGAAACATCAATAATAGCAATAAACACCAGAATCAACATCATAAACAATACTACTATTAAGAAGAACAACGTTATTTATGATGAAACGTCTACTGTCACTACTATTACATATATCAGTAGTAGTGCTGGTTCTGATACTACTATTAATAACAATATCATTAATTCTGATTGCTGCTTTATCCATGTTACTACCAGTAGTACTGGTGCTCCAACTATAAATGCTACTAAATACTACTACTTCCATTACTTTTACTGCTACTATTACTACTAACGATGATACGATTAGTACCAATAAAATAATAACTATAATGTTTCTTATAGTACTACTACTTGCATTACTACCAGATAATATTAATACTAGGATTACTACTAAATATATATTTACTACTAAAATGCGACAGGCCAAATGCAGCATTTCCTTTACCCATCAATGATCAGCCCAGGCGAACTGATAAGGGCACCCTCAAGTTCATATACTTACATTCTACGTGTTGTATACTTGAGTTTTTAGCAGAGTTCTCAGCTTGACCTACCTGGCCATTGATTTCACAGATCACTAGGTTTTGTTCATTTCCCGAGCAGGAGACGCGGATATACTTGAGCCAGTTTGCGTTCCCCGTGTGGTTCGCGTCCACGCCAAATTTATCATTTTCTAGTTCACCCGAAATCTGCAGAGAGGAAAAACACACTCTGATCACCATCTTTAGCTTCAAGTTGGTGCGCAACAAATGCAAAAGTGTTCTTGTGTATACACATATTTCTACCAGCCTTTTCATTTTTTATTTTTTAATTAACGGTATGTTCATATATAGTCCTTGGATAAAATGAATGTCAAAATAAGCAATCATAAAGCAAATAAGTCTGGCCTTGCAAGTGTGCAATATATATTTTTTGTTTTGCAAAGATATGCAAATGGCTAAATGTAAAGATTGAAATGTGTCCCAACCGCACAGACAGGTCAGCCCTGAAAATGGAGGGGACTTCTTTTCAGGTGGCTGTACACATCTGATGGGAAAAATCCTGTCACTCACAGTGCAAATCAGTCAATGGATTGACCCATTGGCCCATGCTATAGGCTGTGATGGGCAGAAGTAAAACGCAGTTGACACCTAAACAGACCAATGGATGAGGAGGGATGACAGAAAGCACCTGTTATGTACATATCCATATAACTCTATCATAATTGGTTTGGAAAACAATGGGCTGGAAAGCTGTCTCTAGACCAGACCTAAGGAGACTGGATTTCTAACCCCAGTAACAACTATTTCTTGATAGCCAAAGGCAATAACTTGACAAACATATAAATCTAAAGAAAACAATATATATGTTGATTTAAATTGCACTGCATCTCCAAGGAAGGGCTTATACCTTTCCCACAAGAGATCTTTGTAGCATTAAAAACTAAGAGCCAGATTAACCCCTTCACTGCGGCGGCTATTCCGCCGCAGTGCTAAGGGGGCGGGGCCGAAATGCGGCGGGCGCATGCTGGTGTCAGAACCGCTCCGTCACCAGCGTCGGTTGAGCTGTGCTTATGACGGAGCGGTTCCGTCATGGCCCCACCCACTCAATAGAACGCTCAGCGCAGGCGCGGAATTCGCGCGGCGCATGAGCGGCGGGCGGGCCATGACGGAACCGCTCCGTCATCAGCACAGCGCCACTGCGGCTGATGACGGAGCGGTTCCGTCATCAGCAGGGGAGGGGTTAATAAAAACACCAGTGCACATCTGCGAGAGCCAATTGCAAGTGCACACTCACAGTTTCAGAACCCATTGATCTTGATTCGCCATCAGGACCTGCAGGCAAGGTGTGTGTCAGACTGCAAGAGTTGGTGCTGCAGCTCTTAATGCGTAACAAAGTAGCACGCTCACTCTCACTGCTCTGCGTTCGCTCTCGTACGTCACATGCACAAGGAGATGGAGTACTGGGTCGCGTAATCTCCAATGGGTGGGTACTGACATACAGAGGGATTGAAAGGGCCTCTGCGCGTCAGTGCTGACGTTCACATTCTCACCGTTGCCTTAGCGGTCGGAATGCAAATCCAGGGGCGTAACATAGCCCCCCGCAGCCCACGCGGTGCGGGGGGCCCCCTAGCTCCAAGAGGCCCCCTTGGCACTGAACTCTGGCCGGGAGAGCTCCTAATTGAGCCCGGAGGGGCCCCCCCTAAGTACTGTGCAGGGAGGCCCCCTCACTTTTCGTTACGCCAGTGTGCAAATCTGAATTTCTGCATGCATGCTTTGCATGTGCGGCGGGGTTGGATGCAAGCTCTGCAATCCAGGCAAACTAAGGTCATGTATGATCACTGCCTGCACTGTGACTTACCCAGTTGCAGCCCTGTGCCAATTCAGGGCTGCCTGAGGTGAGGAAAAACTGTGCTAGACTTAGGGCCTAATTAAGATCTTGGCAGACGGGTTACTCCGTCACAATGGTGATGGATGTCCCGTCCGCTGAAATATAAATCCCGTTATATCCTATGGGTTTTCTATTTGGGGGACCGGATATCTGTCACCATTGTGAGGGAGTAACCCGTTCGCCAATATCTAAATCAGGCCCATAGATTTCAGCTCGTCTCTTCACGAATGAAGGATGTGCTGGAATCTGCACTTGCTTTACCGCCGACATGCCCAAAAGGCCATGTTTTATGCTGTGTTGTAACATTTATATAATGCTCTCTACCTCTTTTTTGGGCATTGAAGCGCTTGTCTGCAGGCTATGCTATGTACGGTTTGGGTTAGAAGGGTGTTTTCTTTGTTTTGATCTTACGTGGGAAGTGTTTCCATGTTATGCGTGGTGCCCACCAGATTGCGGTTATAACGTTAAGGGATGCACCACTTAGCAGTGTGATGGATGAAAACATGTGCACGATAGATGTGAAGTTTATGGTTTTTGTAAAGCTTGCAGCTTTGATCAACTATGCAGGTCCCTTTATGGTATTCCATAAAGTCATACAGCCTGATTCATCATTGTTAAATCCGGTCTCAAAGGGCCAGATTCTGAGAATCTGGCCCTTTGCGAGCGGTATTTTTGCATTTGGGATTCATCATCCCAAATGCAAAAATCGCTATTTAAGAATTCGCATATTTGCGAGGAATAGCATTTAAGGAATCTCTATTAGAGAAATGCTATTCTTGAAACATTTTTAAATTGCGAAATCGCAAAAATTTCCCGCTATTTACCGCGAGGTCAAACCTCGTGGTAAATAGCGGAAACTTAGAAAAATGCATTTAAATGCATTTTTCTAAGTTTCATGTTACACACACACATGTCCTTGGGACATGTGTGTGCGCAACACCAATGTAGCATACATTTCAGGGGTGCTACAGGGTGTCCTTTGGACACCCCAGCACCCTTGAAATCGCAATTTCAATATGCGAGTCGCTAATTGCGATTCGCACATTGAAATGTCTTCCCATTCATTCCTATGGGCCTTTAGGCCCATAGGAATGAATGGGGAGATATTCCTTAATTGCGATTAGCAATTTGCTAATCGCAATTAAGGAATAATTAGAAATCGCAATTTATTTAGCGATTTCTTGGTGAATAGCATTTTGCTATTCCTTAATAGCGATTCCTTAATAATCGCTATCAAGGAATAGCAAATACTCACCTTGATGAATCAGGCTGATAATATTCTTAGCTAGTTCCTACACTGGGCTGTCCATTATAAGATTTTAGTTTAAAATGTATTGTCCTGACCTGCAGGTGCATGTGTTAAATGCTTATTGAATATATCTTGTTCATGCTCAAATTCATTTTGTGACTTAACAGATGCACAAAATGCAATTTTCTGATCTTGCTCAATTAGTGGCTAGTTGCAAAGACATTTGTGATTATTAGTTCGGAAGCAGTACTGTTTCCTTCTATGATGGGTAATTCTTCGAACATGGCTACTTTTGTTGGACTTATGTGAAATGAAATGTTGATTCCAGAATAGTTTCTTCTGCGCTTGAGTCATTAACAAGGTACACCAATCCGCTTCTTTGTAGTACACAGTGTGAGAAATGAACCACGCGATTGGATATGCCTGCTGTCACTCACGAGGAGCAGGCCGTTTCACTGAATCTTCAGAAGAATCGTATCAAGTAAATGTAAGCTAGAGTGCCCGGACAAAATGGCAACTGCTTGCGTTTGTGGCTAAATAAATGTGTTTATCCAGAGTTTCAATATCTTAATTTGTATCCTGCACTGAAAGAAAATTCCAAACCCTTGTGAAATATTCATGGAAGCTCTTGGCCCCATCTCCCACTTATTCTTCAATTAGCTTGTATCAATTTATGGAAACAAAACAACACTTTACGCCAAGAATTTGTAAAATTTTAAATGCCAGTGTTAGCCAAACTTGTATTATTCATCATAAGAGTCCAACTTTTGCTCCAAAACCTCCTCATGGACTCTGTGTTTTAGGGTTTCAAAGAGGAGAGGTTTATGTACTAAGCACAGTGCTGGAGTATGACGTTATGAGGGATTGTCTTGCTTTCATCAGTTAGGCTGCCATGTTTTGAGTTGGAAATTCCTGTTATGAGGGGGCTTCTTGTTTTTATAACGCATTACACTGGAGTGCAAGATTACACCTCTTCGTCCAATCCCACATTACATCATACGTGTCTGTGCTGTAAGGAACTGACTGTTCATATGTAAATACACACTGCCATGCCTCACCCTAGGAAAACAGGAAGTCCCACCTTAATAAACATGGCTGACTGTTTTCCTATATCTCATCCAATAGGTATGTGATGTGATATATAGTGTTTGAACATAGGATGCTATTCATACAGGGGTGACTTCCAAACGCTTGATTGGCCCACTGTGCCAGTTGTGCCATGGGGAAGGCCCCAGGCCTCAGTGCCAGGGCCCTCCAGGTTTAATCAGTCAAACCTCCACTATGGCGGGGTGGTTTTCTCATTACAGATGTGTGGTGCCAAAATATGCTGTCCGCATTCACTTAATTTTGTGTGGAAATGCATCATTAATCAGAAACCTTTAGGAAATGAAGTATGGGTGTTAATAGCCTGCTGAAGTGGTGTTTTCAGAGTGCGGACATCACATTGCTACGGGATTGGCAGGTAGCAGGCTTCGTGTTTGCAAGGTATGCTTTGCACCTTTTGAGAGACTGATTTTTTAAGCTGGGTTTTGAATCTACTGCCACACCATGCAGTTTATTTTATGTTATTACACTTTATTGGTACTAGATATTTACACTTTTAAGGCAAGTAAAATTCTGAAGTAGAACTATTATGCACATTGGCAAATGTATTATCACTGTAATCATGTATAGCAATCTTTAACCCCTTCACTGCGGCGGCTATTCCGCAGCAGTGCTAAGGGGGTTCGGGGGGGGTAGGCGGCGGTCCCGTGCTCGTGACGGAACTGCTCCGTCACGGCACGCGGGTGAGCTGTGCTTGTGACGGAACGGTTCCGTCACGGCCCCGCCCGCTCAATAGAACGCACCGCGCAGGCGCGGAATTCGCGCCAAGCAGGCGCGGCGAGCGAGCCGTGACGGAACCGTTCCGTCACCAGCACAGCCCACCCGAGGCTCGTGACGGAACGGTTCCGTCACGAGCATGGGAGGGGTTAAAGACGAGATATCTTTACATAAGCAAAGTGTTGAATATTTTACTGAGCAATGCTCACTTTCAAGTTCCGACGCTTTTAAGCAAAATTTTAAATTAATGTCATAATAAACGGCGCGGAAACTTGACACGAAACAGAGAAGCCTCTCAAACTTGTTTAACAATCACAGACATCTTGTTTCTATTTTGGGTGACCAGATTTTGAAAACTAAACACAGGTACAGTCCACTTACATAGAAGCAGGACTACAGTTTTGCATCAACTAAGAGACAAAGAATGATTTGCCAGCCAACAAACACCAACATAGAAAACAGTGGCGGCCCGTACAGGTAAGCGCGGTGAGGCATGGCTGGGCGGGGAGTGAGTGGGAGGTGAAAGTGCCAAATAACGGGAATAGGGAATGTAAAGTAAATAAATAAAACCACTTGCATTGCGCCTGTCGCTTAAGTGGTTTTATTTATTTATTTATTTTACATTCCCTATCCCGACAATTGTCACGCCCCCCGCCCCCTCCGCTGTCCCGGCTCACCACCTCACCACGCTTACCTGCACTGGCCACCACTGACAGAAAACATAGTCATTGTGGCACTCAAATAAATTAAGTGCAGCTTTTGCATACAGTATCATCTGTGTAAACAAAACTGCTTTATGCTGGGGGCATCTAACTAATTGTGCACTGTAATCACATCTGAATGATGTAATTACCAAGCTTGGACAAGTTAGAAGGGTGAAGCATGCCAAAGCATTCATGTGCTACTTTTTGGCATGACCAATAGAATTATGCAGCTGGCACTGACCAAATTATGTGGCAAAGTTGACAAAAGTCTGTGATAAGAAAAGGCAAATTCCGTGGTGTAGTGCAGCACATTTTGTGATAGTATTCCTTCATTATTTCGGCATTTTTACAAAGGCTAAAAGTGTCTGAGTAGAGATTTCAACTCATTAGTACCAGTCTAACACACAAATACAGCAATAAGAAACAGAAAGGGGGCCAGCCAGCCTTTACACAGAGACATCCACTGCACGGAAAGACATGTTGCTGCGTGTTTAGTAACTTTTGATCCATTTGAACTAGAAACACGTTTTGTCAAAATCTGCAGATGATTAATTTCGTGGCAAATGCAGTAAATCATTATACCAAAAATGCAACAGTCGCAATATCATGTAGTTCCAGTGGCCCTACTGATAGCTAAAGAAGGGGGAAAATCACCAAACAAGCAGTAGCAAAGAAAAACAAATATGATATTTTGAGCTCAAAACGCCAACTGTTTTTGGCAAAGCACAAATTTTGCTTTTACTTTTCTGAAAAGTGATGAATTGAAAGCTATATTTTTGTTTCAGCGACAAAATCTCTGTCAGACCGCTGGCCAATTCTCCATTTTTTTTAAACACAGCTTTTTATTGAGGTTTTGTAGCTTGCATACAAGAAATAGCAAAACATGTAAAGCATACATTTGTGATGGTCAAGCGTATATTTGAGAACGGTCTCTGACGTCCTATGCACCTTGGTGTACAAAGGGTCAAGAGGAGTGGCAGCTGATACAAATAAAAATTGGTGTGGTGGGTGTGCGGGGGTAGAGGGGGTCAAAAATAAATAATAAAAGACTTACCTGATGCTAACGGCAACCTCGCCCCTCAGTGCTTCTCTGCTCTCCTCCTCCCAGTAATCTCTGGGACACATCACAGACTCCCCATCCAATCCGGACGCTGCTCTCATGCTATACCTAGCATGAGATCAGCGTGGGGGTTGGTCTGAGCAGACTATTTTGATGCTCGCTCAGGCACAGGGAGTCTGTGGTGTTTCTCCACCTGGCTGTGGAATACAGCCGGATTGGAGAAACCTAAGCACACATGTCTTTTTGGCCAGCCTAAGACAGCAGGCCAAACAGACATGCGCCTTTGTAGCAGTGCGTACTATGCCTCCTCCCAGCCTCCCAGTGTCAATCAGGGTGGCCAGGCCCTGCCCTTGATTCAGCATACCGGTCATAGCAAGGAAAAATACAATGATAATAACTTTTTTTATTATCATTTTATTTTCCCTTTATTCACTACTCAGAAAGTAGTGAGGCTGTTCAGGAGTCCGCATGGTAAGGCTCCTATAGTTAGCGAGGGGCAAAATGCTCAGGTGGCAGGTTGTGGGGTGAAGAAGGCAAGGAGAAGGCGGTCGGCATGCATGCCTCCTGCATCTACAAGTTTAACGGGTCCTGAGGGAGAGGAGAAGGCCTAATGGGAGTAGGAATGTGATGGGTGACGTGTGAGAGTTGTCAAGAAGAAGGGCGACGGAGTCGGAGAAAACTGCAACTTTGGATGAATCAATTAAAAGACTAGTGCCTCCCAGGTAGGGCCCAACGGGCATCAGCAGAGACCTCGGCATCTTCTCCATGCAATGCCACTACTTCGGCCTTAGCTCATCGGGGAAACAGAACCAGCCATTGAGCAGGGGGATGGGTGTCTCCTGGCGAGATGTGGTCATCTTCTTGGACAGTATGAGGGCCAAGTCAAGGAAACGGGAGGCAACCTTGTGATTACGCGGACTAGAGTGTATGCCCAGAGCACCCACCTCCCAGGTAAAGATGTTCTGAATGCCCACGCGCACTCCAGTTGTGTGAGAATAGGGGCCCAGTGTGTGTAGGTGTGCGCAGTCCATAGAATATGTTCAATGTCAGCCCCTGAGGTGCTACATTCTCGGACATGTGTCGGAGACACCAGGAAAGACATGTGCAAACTGCGTCAGGGAGAAATATTGCCGGTGGAGGATTTCAAATTGGATACGTTTGAGACGAGTATTGCGAGACACCCTCCACGGGTACATCAGTGCCTTCTCCCATCGGTCAGTTCTCCATTTTTAATTGGTAGTTGTTCCGTGTATGAATTAGGGCCATTAGCGTTTTTAGGCATTAATTAACAATAAGGAAGCATTATTATTATTACATTGTAAATAACACATTATAGCATGACGTCAGACCCCACCTCTCGGTGGCGATGCCTCGCCTGGAGTTGAATGCCAAGTGTTGGCTCTTGTCGTACCATACTGGCCTTTCGTGGCAAGAGCTTGTTTGGAAATCAATGAATTGTTCCTATTATTCTGTCCAACTCTGATCAAAAGGCATTTTTCCCGCCTCACCTCCAACTTCATGTTTGTTTCAATGCTCACAAAGTTTGAGCTGTTTTAACCCTAGCCCCAGAGCCTGTTAGTGTCACACTTTTTTCTACTTAAAGAAACACAACCAACAAATGTCTAAGTGAGCAAAAACACAAATGATTAAATACCATAAAGAGATGCAAGGGCTGAACAGCAGGTTCAAAAGTGAGGCAAGGAAGATGCCCACACTTTTCTTTTCTTATTAGGGTCACAGCATTTTGTATATACTCGCAACATTCAGTTCACATGTTCTGGCTTCCTGAAACCACTCTCAGTAATAGTGAAAGAGTTGTGATAGAGGAGACAAATTGCTGTGTGCAGGAAGTGTTGGGCTGGCGATATTTGACATTGCAGCAAAACGAGGCACTTCAATGCTTGCAACCAGACCAAAATACAAAGCTGGGTAGCTGCTAGAGATGCAAGTCCACAGACTGCAATACAAACTACACCTCTGAAATCCTTGTATTGTATGCAACATTTATATAGTGCTTACTACCCTTATTTGAGGCACTGAGCACTTGCCAACTTGAGCAGCCTGCTATTCCATATTGGTTGTGTGGTTGGAAGGGTGTTGTCTCCGATTTTGATCCTATGTGAGAAGTGCTTCCATGTTGTGCATGATAACCACCGGGGTGTGATTATTGTGTTATAGGATGCAGCGCGTAGTAGTGTGATGGATGACGAGGTGTGAGAGATGGTCGAGCAGTTTATGGTTTTCAGTAAGCTGGCCACTTGGACAGCTCTGCACTTCCATTGTTTGCTCAAGGACTCAAAACACCCTCTTGCCAAACATCCATTCAAATAGTTCCTTCATTTCCCATCACTGGAATCCACGCCAGTCTGTCTCAATAGTCCATGCTTGACTTGCCTGCTCATCGCCTCGAGACATGGATCTTGAAAGCATTGCAATGCTTTGAGGCCCACCTGAAAATCCCATAAAGCATGACACTGTTGAAGAGGCAGATTTAGTATAATTTAAATATTGTGAGTGTTGACTGTCTAGGACCTCTTGGAATTGATCAGCATCATGACTTGCCTGCTGTGTTTGAAAGGGCACAGCAGTCATTGTTTCCTCACAATGTCCTGCAAGGGTCCAACTAAGAGCATGTAATGAGGCTTTTAATCTCTGTTTGTGTGGTTTTTTGTTGGTTTTCTTCTGGTAAACGTTAATCCTGATTTAGAGGTGGTGGAGTCGGCAATGGCTGCTTCATGGCAGCAGAGGCTGCAAACATCTGTTAGAGATGGGCAAATTTAGAGGATGCACCAGCTCAAGCTGGCGGAGGGACTTCTCACGCACTGCTGACCTCCTAAAGCTCTGGAAGGGGTAGCAGAAGTTACTAATTGTTTGAGAGGTAGGCAGTGGACCCACTGACAGGTGAACAAACAGCCCTTGAGCTTCCTCCCCAACAGTCTTCTCAAGTACAATCTGGTGTATCTTGGGAAATTCCCATCATCTTTAAACTATGTTTACTAAACTGCACCTTTATCCCAAAGGATAATGGACACTGTATATGGTAGCAATAAAACAAAAATACTTAAATGAAGCGAATCGTGGGAAGAAAGGGAATAGAAATGGAATATACAGCATTGTGATTGGTCTGAGCGCCGTAGTTTGGCGCTCAGAAGGGGACTGGGGGCCTTGGTATGTTCTCCACCCAGAGAACATTCTAAGTGCGCATGACTGTTTGGCTGGACTGAGACAGCTGATCAAAGCATCATGTTTACTCCAGTGTGCCCACCACTCCTCCCCCGCCCTGCTCTGTGAGCAGAGCAGCCGCCCCACCCCCATGCGGCTGCAGCAGGAACAAATAAAACAATATTGATATCAAGTGATTATCATTTTATATTTCCTTTCTCTCACTGCTGCAAAGCAGTAGGGCGACGGTCCTCCGCCTTCGCGGAGGAGCCGCCACTGCTTTTCTTGACAATGTTGAAAAGTTTTTGACTTCTTTTGCATGAACTTCTCTAACAGAAGGAATACATGCATCTTCTCATGTGATTGGCTTCTTGAGAGCCTCGAGTGAATGCCTCTGCTCGATGGCTTCTCTTCCGTGGCCTGACTTCTCATTTCTTCTTAATTAACAATCAATAGTATACTGAGGTTTGGAATATTAATTGTTAAATTATTGTTCTTAATTGCTTTGCTGTTGCAAGCAAGGACATTGCTGTCCACCACATTGTTACAGGGGTCCACATTTCGGTCACGGTTGAGATGATTTTTTTCTATGAGTCGGAAAATAATGGTAGTTCAAACTTAAGTTAGGAATAAGCAGTTATTAATGTTTAGCCGTGGTTTCATGTGCTGGGCACGGCGGTCATTCTTTTGGGGATCAAGACTGATTTTTCATCATCACACTTGGACCTGGAGCAAGAGAATAAAGGCAGAAAGGAAAGAAAGGAGGAAGAAAAATAGATGAAACAGGGATAAAGGGGGAAAGCAGGGATGAAAAAGAACCTGCAAGAGTAACCAAAAGAAACAGGCAGCCTAGAGGTGTGGAAGGAATAGGCATGATGTAGGACCAAGAAGGGATCTTCTTGGTTTTCACAGCTCTGCCATTGGACAGTGCCGCAGCTGAGTGCCTAAGAAAAGCTTTGAGCCCTTGCACTTCTTTTTTGTTTTCAAATTAGGCACTGACAATAAGACATAACGACTCGTCGGAGGCCTTTTCAGAATATGTCCCCCAGAAAGCAGGGACTTATGTATAAGTGTTACTAAAGCCAGAGGCGTCTCCTCCGTTTGCGCATAGGAGCGTGCCCCACTTACAAATCCTTCCAAAGCCCTGCGATGAAAAATAAAATGGCAATTCATTACCATGTAATTTTTCACCGAGCATCTTGAACCGAGCGTCAGGACGGGGGAGGGACCCTGCTGAATGACAACAGCAGGAAGGAGGATGGGCTGTGTGTGCACTTTTCAAAATGCGCATGTCCCTTTGGCCGTTCGTCTTGAGACGGGCAGCCAGACATGCGCACTTTGAAACCTCTAAACCAGCTGTGGGTTATAGCAAGTGCAGGCCTCCTGAGCGCAGAGTGAGGCACTCCCTCCAATCAGGGCGCTGCTCTCACAGCATGAGAGCAGTGCAAGGATTGGTCTAGGGAGTTTCCTTGTGGCCAAGCTGCAGTCCTGAGAGGTCGGGAGCAGGAGTAAGGAAAGTGTACTTTTATTTTATTTTAAGTTTATGTGTGTGGACACCTGTTTAACTTTGTATTTTCATATTTATTTGAGCTCATGCGCCCGCCCCCCCATCTCTGGTGATGCGAGCTGCCGCTGACCAAAGCTGAATTAAAACCCCAACCAAACTCCACAGCCAGTTCCCTCTCGTATTGCTGTAGTGGTGTGCCCTGCATTCGAGCTGTTGCTTGCTGTGGAGGTGGTACACACATTAGAACACCTGAATCAGGTTTCCACTATTGCAGACCAGTGGCCCCATATTGGGATAGGTAGGAGTAGCAATTGCTGTACTTAGGTTGCAGTTCTCAATTCCGGTAGACTCCTTTGCAACTCTTTTATGCTAAAAAACTGCAGATACTTTAAAGATGTCCGCCTTTCACATTTGGTAGAATTTGTAGCTGTATGTTTGTGCTTCATATTGCCATTTATTATTGTTCTGAAACCTTGAGATTTCCATCAATACTTTTGAAACAAGTATTGGCAAAGCCAATAGGTCTCACCTTTAGAATCCGTTGGTTTTGAAAATGGATTTAAGTGATGCTGTGCAGTATTCACAATGCTGTGCACCATGGCTAAAAAAACAGAAAGCTGCATCATTTTGTAGACATGCCTACATGACTTGGACTCTTTTTTTCTTTACAATCAGAGCTTGATTGGTATATTAAAAAAAGTTCCTTAAAAGATTTTTTTTAAAGCGTGGAAGCAACACTGAGTGGATGGGAGGAAGTAACTCGGTGGGTGTGGGAAGCACCATGGAGAGTGGCACCAACGCGGAGGGTGCAGGTGGGAAGAAGCACCAGGGAGAGCAGGGGTGAAGTAAAATGGAGGGTTGGAGAAGTAACATGATGTGGTGCGAGAAGCACAGGATGCGGGTGAGAGAGAAAAGCATGAAGTGTGAGTCAGGGAGAGAAGCACACAGATGAGAAAGCCCAATTTAGTGCAAGAGAGATCAGAATGAACTCTTGTGCTTGTGGGGAGAAGCACATGAGGGAGACAGCTGGAAAACAAGTAAATGCACTCCTGAGTGCTTAAGCAAAAAAAAGAGAACAAGTAGTTCCCTATAAGTAAGCAGTGCAACACAAAAGTAGAGATTTCAGTGCCAAAACTATTCACTGTGTCGGGAAGGAAAGGTTAAAAATGCATTCGATCAAAAAGGGGTTGAAAAAATAGTGCCATGTTAACATCTCAAGACTCGAATTTTCTGTTTTGTTCATGCTGCAACCCAAACAAGACTACCCATTTTAGATTTTTTTCTTACAAAAATGGTTCAATAGAATAAAAAGTTGTTTTTGAGTTCATATCAAGCAGAAGGAGTTGAAATTTCTTTTGATTTTCAGACTCCCAAGTTTGGTTAACAAACATATAAATTACAACGAGCCTTTCACCCTTTAAGTCTGTGCCCACTAAGAAAGAAAACACTGCCCCAAACAGCAGTGCAGACCCTGCCTGGAGATGGGGACACTTTGTAGCTGTAAAAATCACGGGTGGGAAACCGTGGGTTCTGGTACAATGCAGCATTAATGCAGGATGCAGTCTTCTGTATCGTTTATTATTCATCAGCTGCTCCAGTTGACCTGAATGCATAGTAAACATGTTACTAACTGGCCAAGTTAGTCCTGCACATAAATAATTCTCTGCACAGATTACTTCCGGCTCAATTCGCTTTGCCATCCAGAGGTACCTGAAACCTTTGTGAGATGGAGGCAAAGAAGCAGGTACTTGCATGTGTGTTGTAGAAACAACACTGCAATGCTGATTTTAGAGGTGACCAGATACACTAAAAATAGTTGCAAAACGAGGACGTTGTGGCAATCTATACTAAAAAATAAACTAAGAAAGAATAATTATGTGATAGATGATATTTCTTTTTTTAATGAGGTATTTGTATTGTACTGTAATTGCATCCATAAAGCGCTTTATAGTCTTGCTGGGGCACCAAAGCACATTAAAGGATGGATTGCATGCTTCGCTGTGGGGAAAGCTTGGTGGGAAGAAAGTTGAATTGGTGTGTGAGTGACCAGATTGATGTTCCTATCTTTTCTTAAGTTCCCATACAAGCAGACCAGTGTTCGGCCCAGAATTACCCCACCATCTTGATAATACTGATTACTTATAACCTTTTTATTATCAGGTGTTATTTATTGTTTTGTATAAATAATTTTTAAGGCCTATGGCTTGAACTAAAGGTTAAAATAAGCAATTGCTCTAGTCAAGGCAGTACTAATTTAATGCTCATTTTTAATCGTGTTTAGTTATATAAAATGTACGAATGTTATGATGCATTTTTTATGGTTTGTTTAAACCGAAAGAAAGATTACTGAAGTGAAGATTACTTATACTGTGGACGCCTGTAGTTCCAGGGGAGCATGTGAGGGGGTGGTAATTACTCCAGGTCATGGGATAATGAGGAATAACCTGCAGTAATCGTTGTTTCTGTGCTGCCTTCTGAATGTTTAGGTTTTCAACTGTACCTTCCACTTCCAGTGTCATAAGTTAAAATTTCTGATCTGTGCTGATCTCTTAAAAATCTAATCCTGATGGCCTTGACTTCTGTTACTGACCCATTTAGGATTACCAGGGCACTTGTAATAAGGCCCTTAGTATAAAAATAAAAACGATGCTTCTTGTGGATTCATTTATCTATCAATTAATTAATGATTTCAGCATTAAAGATTAATGTATCCATAAAGAGTGGAATAAAGGTGAAAACGCTCTACTGGTTAAATAGTTGAAACTGTGAAATAAAAGCTAGACTATATATCACCTTCATTGATCTTATGTAAGTATAGAAATAACATTAAAAAAGGTTGCTTATGCGATGGAGAAAATGTTGACACAAAAATGCTTAAATAGTGAAAACCGTGAAGGATGGTAACAAAAAGGTAGCACGTGAATAATGACAGTGTGGCGGTATGATGGTTCTATAATAGTGGTTCAAATTAGAATAATCAAGTCTATTGTTGAAAAAATGGCCAGTGTTAGTCTAAATGGCAAGTTCAGTCGATGTTTTGACCTTAGTTCAAAATCAGTTCAGGGGTCTTCTTCAGAACCATGAGGTCAGCTGGTTTAGAATAAGTAGCAGAGTAGCTCCCCTTTCACAAACATCTAAATTCCTTCCAATCATCGTGTGTTGATAATGCTGAATCATGGCTGTCTGAAACCATCCATCACACATATGTACACAAGCAGTTCACATACTTAAATCTTTGTTGTCAGTCGGGATGCGCCCGCAGTAGAATAATCAGCTGTTGAGAATCTGTCACTCAGCTTGTCACTCTGCCTATTATACTAGTCGTGGGTGATACATTCCAGCAAATTACAATGGCAGCTGTGCAATGGCACTGCCAGCAGGGGGCGATGCAGGGCACCAGAGTGAATCAGGGAGCTGTGGTTACACAATGGGGTTCTGGTTTGCAAAATACAGTAAATAAAAAATGTTTGCACCAAAAATCCATCATCGATTCGGATTGCATGGCCTCTGAATCCTCTTCAGTGGATGCATCTCGCTAGTGGTGACTAATATGAGCACTCTTTGTTGACTAGTCTAAGCTTTGGGAGCAGTGGGATTGGGCAGCTAGGTGATTTTGGAGCAGACATTCTCACAGAGGAGTGATGGTATGGGGCACCATTCTCTCACTACAGAAATTAACTTGTGTAAAGGTTAACATTATGGGAGTAGCACTGAATGTATAACCTGCCTACATGGTGTATTAAACTCCAAGGCTCAGATTAACATGGCCAGTAATATTTTAATCCCATTGGCTCTCATGTATAGTTCTTGAAATGATCGAAGACAAAATCGCCTATGGCTGTATTATACATTTTTAACCATTAAAGATGCCTAACCAGCAAGATCAGAGCATAAGCAGGGATGTGGCTTGGTTAGTAAGATTGGGGGGTTGGGTGGGGGGTTAGGTGGTGTGAGCTTCAGATTTCCTGACAATCATATAATAATATAATAAGTTTTACTACAAGCGGGCGTATGAGAGGGGCTTAAGGGGCAGTGGAAAGGGAGAGGAATGTGGATGGGTAGTGGTCCTAAGAGAGAGAAACCTCAATATTTGATCAAATAAACATTTTTGGAGACTTTCAAAACAGAGAGAGGGAGAGAGATTGGGTGTGCCTTTGTCTGTGTGTATGTAAATATTTCTGGTGAAATCTGACAGACACCTCGCCATACCCGACTGAAAGCACCAGTACCCAACTATTTACCAGAAAATACATTTATTAAGGGGGTGTAACACCTCAAACCCCCAACCCCCCCAAGCTACATCCCTGGGCATAAGACAGTTATAGGGCTAGACACTGCCATGATGTTCCAGGTTGTAAAATACCATAACCATAACATTATCGCACAGAGCACACCCGGGCACGTAATACTGTAAAATATTAGGATACGCGGAAGATGAAACATGAATGAGAAACAAGTGCTCTCTAGGTACCTGAAAATGCCTTTATATCAAATGCAAGTGGGCAAAAACAGATTAGATGTGGCTTAGAAGTGAAACAATCCACCGACAGGTGCCAAATGACATAAATCTCACGCTGAAACACCAAGCTGCTCCACAAATGGTGTGATCTTGGGTGTATTTTCTCCCTTTTCAATCCTTATTTGCTCTAATCGATGGCCACTGGAGACACGATTACCCAGGTATTTTCAACCCATTGGGAAGCAGGAGCAGAGAAGTTAGTGTTTCGCGAGATTACTCCAGCTCTTCCAAGAGTTAGCGAGCCCTCATGCAGACTCAATGCGGAGGGAGGTGTCCAGAGATGGGGAGGGGGTACTGATAGCACGCTGAAAGGTTTTTTAGGAGGGTGAAGGAGCAGAGGCAATGAATGGAGCTGCGAATGATATTACAGTAATTAGAATGTCTTACTATGGATTCCTTCTGAATGGTAGCATTGGGAGGCTAGCAGCTCCAGTGGCTACCTGTGGTCTTGTGTAGTAATGCGCGAGCTCGCACTGAGCCGTGAGTGGCTTTTTGGGCTTCTTTGCTTCGCGTCTGAAGGAGCAGAGTGCCTGGCGGGTAATTACTAACTAACCTCCACAAAGGGTTAATAAACTGCACCTTCACCCTAAAGTGCGCCTTTTTGCTGTTTAACATGTTCAGCTTTGAAAACATTTGACTTTCAAATTAAAAGTTTCCTTGGCATAGCGGAAAGTGGAAGCAGAAAAATATGCCACAGAATTTGACAAAGTTGAAGGAGAGTTCATGACCATCAAAGATTGAAATTCACCCTTTCTAAGATTTTTGTGCATATATTAAAAAATTATGTCTTCCAGCGCCTTGGAAAGCAGCTACTCTCTTGTGATACGCCATGTAAAACATAACAGTGCGATGAAGATGCAAAGGCGGAGAGTCAGAAACCCTTTCCTCCACAGACAGGAACCGACAATCATTCTGTAAGCCTTTGGCAAACTTTCTCTTTGGACAGTATGAATGGCCGAAAGAGGGGACAGAGTGGTATAAATGATTGGGACCATCAAGACCTATCCATCAAGGGAACACAAAACCTCGACTCTAAAATGTGGATCTAGGTGAGGCTTAGCGAGGGATTTCGCAGACATTTTGACTTCTAGGCTGTCCATATGGCGGTACATCCTGACCTGTAATGGAAACATCTGTGCTGGGAATTGGTCCTCTAAGGTTGCAACAACGAAGTACATTATTGAACTCTAGCTTAGAAGAGAGCCATTTTTCCGTGCATCTGCTCTGTAGAGAAGGCTTATTTTCTGAACTTTAGGTATGAGATGATATAGTCTTTCCTTTATTCTATCTGCTTCTCGATTGACGAGTCTGCTGTGACCATCCCTACAAGGGTACTATTCTATTGATCTCAACAGCATGACCAGTGCCTGACCCAGAAGGAGAAGACTTGCCAGCGTTCTGTGATCTAAAGCTATGCCAGTAATTCTACACTCCATTCCTATTTCCATACAATATTGTCCTCATGCTATGTCCTAACTTTGTGCTTCATGCAGCTTGGAGCAGTGTTTTTAGTAGGAGTTCTCTAATTCGAAACAGAAAGCCTACTCTTATTCTGAGAGGGCAGTGTACTTTGCCAGAGAGGAGGATGCGTGCATCTGATGTATGTGGGAATATGCGCATAGAGGAAAATGCCCAACAATATTATCTATTAGCTTCAAAATATAAATGATCAGAGTACTGTTCAAGACATTGGTGCAGAATACATCTTGGTGGTGCTTGAAGTTGCAATCAAGCTAATGGAAGATAGGATGCCTGTGACCCTAGTGACCCGGTGTCAGTATACAGGTAGCCATTGACATCCAACAATTTGTTACTTAACGGGGATCTAACATCTGTTAGTGAACCATGCGATGAGCCGAAACGAGTCATAGAACAGCTGGTGAGAGATATTGTTGCAACAATTGTGAGTTTTGATGTATGCTGGAAAACAAAAAGTAACTTTTCTAGGATTTAACCCAGAATTTTTAAAAGCTTCCAGATTAGTTTCTACACACTGATCACCTCTACTGCTCTGTAAATTTCCTTAGAGAAAGCATAAGAAGTTGATGTTGTGTGGAGAGGAGAGTATTATTTTTAACTGCAAAGAGAATGCAAGGCAGTTTGAGTCGTGGCATCAAGATGTTTACTGTAGGAGGTGGACTTTTGCTGCAGATACTTTAAAGGTTGAGTTCCCAAGCCCTGCTCTGAAATGTGTGATCCCATGGTTAACTCAAACCCCAGTGTGACCCCAGCACATTAGTGGAAATGTGCATGCGGGCAGTGAAGTGTGGGTAACACCTTTCGAAACGTATCATCACAATGCCCACCGCAACTTCGTATGCCCTCAATCAAAAGGCAACCCAACCCATATGAAAAAAGAGCATTGTGGGTGGGGTCTACATTACACCTCCTCTGCAAATATATGAGACCAGAAAACACAAAACACAGTCACCACAAGCCACCCTTGATAATTTTCAGCTGCAAAACTATTTGCACAATTTCATACATGAAGCTACCAGCCTGCGTCTGTACAGTACTTCTTCACCAATTCAGACATGCTCAGTGGAATGGCCAGCAGCCACCCAACAGGCAAAAACCTATACACTCTAAAACAGAAGGAATGAAAGGAAATCAGAAGAAAACAGCTCTATTCCTAATCTGTGCTGTTTCTTTCAAGTAGTAAAGCATGATGAAAGAACCTGTAGTCATAATTTGAAAACCTGCCATCCACACAGGTAAAAGGGTGACCTGTTTTGAAATGGAGCGCAACATAACACATGCGTGTTAAATTCAGGTTTTATGTATGTTTGCAAAACTGAGTTTTAATTTGCACCGCAAAGTCGTTCCATCCAAATGTTTGTCTTATATTCATCCAGCATCCAAAGCTGGTAAGATAGCTCGGAGAGTTTATTTCATCTTTACAGGAGTGGAAGGGGCCACAATATGGCAGTTGAAATATTGACTTGCAAAAACCTCGCATCCACCATACTTGCACCACATTTACTACAACCGCATTTACCTCTCAATGTACAATCAAGATAACTATAAATTCAAATATCCCTAATCACATTGACGGCTGTGCAGGTAGGAGCGGTGGGGCAGCGTGTTGGGTGGGGGGTTGGGGGGGGAAAGTCAACAGACGATGATGAGGGAAAAGAAAATTAAAAAAAGAAAAACACTTACCTTGTGCTCACTGCATCGTGAAGTCGGCTATGCGGCAAGTGCAAGGTAAGTGTTTTTCTTTTTGTAATTTTATTTTCCTTTGGCGTCGTTTGTCGACTGCTCAATGCCCGACTGCTCTTACCTGCACGGGCAAGAATATGGCTCTTTACAACGAATGCATTGTTCAAGCATTCCATTACAATGTGGTTGTTACAACGACCATGTTGTTTCTACGCGAGCCATTACATCGCAAGTCATTTCAACGACTTGCTATTGTGGGCATGCTGAACTTAGGAATAGTATTTTTTACTATTCCTACTCCAGTTTGTGCAACAGCAGGGAAGGTGTTGGATTCTAAATCCAACACCAGCGAGCTTCCTACAGCAAGTCATTGAAACGACTTGCGATGTAATGGTACACGTGGTAACAATGTGGTTGTTACCACGTGAACAATGCATTTGTTGTAAATGCTGTTTCCCCACCGTCAGTCACTGTCTACTAAACCTTTTCTACCATTTATACATTTACCTTGACTCTTGAGGACTTAGTGGTAATTGATATTGTGAATACAATATTGTTGCAGGTGGATATTGTTGACCTCGATATTGTAACATACAACGTGTACATGGTATGTGTGTATCAGGAGGGCACACGCATCGATCCATGCAGGACTGAACGAGACTCAGAGCCCCTTGTGGGTTAAAAAAAAGAGCTAAATGGTGTACTTTAATTTGTGGTGTGCACTATATATTGACATTTTTTTATTATTGTGGTCAGCAGGACCCATAAAGAAATACTTTTGCCATTCCAGAAGGTTCACACCACATTTGGCTTGTACATGGTGGGGTCCATTACTGAGGTTTCCCCAAACAGCATGACCAACTTAACATTGACTACACTGTTACTGAAGCAAAGGACTCCACAGAATCCTGAACCACTTCAACCTGCTCTAACGAAATGGTATATAGGAAATAATCCCTACATGTAGAGCAGGGAAAGAACCGATGTCCACCAGAAATGCTTGTGAGTAGCATACATTTACTGGTTCTGAAACCCCTAGGGAATTGTCATTTAAAATTGTGTGAATTGGGCATGTGGGTGTCAATCATATCAACGTATAGGCATGCATCCACACAGTCACAGATTGACAACTTCTTTGTAAACAGGTTCATTTTCTCATTGGTTCTATTCTACAACAATACAAGATGTCAGACTCTCAAAGTGCACGCATGTCTCGTTTTGAAAATACATATGGTGACTGCATGGCTCCATGTTCTGGAACTTTGATCAGGGGTGTCTCGTTTTGAAAATACATATGGTGACTGCATAGCTCCATGTTCTGGAACTTTGATCAGGGGTGTCTCGTTTTGAAAATACATATGGTGACTGCATGGCTCCATGTTCTGGAACTTTGATCAGGGGTGTCTCGTTTTTAAAATACATATGGTGACTGCATAGCTCCATGTTCTGGAACTTTGATCAGGGGTGTCTCGTTTTTAAAATACATATGGTGACTGCATAGCTCCATGTTCTGGAACTTTGATCAGGGGTGTCTCGTTCTGAAAATACATATGGTGACTGCATGGCTCCATGTTCTGGAACTTTGATCAGGGGTGTCTCGTTTTTAAAATACATGTGGTGACTGCATGGCTCCATGTTCTGGAACTTTGATCAGGGGTGTCTCGTTTTTAAAATACATGTGGTGACTGCATGGCTCCATGTTCTGAAACTTTGATCAGGGGCCACGGACCTTCCCATCACAAATAATTTCCCCTTCACAAACAATTGTTATGTTTTTTTATCTAGTTAGCTTCAGTCTGAAGAAATCGTGTGATATGAAGTCTCATTCTCATCCTACCAAAAAGTACCCAATATACTTCTCCTCTGGTTAATTTACTTACAAAAAAATAAATATAATACGTTGGGTGGGTCACAGTAATGCCATAAACTGTGCTCACGAGTCCATCTAATTTCACTTTATCTAAGTAATAAAGAAACCCTTTTTATCTCAAAGAAAAATGAATAACATTAATTTGCACCGTGTGACATGGCCAGTTGTCCTGTTAAGTCACTAGTGTAACTTACCAAAATACTTTTTTGTTATAAGAGATGCATTGCACCACAGTTAAGCTCCTGAAAATATAAATCCATGAGCGATCCCCTGTGATGTTTATTTGCTGGAATCTCAAGTAGGTTTTGAAACAACATATTTGTAGAACTTGAAATAAAAAATAAAATCAAGCCAGTGTGGCAGTGTGGTCGGGAAATACCTTATTTTTTTAAATCTAAAAGTGCTACCCCCATCGCCTCATCAATTGGATTTTTTCCGACACCTTCAAAATGCTGAAATTAAGACACAAAAGCCGCAGGGGAACCTAAACTAACATTTCCAAGTGCATAAACCCGTCGACCGAAGGTTTGGGTGTTTTTCTACCCTTTTTCATGAGCCCTGGCCCTGTGCGCTGTGTCGCATTAATGGACGCGGTCCGGCATGTGGTCTTGGGCCGAGGTGTGATGGAAGGATCGCTTCTGGGCTGCCTAGAAATCTGTCATCGGCTCACTTAATAGATTCGTGATTTGTGCGAAAAAATTAAGCCACCGCCGTTCTGCAGCCGTGTCCCAACACTGGGTTGCCTTAAAACGTCTCTACCCAAGAAGTTAAAAGTTTAATAAACTGTTCCCACACTGATGTCGCCGGACCCGCCTTCTGGCAGTTTGGCAGGAGACTCCATTTTGCTTGGCAGGGCCCTCGGCGAGGACTTTTCCCCCCTTGCTAATGACCCACGAGGCAAAAGTGAGAAATAAACTATTGCTATTAACTTTCATCACAAACAAAAACACAGGTCCTTTAAAAGTAGTTTCTGACTTTTTTTCTAGCACATTTTCACAGCACAAAAAAAGAAAAACAAACTCTCACAGGTATTCTCTGTATAAAATCCTTTAATGAGATGGTGTGTCCCCCCCCAGCTCCCTTTTGCAGGGAAGAAGTTTTTTGATGAACTCGTAAATGTACCATTCTGCCCCCGCCGCCCCCATCACCAGCAGTAATTACCAGGTTTCCTGGTGATCTGGCACGGAGTTAATGAGAAATGTGTCAGATGAGAACAGTCATAACTGAAAAGTTAACAAGATGCTCAAGAGAACAGGTCTAGTAGGCTGTTAATGACATTCTTGAGGAGTGGGGGCGGTGGGGCTGGCGGTGGTGAGTGAGAGGGACAGTGTGTGTAGGAAGAAAGTATGTAAATAACAAAGAACTGTCTTTCATGTAAAACAACAGAAACTCTCGCTTTAAACATATTTTCTGCATCCCCAGTGAGATGTGACACGTTTATAGAGATTGTTCTTGGTTTTATACATGTAAATGTTTAAACTTCTTACAATCTTAACAGCCGACAAACAATTCTTTAACTGCATAGGAATTCGAAAGAGGAGAAAGCAGTCTGGGGCCCTTCACTTCAAGATGCTTTTTCATGTGAATATCTCATTGAGGTCTATTGACAACTGTACTTTTCTTTCTTCTAGTGTCTCAATTTTTTTGGCCTTTTGCGAGTGCTTTAAGCACTAAATGGCTCTATCTGGACGGCCTGGTATTTTAGATATAATACAGTACTCGGAAAATACATATGTCACAGTGTGCATTGCTTACTGTGTGCAGTATTACCCCCTACATTCTGAGCTTCATACCTCACAATGAGGGATACTGTTGTAATTCCACGTGTTCCCCATTCCAAGGTTTGAAACGTGGAATTTTGCAGTATTTCCACCACAAATATTGCTAGGCTGCACCGGGCAAAATTTGTGGTGGCAAAAAGCGTGGTATTTTTGCACTACTTTTAATCGTCGTTTGCATGGGAACTCCTGTTTGCGCCTGAATTGAGATTGCTAGGGCACTCAGAATGTGACTGTTAGCCTTAGTTGATATGGACATGAAATTAAGAGCTCTGAGTCCCTAAGCTCCAGTGAGATGCTACCATATTTGTTGTACTGTGTAACTTCGGCCTGGTATAGGTGTCATTAATGTTTTTCAGCTCTTCTAGAGTTTGGCTGCAATGGAGGCAGTCGGCAAGGTACTTATGCTGCCTGCACATTTTTGTTGTTGTTGCAGTTTTATATAGCGTGAACTCAACCTGAAGGTATCGGATCACTTTCCATGAGCACCAGTGTCATTACAGATGGACACATTCATTTTTAGGCATGGGGCAATTAAGTAGGTTAAGTGATTTGCCCAGAATCACAGGAGGCTTGAGAATCCCGTCAGACTTGAACCTGGCTCCCAGTTTCAAAGTCGACCACTCTAGCCGTTAAGCCACATCCTCTCCCTACATGCTTCTGCATAAGCCTAAAGATAAGGTTTTGTTAAGTTCAATGGGGGATCGAAGTGAGTCAATCACATAAAATAGAAAGGAGACTGTAGAAATGATATCGTCACAGATACCTGTCTTTGAGACAAGGGCACAAAGATAGAATCTGGATGCAAGGCTTACTTTATGCCAAGGGTGCTCTTCTTCCACAGTAAAATGGCAAGGGGGAGTTAGTATCCATTGGAATATTTTTCTATATGACAGTTTAGCTATATCCGCGAGCAATCCTATTTGCATTCCATGACTCTTAAGAGATCTACCTTTTTTGTTTTTTCCAGTTTGATTTTGTAACTGATTTATTGATTGTTAAGGGTAGAGAAGCTGGATGGGGCAACTTTTCATTTATGCATTCAAATGTTCACGTCTTCAAAACAAAAATCATCCTATTTGCTATATTCAAGCAAACAGAGTATGCACCAGTGAAAAGCTAAGAAGTACTAATGCTCAAACAGCTAGTTTAGTTCTCTGACTCGTCTTGATGTAGAGCCCCTGCTTTCCAACATTTGCTGCCGCGCTTGAATATTCTTCTGGATTTCAAATATGAGAACATTGTGCCAATCATAAATAGGGGCGTGCAATGGTCCAAAATGTTTCCTGTTTTTCACATCAAAAATATCGCTCATGAAAGTAGTAACATTTTCATAACTGCTCGGAGATAGATCTTTAATAATGAGCATCATTCTGTCTTTATAAATTCAGAAAGATAGTGTCTTCTGTGTTGATAATATAATTTTATGGTTTTTAATACATCTACCATTTAATAACACTCACAATTATATGTCTGAAGGCTTGACAGCTCTCCTGGCTTTACAGCTATTCCACCTTGGTTATATCTTAGTTCAAGAGTGAAGGTCACTATCCGGTTAAAATCAAAGATCCTTATCTACTAGTCACTCTTCAACAAAGTACAACATGTTCTGGACAGAAAGAGATTTGAAAAAATACAAATCACGCTTGATAATCTACTCTAGTTGAAGCTGTATTCTTCTAGCTCTCATTATCCTGGGTTCACAATGTTCCTGAGATTTAATGTTCCTTGCAATTCGCTTTGCCAGAATACCACCTTTTAAGAACATTTTGCCTAGTCTCCATTTTTAAATTTGTATAAGGCCTGCATTGGTTTTAACAACACTCACTCATACAAGTCCACTGATTCCCTCACAAAAAAATCCAATTGTAATAATTTCTGAAAATTTTGTGATTGCGTTTTTGGAAACTATCGAAATCCATGCTTGAGGCCGAGTAACATTTTAATCCACTAGTCAATAAATTGGAATTTTTAGGCAAATATTGAAAAATGGAATATGTTAAACTATGCTGCATACTTTCTCAATCGACGGAACTCCAAGACCAATAATCTAAGACCATGGTAAGATGAAATATCAAAATATCAATGAAAATACACAGAAAATGTAAGACTATGAATAGGATTGGAAAAAAGGGATAGGAAACAAAATTAAGAAATACAGTTTTTTCAGTAAAGAAAGCTTAAGTAACATATAAATAAAAATATTTTTGGGGTAAAAATTGGCTTTTCATAAGATTAAAAGACTTTTGAAATAAAAATGGGATTTTTACTTTATCATTTTTAAATGCATGTGTAGAATGGACAAAACATAAAATAGTTAATTGTACAATGAAGTTTGACAATACAATTGTCACTTTTGATGGTATGGGAACTCTGGATCACCAGATAGAGAAAGGAAGAAAACTACGATATTCATCCTTCATCTGAAATTCACCTATTTGGTAGAAACCACTTAAGTAAACATGCACGTCTGATGGCGGCTTGTGAGTCTATATTTCTAAGGCTTCCCAATGATAATGCTGTACTTCCCATCATTTTATTTTCAATATCCATTAATGGATCAGTACACAATTTGCAGGGTGTCATTCAGCAACAACTGCCACTTGTGAACAATCCATCGTAGGAGTATCATGTCTTATTTTCTAATACTTTTACAAACAGTTTGCCCCCCATAGAAAGTAGATACCATGCACATTTGTTTCATGAGTCATTTGATGGGTACAGGGTGAGCAGTCAATGCTTTGGTTGGTGTAAGAATGCAGTGCATGCTGAGTATTCAGTCATGCCATTGAGGTGGTAAAGTAAAGAAGCATCCTTTAGCTCACAATCCAGAGCTGTTTACAAGTGGGTTGAAGGACTATTCTCAGTCCAAGCAGCTCTTTTCTCGTTCAACCATTTATCCAAATATCAGGCAACTGTGTCTCAAACTGGCGAGGCAATATATTCTGAAAGTGCAGAGGCATTAGACAATTCCTGCCTGTTCATGTGTGTAAACAATATATATTGGTAACATCTACTTCAACCAGGAATCCCCTTGAGCTGAACCAGTTTGTGGTGCTGTAATTTAAATGTCTTGCCTTCCATTGCAGAACCATAGTAAGGGGCGATCCTTGTGGATATAGGGATTTTGATATATACCCTAGATGCATAAATGTAAAAGGTCTACTGCCTTGTTTTTTTTCTTTTTTGCAATTCTAAGTCTCCAGTCCAATGGGCGCCTGGCTGTGGTGTGCTGAAAGACACCAGAGAGGGTGAGCTTGTCGGCAAAGTAAGAGGGATGCTGCCTCGTCATAAATGCCTTGTAAATGATGCATCTGGTTTTAAAGATGGTGTGTGCTGGCATGGGGAGCCATCAGGATAGGGGTGATGTGACTTGCTGTTGTGTTTAGAATGCCCTTAACGAGTGCCAGTGTGGAGTCTTTGAGGACACAGAGAAGGGTGTTACCACCATCCAGATGTAACTATGTAAGGACTTGACCAACAGTTCTGAAGTCTTTCTGGAAGAAATCATTTCTTTTTCTCTAGAAGAGAGAGTTGGTACGAGGCCATCTTTGCTTAGTGGCAATGAGTACCTTGAGGGAGAGATTGGTGTCCAAGGTGAATCCAAGTGACTTGGTATTCTGTGAAACTTGAGGTTTGAATCCTTGAAGATTCACATCATTGGGCCACGTTTGTAGTATTTCTTGCTAGTTGTTCATGACAAATCACGGGAATTCTGTCTTGGTTGGATGGAGCTTCAGGTGGGCGCGAGTTATCATATTCCAGATGAGGTTTATGCAGTGTTGTGTTTGTCCATCACCACCCCTTGTTGTTAAATATTTTGTCCACCATAAGCGTGGAAGGGTATACTCAGATGTGAGTCCCTTGCTCATTGCACCATCAGGATTCAAGCAAGCCGGGCCGACGACGGCTGAAATGCCAGAAACCGGTCCCCGGAAGCTTGTTTCCTTCCCAGTGTAAGAATTGGCTTGGTAGTTTGGTTTGCCCTGTTCCCATCATGCACTGGGACAGGAACAGACTAATTTGCATATAGCCAGGTTCTGAGCTGGGATGGTGCAGTGAGCTAAAAAACGGTGTTGGATCTAGCCCTGATCTCTTGACTGGGTGAGAGTATTCTGCTTAATTCAGAAACTCTGTCCATCACCACCCCTTGTTGTTAAATGTGTTGTGTTTGAGGCTTTGAGTGGGTCTAGAGCAGAGGAGACTTTCAGATAGAATGATGTATACATGTTTGGAGACTGGGGCAGAGAGTGATGCATAGTTTAGCCTATAAGCCAATCCATCCATACAATCAGGTCACTTGATATTTCTGGAAAGCCAACCTGGGCTACCAAGTAATTCTTTCAATGTCACTTGTGCAGTGGAAGAACTAACAGTATGTCACAATGTCTGAGACGAATGTCTAGGCAATATACTGGCCAGGGAACATGTTGCCAAAGATGGCCCTGCATTCTCGGTAGTGTTGGACTGAGTATTGATCTCTTGGGTTTTATGTTAAATGTCCTCTATATCCTTGGGAACTTCTCAGATGAGAACATTCATTCAGTCAAATCCATTTCTAAAGGTGGCTGCTGCAATCTACAAGCCTACCTGGCTGGAACATACTAGGTGCTAATGCCTAAGGTGGCTCGCAAAATCTTTTCAAATTTCAGTCCTACAGCACCCGAAGCAAGGGATTTACATTGTAGAGTTGTAATGAAAAATGCTGTTCTGTAAGGCTGTTTTCTAATTAGGAGAGATGTTCCTAGAAGTCCATAATGACAATACAAATCAATAAAAACTGAAGACCAGTTCTAAAATGTAGAAGGGATATGCAGAAGAAAAAAACCCTACCTTTTTGTTGCTGAGGTGTACCATGTACGCTTACTTAATTTTAGAGCAACCTCTAATGTAATCAAACCATTTTCTCTAGGGGTTAAAAGAGACACTATTAATAAATTGGTGTTGCTGTTCTTCCATTCAAGACAATATTATTTTTTATGTGAAGAATACCATTTTAAATAAGATTTGGCAAATGTGAATAAATTGTATTTTTATGAAACTATTGTATTTTGTATAGAACTTTAATTTCTTTTGAATCAATGTATGTTGAAGTTATTTTGTAAAGAACTGGGAATCCTTTGGCATCACTGCATGCTAAAATCACAAAATATTGTACTACTACAGCCAGATAATGTGTTGCATAATGTCTTTTTCCCCACATAATTTAGTGTGCTTGCCATGTAATCTGGCTCTTTACTGCCACATAATTGAAGTGTCGCTGCCTTTGGCTGTACAAAGGCCTGTGAGTTCGCAGGCTGTATCAGATGGAGGGAGGTAGATGAGCCTGACTTATAGTTTGATAGGTGTTACACCATCTGTCAGGGTGGCAGAGGACATTACTCGCCCTGCTGTTGGACTACCATCCATCAAAGTTAGTGATGACTTCTAGCCCAGCAGCCCTCTCTGTACCGTGAAGGGAACTGTCATATTAGCGGTTCACTCAAGGGCCCACAAAATTGGCAGATTGCTGCCGTTGTTACTGATACCCGTTCACCAAACGTTTTCAATGGTTTTTTTTTCATAAGCAAACTTCCAAAGCAGGATTTTGTTTCTGAAGAACGAACATCTAATGACCCCCACATCATGAAAAGACACTCCCAGTTTTTCCTGGTGTCAATGTACAGAAACAAAAGACACTACACCGTCCACCCTAAATAGGGCAGGTGATGGAATGCCTTTCTCCAACTATTTCTACCCCATCAGCCCATTGGAGGTACTTTTCCATTGGAGGAGCCAACAAGAGTCTGTTGGCAGAAAACATAGGGGCACATGCATCAACCTATTTAGGAAGTGCAAACGGTGCGAATCGGTAAATTCGGCCGTTTGCACTTCCTAAATATGTGTTTGGGATGCATCAAGCATTTTTGAGTAATTCGGTATTTTTACCGAATTCCAAAAATGCGATTGCTTTTAAGGAATTGCAAATTTGCGATTCCTTAAAAGCAATGCATCATTAAAAATAAATTGCAATTATTCAAATTGGAAGTGCAAATTACCACGAGGTTCAACCTCGTGGTAATTTGCGAAATTGTTTAAAAATGCTTGAAAATGCATTTTTTAAACTGTCCAGTTACAGACACACATGTCCTTAGGACATGTGTGTGTGAAACATGCACTTTCAATTGCATTTCAGGGGTGCATGGGGGGGTCCTTTGGACCCCCCCCTGCACCCATGAAATTTTCTAAGTGCCACTCGCAATTTGCTAGTGCCTTCTAATTGACTACATTGATTCCTATGGGCCTCTAGGCCCATAGGAATCAATGTAATGCCATTCCTTAATTGCACTTCGCAATTAAGGAATCGCAATTTCCGAAAATTAAGAAATCCTAAAAACTTTTAGGATTTCTTGATGCATAGCATTTTGCATTTCCTAAATAGCGATTCCTTAATTTTCGCTATTTAAGAAATGCAAAATCCTAGATTGATGCATGTGGGGGATAATGTCCACCCATCTCTAAATAAAGTGGGGGTGACCTAGGGCTTGGCAGACAGCGCAGTCCATTGCCTATGAGACGGAGTACCCTGTCCGCCAGATGCTAAACCAGGCCTTAGGTCACGTTGCTATTATTAGAACAAATTTGAGCCTTTTGCCAAAAGAAGAGCCTAAAAGGCACATCTCCAAATGCTGATAGATTACATATGCTTCCTGCTAGGGAAAAAGAGTGTTAGCTAGCCGGGCATATATGTTTATAGCTTGATATAGCTCTCATGTGAGCAAAACCTTATGGGAAATAGCGTTTGTATAAAGTAACGCATAAGGCGTAGCAGTGCTTGACAAATCTGATTTATATAAAGTCAGTAATACTTCAAAAAGTGAACAGATTAGAAAATGATCAGTGGGGCTGTGAAAAAAAAGTTGACATCAAAACACTATTGGGCTGTGCAGTACTTAATAACTGAAACTGTGCCCAGAGCAAATATTGTTTCTCCATTTTGAGTCGGTCTGTCTTGTTCGCTTGATCTCTCTCCCCTGCCTCATTGTGCCTCTTTAGCACTCACTTACTGACATCTTTTGCTGTCTATTGCCAAAAAACATATGGTGCTCAATACAAATACTTAGAATGGCGTTTTTTGGTCGTCTGATTTCTTATCAGTGGTTGGCTTTCCTGTCAATCTCATTTCCTTGCTTCTTATTGGATAGCCTGCCATCTTCTGTTCAGCATCGTAACAAACACTTTTTTCCTTTCTGGTGATGCATTTCAGGATCGTAACAAGCATGGGCAAAGACAACATTTGGCTACTCCTTTCAAAGGTACAGGCTATTCGCATTGCCAGTGCTTGTCTATCTTTAATATTACATCTTCATAATGCAAATAATATATGTTTATGTGGAAATAAACTACTGGTTTCTACAGCGTTCATCAAATGTGGTTGTGTGCAAATGCACAAAAAGTGCAAAATACATAGATGTAATCAAGTCAAATCAATCTCATAAGAAGAGGAGGGACAAGTTGCTAATGAAAATTTTGACAATTTGTACAAGACCAACTCACTAAAAGTCTAGTAGCGCAGACGATAACTATTATTACCTCTATCACTGTTAATTTAAGCCCCTGGTGACTGCTCTTGACTGTCATAGGCTGCAGACATGTTTATTCCCCATTTTGGCGTTGAACGCCATAGAATGAAATTTCACCAGGTGCCTGTGTGAAACAACACAGCAAAATCACAAGTCACAGTGACCTCAAGTTGGAGTGCAAACATCATGACCTAATGCCACAACTATGCTGGCTTCACCTCTCCATGCAGACAGTGAGCTCTGAAGCGTCCAAGTTCCCAGTAGAGACATATCCTGCAGTAAAAACAAAGAGCTTGGTATGCATTCTTGTCCCACTTGACTCGACTGAATGAGCCTACTTTAGCAACACAGAAAGGGAATCTTGACCTTTCAAAGTGACTTGTCACAACACCTCGCTTAATATTGAGTTTTTACGATTGATTAAAAAATTTTAACTTGAAAATCAAAAATGAAAGCTTCCTGACTGGATCTCAACCAAGCCATTTATGCTTTGTTGATCTTAGCGTCTCTCTCTCCCCCCCCCCCCTCTCTCTCTCTCTCTCTCTCTCTCTCTCTCTCTCTCTCTCTCTCTCTCTCTCTCTCTAAATATATATATGGAGATGTTCAGAACTCTGGATGGACAGCAGGACAGAGGCAGATTTTTCCCTACATGCTAAGAACTGTATTCCAAATGAATATTGATTCAAAATTACCATCCAACCTCAATATAATGGTCAAAATATTGTTGCTAAAATATGGTGGACAAAATTCAACAGTCCCATGCACACATACAGTAATAACCCCTGTCACACGGTGCTTGTGAGGCTGAACTCCTCACGACTCCGCCCACTCCCATGGAACTCCCGCACAGGCGGGGAATTAGCCCCACGTGGGCGTTCTGCGGTAGTTATGACGTGCTGAGCTCGTCATAAGCGTCGAGGGGTTAAAGTAAACAATGTAGATGTAAAATGAAAGCAAATGAACCAATTTCCAACGTAGATGTCTCGATTTCCCTGAACCAGTGATGATTCCAACCCGGTTCGAGTTGGAGCCGCCAGGACGTCAGCACTTCGCCTGACCAGAGTATTTCGGTTGGCACACACACGTGTATGACCGAGAGTGGCGCAGATTCATGCGCAAATTAGTACAACCGTTTTTCAGTTGGGAGGATTGTGTCCCAATGTGTGACCGTACTGGCGTCTTCTTGCTTAGGTGTATTCCTTCAAGATCACCTGTATAGTTCGTAGTCTCAACTTTAGAAGTAGCAATGTGGATACCGGTCTGGAATTTTCACCGTCATCACGTGCACGTCATCTGTGGCCTCACCTCGCAGCTATTTGTATCTATTCTCAACAGTACTCATTATTCTGATTTTGACTTGTGCCCTACTGGGTTGAAATTATCACCGGTTCAGGGAAATCAAGACATCTACGTTGGATATTGTTCCATTTGCTTTCGTTTTTACATCTACATTGTTTACTTTAATACTGTATGCGTGCACAGGGCTGTAGTTTTATGTATATGTGGTAGGATTCTCCTTCACAGAATAAGGGGTTATTAGGGTCTCCCTTTCCCAGTTAGCCCCATACCAAATTGTTTCATGTACAACACACCAACGTTAATAAGCTGAGCGCCATTACTTCCTTTATACGGAAACCCTGTTCTCTTGTATCAAATCATGGTGGACAAAATTATATAATCTCAATAATATTACTGTTGTGCATTATTAGCAAAGTTTAAAATATAATTTACTGTAATATTGTTTTGTATTAAACAGTTTTATTGTGTTGTATCATGCTTTAATCTCATTATTGATGTTTTTGTGAAATGTATTTAAAATTATTTTTACAATAATGTTATAGTAATGTTTAATTCTTTGGGTTGGTTGGGTTTATTGTGTTATAGAGCATGTAGTGCTTTTTAAAATATGATATTTATTATTTTTAATTGAATAAAAGATTATTTTTTAATATTTTTAAATTGTTTGTTTATGTTTGAAATTTCTTTAATTATGTAATAAATGTAACTTTCGGATTGTAGGGTTTATTATGGGTTTGGGTGGGAAGGTGGAAACTCTACAGATAGACTTCTGGAGGCACATGTGATGTCATTTTTGTAATCAACACTTCATAAAATACATATTTTGAACTGAGAGGAATAGTTTCCTTTGGAATGTTGTTCTGAAAGGGATATAAGTGAGAGACGTTAGGTGCTAACAGCCTGCAGTTGCATGGGGGCAATGTTCCTCTGCTTGATAGGTGTCTCTATGCGAGTCAAGCTCTAGCTCTAGATGTATCAACACCGCTTATCACCCAAGGAACCTGATGCATAAAGTGGATAACAGCAAATGAGAGGGCTCATTGAAATGTAAACCTCACTTGTTGTTGACTTTTAAAATCATTATTATGCCTTCAATTTGTGGAATTATCTAATCAATCAATCAGTACTTGTAGAGCGTGGCTTATCACTCGTGAGGGTATCCAGGCACTTGGGTTGCTGGGCTCAGTTGAAACTCCAGGTCTTGAGTCTCTTCCTGAAGTCTGTCTGCGAGAAAGATCTTCGAAGGTGGAGAGGGAGGGCTTTTCAAGTCTTGGCGTTGAGGTGGGAGAAGGAGTGGCCACCACTGTGGTTGAGGTGGATGTGCAGTGCTTGAGCCAGAGCACAGGATATGGAGTGGAGGTTTCTGGATGGTTAGAGGAAGTTCAGGCAGTGGTTCATGTATGCTGGTCCTTGGTGGTGGAGGGCTTTGTAGGCGTGTGTCAGTCGTTTGAATTAGCATCATGTGATGTTGGTCCATTTAGGCAAGTTGAGGAACAGTTTGGCTGCTGAATTCTGTATCATCTGGAGCCTTCTCATGAGTTTGATGGTGGCACCGGCGTATAGTGCATTGCCATAGTCTGGACAGCTGGTGATAAGGGTTTGTGTGACTATTTTTCTCGTGCTTATGGAGAGCCATTTGAAGATTCTTTAGAGCATGCGGAGAGCGTGGAAGCAGGCAGAAGAAACTGTGTTGATCTGTCGTTTCATGATGAGTTTGCTTTCCAGGATGATGCCATGGTTTCAGGCGTGTGGGAGTGGGGACACGTTCAGCGGGCCACCAGGTGTTGTTACAGAGGGAGGTGTGGTTGCCAAAGATCACACTTCGGTTTTATCCATGTTGAGCTTCAGACAGTTGTCCTTCATCCATGCTTCAACGTTCTTCATGCAGTTTTGAAAGTTGGTCTTAGTGGTGGGGTCTGCTGAGAGTGAGAGGATGAGCTGGGTATCGTCGCCATAGGATATGATGTTGATGTCATGGGCCCTGACGATGTCGGCTAGAGATGCCATGTAGGTGTTGAAGAGGGTGAGGCTGAGGGATGAGCCTAGAAGGATGCCACAGATGGTGCTCATGGGTTCTGAGGTGAGGGGGGAGAGGCGGATTCTCTGTGTGCATCCTGAGAGGAATGATGCAATCCATCTGAGACCTTCTCCCTTTATTGCAATCTAGTGCAGTCTCTTGATGAGTGTTTGGTGAGAAATGGCGTTGAAGGCTGCAGAGAGGTCGAGAAGGATCAGGACGGCCGATTCTCCTTTTTCAAGTAGGGTCCGGATGTTATCCGTGACAGCAATCAGGGCGGTCTTGGTGCTACGTTTGGCTTAGAAACCGGTTTGAGAGGAGTCTAGCAGGTTGTTTCTTTCTCTGATAACTATAGAACACTCCTAATCTATTAGAAACATCTAGCCACAGATTCATTACCGTAGAATATTCCCCAGACTGTATCTGGAAACTTTTCGAGCAGTATCTAGCATAGGTTGCGCTGTTTGGCCCCTCTTCAACTTCATCTGCGCAGAAAGTGACGTGTGCGGTCGCTATATATGTGGCTACCCAGGGCATCAGTTACTTTTTGCAACCTTTCCACACGGAGCCATGAAGTTTCCTGATGCACCAGTGTGCAGGCAATAAGGACCTCATAAGGGTTACTCGATAAGGAGAAATCCATACACAGAGCAGCAAGGATAGGATGGTCGGTAAGGAATCTGCGGCCAGATAGAATCTCTACCAGATAAGGCATTACCTAAGGTAAGTAACTTGTTCTTTTCTGCCTTAATGCTGCAAAATAACAATTATTCTATCCAGGGTTTATCTGCAAATAGAGGCTCCATCCAAAAAACTCTAGGGCAAATTTATGAAAAAATCATGCAGAGCAGCGTCACCTTGCTGTGCTGAGTGATAGGGAAAGGGCAGGAATGTGCTGTATTTCACATTATACTGTACATTCATGTCTTTTCCCTGCACTGGTGCAGAATGTGCTGCCTAGGGCCAATGCAGACACCCTTGCACCATTTTGCTCATTCTATGATCTGTGATGCGTTGTGTTGTGTTACTCTAGATTTATAAAGTCACTCAGGGCCACGCAAGGTGGCCTTGCTTGGCTTGATAAGTTTAAGTTAGGAGTTGCTTCATTCTTGCGTCACATTGTGTGGCACAAGGGCGACAAAACTCTTTGATAAGTTTGGCTCCAAGGTGCTTATATATATTTTGATGTGGTTAGCCTCAGACTCCATAGAAGGTAGGGTTTATAAATGTACCCTCCCTCCCTTCCTTCCTCTTCCTCCCTCCCTTCTGTCAATGTAGAATTGTGCGCTTTTATTTGGATGCAATGAAGCTAGTTACATGGGTATCCTTCATGAAATTGACATTTCCCCTGTTTCTGCACGTGCCCTGATTCTAGGCTGAATTGCCTCGACAAATTGCTAGTTGGGACGGCGCAAGATAGATTTTCGTGGCAAATTAATTTTTTTAACGTTTATCACAATTGGTTATTCTTTTTGCTATTTTCTGTATGTGCAAATCGTTCGTGTTTTTTTCTAAAGAAAATGTTATATGTGGACAGTGAAGGTTTGTTTTGGGGAGGAAGCAAGATTACAGAGGTTTATACATTGCGCCGGATCTTTCTATGCATTCTGCATTGGCCTGCGATACAAGCCAATATCTGCAATCCGGAGACACCTTTGGACAAAGTACCCTTTGTACCCGTGGCTGCCACTCAGTAATGACACTGTACCTCACTGTGGTGTAAAACACGCACAGGCGGAACACACGCACACCCCAATACGAGAAATAATAAACACTGCATCTGATGCGCAGGCCCGTCAGACACTCTCATCATTTCGGAGCTTGAGTGCGTTTGTACTGGATCCCCTCCAGTAATCGTAAGGTAATGCAGGAATATACATCCATGCTTTCAGAACAAAAGCGCTTTTCTTACTTGTAGGCACTCAACTTTATCCCAGTCTTCCTCGGTTTACAGTCAACCTATGTCTCTCGGAACCGGAATTTAAACCGAATCGCCACTCAGCATCTTGACCCTGTCAAGCAATACTGTGGGCCTGATGAAGGCCTAAGGAGAAAAAGTGTGTCGTCGTCAATGCTTATAGCCAGTGGCGGCTGGCACAGCTAAGAGCGGTGAGCAGGGCTTGGGAGGGGAGGGTGTATGTGGGGGGGGGTCGGGGTAATTCGACATACGACGGGTTAATTTAAATTTAAATTTTAAAAAAACACTTACCTTGCGCTCGCCGCATAGCTTACTAAGCATTGTTGAATACAAAACACACGCTGTGCTTTTTGTGGCCTGTGCGATCAGATATGTTGCAACCATGGTTTCTTCCCCTGAGGTCCAGTTTACAAGGTGGGTGACCAGCTTCCTCCAGGTCTTTACTGTCACTGATGCAGCCCTGGGCTTTGATGTGAATGTCTAATGCATTCTGGGTATTGTAGTCTTCTTTTGCTTTCATTAAATCAATTAGACTAACAGCTGGAATCGTTGATTTGTAGGTCAAAAGTTCAGGCCCCGACACAGTTTTTTAATGACTTGAAGTGAGGTGGTAAAATTTCGTACCAGAGGTACACAAAATGTACAGGAGCAGATCACCCACTTTTCTTTAGCACACCCATAAGAACATCAGAAAGGGCCTTTCCATGTTTTCTCGTCAGTTCCAACTTTGGCTAAGCTTGTCCAAGCTGTTGACAGCTGCCAAAGGCATGAAGTAATGAGAAAGCATTGGGAGGAAAAAAAACAAGCTGACATCACTGCAGCAGTGCAGAAGTGAACACAGCTGGCATGTTCCTTCGCTGTCAGCGACTATTTGAGAGGACTGCAGTGATGGGTCCGACTTCAATCAGTAAACATGGGCTGTTTCTGCAGGTCACCCATGCCTTCCATAGACTTAATGTCTATCGACCTATCAGTATCAACGTGGTACTCTTGAGGAACGTCTCATCCACTGTCGCAACCCCCCCCCCCCCCCCTCTTTGCACCAACAAATCAGCGACCTGCAACTACAGTTGGCCATAATTAATCAATGGTGGCTCGCAGTGAAGTCTGGAATTGATACAACATTTTGTAGCATATTCATGCATATGATTTGTAGTTTAATTTAGGTGGACCTGTCCCTAACTTTGAATTCCCAGAATCCAGTCACTGAAGTCAAGAGGTGGTCTCCAAGGACTGGACAACCACACTCTCTCTTTTGCTACTCCAATTGCAAACTTGTCAGTCTCCTCTCTATCAAGGGCACCTAGTGTTTGTTGCACTGAGTCGCGGATCAGAAATCGCAACTTGCATGTGATCTAGACAGGCGTAAAGAGGCCCATACATAAAGGAGCAACTGAAGAACTGCTGTAGAAACCATCCTGAAGGCACAATGAACAGGTTTAAACTTGGACTTCTTATATAAGGGAGAGACTTTAGATATAGCAGAATGCAGCAGTTCCATTACCCAGGAAGCTGCCTGCCTTTTTACAAAGTGAATGGCATGTGACTCGCACCATCCCATCCTGGTACTTTGCATCACACCTGGCTTGGTGTCCTCCTGCAGAAATGCAAAATTATTTTCCCTCCCTCCAAAGCTTGGTTTGCACTTGAAATATACATTTACTCCACTATCTCACATACGGTGAGATGGTGATAAATTAGGAGGCATCTGAGGTGGTAAACTGAGCCTTGTTGTTCCCTCTTAAAGTTTACAGTGTTTTCCGGTTTCGCTACTACGGTGAGGCGTGCACATTCCTGAGGCAGTAATATATGCATATGACTAGTGGCCTCACTTTATGGTTTAATTGGCTATGAGTGTGTGTACCTAATGTAGAATTCACGCAGAAAGATAGTTAAAGGGCTGCTTAGACACTCTGTATTGGGTTACCCACCCTGCCAGATGTAGACTCTGTCAAACAAACTGCACTACACCTGGAAGCCTCACACTGCTTATTGATGTGGAGCTGAAGAACCAGGAGCCTGCTGTTTCTTTAAATCCTTACTTTTCTTTTTCTTGAGGAAATGGAAATCTATGTGCCAGCTCCTCATCTATTTCATGCAGCCATTCATAATATTGCCCCATTCTGACAGTTCCATGATAATTAAACAGGGGCGGCTCGAGTCTGCTTTCCATAAAAAGCCATCCGGCTGACTATGATGGAGGGATTTGGAAGCAGGTAATTGCCTAGGCAGCAAATAACTGTTTTGCCATCAGCAGTACTTTCGGGTCATTCTTGCAGTGGTGAAGAAAGCGAGAACGGACCAAAGATCATGAAGAGAGGAATGAGGAGAGTTGTTCTCTCCGTGCCACGGGATGTGTGGCGTCAATGGTTGCCAATGGCAACCAGCCAATGTGTTCGACGGAACGGGCCTGGCGGGAGAGAAAGGAGATGGCACACAAAGCAGTTCCCCCAGAAGGCCAGTAGGGTATTGGCAAAGTCAGTCACATGTCAGGTAAGCTTCTTTCTTCAAGGCTGAATAATAATAATAATAATAATGATATTAAAAATAGTACCACCAACAACAACAGCAATAATAATAGGACGAATACTAATACTAGCACTACTACTATTACAGCTATTAATAATAATAAAACAATAATATAATCATGATAATACACCAACAACAGCAATACTACTACTACTATCACTACTACTACTGCTAATATAATAATACCAATACCAACAAAAGCAACAGCAATACTACTCTAACTACTACTATTAATAATAATAAGAATAATAATACCACCAACAACAATACTACTACTACTAATAATAATAATACAACCGAAAACAGCAATACTACTACTACGACTACTACTCCTACTATTAATAATAATAATAATAATACCACCACAAGCAACATGTGATTTAATTTGTGTTAATAAAATTACATAAATTACAGAATTTGAACTGAGAGCAATAATCACAGTCAGAATGTTGTTCTCCAATGGACAGAAGTGAGTAGCTTTGGGGTTCCTAGAGCCTGTTCCCCTGATCGACGGGTGACTCTAGGAGTGAGATTCCAGCCCTCTGGACCCAGATGTATCAAGCTCTTATCATCAAGGTACCTAAATGCTCTTTACTTTCACACTAACTCACAAAGCATTCCTGTCTAAACATTGTATAAATTATTTAGTACCCCACACTGAACCAAACACCATCAAAACACAAACACTATCAAATAATTGCTATAGTCTGATTGATGTTTATGTCAGATCCACAAGAAAGGTTGCCCAGATAGAGAATGTACTAAAGAAGCTATAACATTGGTGTCTGGCACTCCACACATGCAAATAACATAACATACTCCAAGCATATAATTCTTTGAGTGCTTTTACATATCAGACATAGGTCTTATGTAGTAGTACATAGTGTTTTCCACGGTATGGTGGAACAAATACAGGTCTTTCCTGTTCCTTGACGAGTGATTGAATTGTGTTGCCTTATTCAATTCCACTCTACATATGGCCAGCTTCTAGTTTGAAAATGTGAGGAATATTCAGTTTCTAATGGGAATAATCCCCTATGTACACAAGAACAGTGCTAAAATGGTATTGCAGGCAGGGGGAGGTGTACTGTAGTTGGTATGCCCTAAAATTGAGTACTTTTGAGCCTGCTATTCTTATCCAGGGCACAACATAGCCTTTCTCTGAGCAAGTAACAAACGATGCACATCTGTAGTTTTACTTGCAAAGTTTCAAAGAATATATATACTGGGAGATTCGAGCTGTGGTCCATTGGTGGGATGTGTGCTTTAGATCCAGCAAACTCATGCTGTGTTCTCAGCTGTTGCAAATCATAACAAGAAAACCATTTTTTTTTGCATTTCAGCATGACAAAATTTTAACCCTTGTAATGATATCTAAAAAATATCACTGTGCTTAGTTCAAAAATTGCAAGGGTTAAATTGTAATACTTTAGGAACTTTCACGTCTATATATATAACTTTTCAAAAACTGTTCTGAGCTTCAACTCAAGAATTTGTAGTCTTCAATGCCTTAAAAAAGTGACCAGATGGAGACCAAATGGGAATTTACCATGCATGGCTTTATTGATTTTAGTGGTTATTATAATCAACCCTTATTTTTCAGCCACAAAACCCCTTTTGTTGTATTTCGTCTTCCGATCCTATGTTAAAACCACTGTACCTAATCATATGCAATATTTTATTATAGGTCCGTATTCACCAATTCCGCCCATGTTTGAGGGCCTTACAGTGCCAACTTTGTTTGCCGTTGTTGAGGGGCTCCAGGTGGCAATGAGGAGAGGGGAGTCTTGTGGCCTTCCTCTGACCTTGCAGAGCATGGATGGTGTCACCTGTAGGTAGTGTGGCTTCCATGCTGTGGTGTAGGGGATGAGTCTTACAGCCTTGCAGCTGCTCAAGTGTTTTAAATGCCACCAGTGATTGTTTGGATTCCCTGCAGGTGTAGTTTCTTGGGGGGTGGCAGGTCATGAACTCACAGAAAGGTCATTGGTACTAGTGAGCCAGATATTATGCTAAGCAGGTCTGTTTTACATTATGTTTGTAGACAAATGTAGAGAGGTGAATAGCAGGGGCGGCAACCAAAGTGCCAGGGATCCTGAAGAAGCTCCTGGTGACTGGTGTCTGTGTTATCATTAGTGACATGATCTAATCCAAGATTTACTTGATATGATTAAACCTGTAAACAATGAATAAGCTACAGCAGAAAACCTTCTTGTTGCTTTGCCAGATCTACTGCTCTAAACTGGATATAGGTTTCCTTTGTCTTAAAATTGTCTCTCTTCTAATTTTTGCTCAATGTATAACATCAACATACTGTGGCTAATGCTGCTGGTTTATGTAAACATGCAGAACTTTCAAAAGCAGGCAGTGAACGTTGTGTCCCAATTGACAACTTGAAGCCCAAAACCATTTTAAATGACACTTAAAAATCAAACACTCAAACTATTCCTGTCACTTCATGATTAGGTACATTTGTCCATCATAGTCAAAAATAGAGGAAAACCTCTTTATGGTCTATAGGCAGTTGATTATAACCATCTCTGCAAATTTGCTTGATTACATTTCTCTCTCAAATTTGAATTGAGGGACTCTCTCAACCCAAACTTAAAGATTCCGGTATTCGTTCATGTTCTGGAAAACCTATTTGGTAGAGCTGCAAAGTATACAGAGGATGATGAGTTACGTGGCAAATGCTGCAAATCTATAATTGATCAGAAAATGCAGTTGTATGGCGATCCTCCAATTACCATGCAAAGAGAATCTTGCTTTTATTCAAAACAATGCAGGATAACATTATGCATAAACCTTTTATTGCTGCCCCATCATAGAGCCCTTTAAAGAACATAAAGTCACTCCTCCTATTCTGCCCTGGCCCCAGATTTGGCACAAACGTTTTCCACAGCCATGATATGACAGGATTGCTGCACCATTCCCACATGAAGTTTGAAAAGTATAAAATCTTTTTGGGATTGAGTTTGTAAATGTTTTGAAAATTCCATTTACAGGGAATTAAATTTATGTACACACAACATTAAAGACTTGAAATTATATATTGTAAGCAACCTCAAGCATTATTTACTGAAAGTTGGCTTTCAAGTCTTTCAATAACCACTTGATGAGAGGGGCATTTTTCCTGAGTGGTTCAGAGAATCAGCGCTGAATCTGTTACAGTCTCCTGCATTGACCAAATTCAAGGAACCACTTGGCCTCCCCCCTAACCCCCTGTGGTTTTATTGCTATTTAGCCCATCTGCACAATGAAGAAGGTAGACCTCGGAGATAGGTCTACACCGAAACGAGCGTCGGCGCTACTTCACAACCACCCAGACCAGGATATTCATTTAATTTGAGCACCATTGGACTAAGACATTTTGTGCTATGTATCATTTGAAATCCTGGAATATGTCAAATAGTGATATGTTACTGTCTATCCTATTTCTTCCTGGTCAATAGACTAGTTATTTTGGTTGTTTTTTTATATGGTTTGTGATATTGATGCTTGAATAACTGAAGTGTGGGATTAAGCCAGTATTCCTGTTTTGCATGAGTGGGAGCCATGATTCAATCAATCAATCAATCAATCAATCACGGCATTTGTAAAGCGCGCTACTCACCCGGGAGGGTCTCAAGGCGCTGGGGGAGAGGGGTAAGTTACTGCTCGAACAGCCAGGTCTTGAGCTGCTTCCTGAAGGAGAGATGGTCTTGGGTTTGCCGTAGGTGGGTGGGGAGAGAGTTCCAAGTCTTGGCTGCCAGGTAGGAGAAGGATCTTCCTCCGGCGGTGGCTCTGCGGATGCGTGGTACGGTGGCGAGGGCGTGGCTGGTCAATCGTAGCTGGCGGGTGGGCGTGTAGAAGGTCAGGCGGTCGTTGAGGTACTTGGGGCCCAGGTCGTGGAGAGCCTTGTGTGCGTGGGTGAGGAGTCTGAACATGATTCTCTTGCTGACGGGGAGCCAGTGCATGTCTCTCAGGTGTGAGGTGATGTGGCTGTGTCGGGGGATGTCCAGGATGAGTCGTGCGGAGGCGTTCTAGATGCGTTGGAGTCTTATTTGAAGTTTGGCTGTGGTTCCGGCGTAGAGGGTGTTCCCGTAGTCCAGTCGGCTGGTGACGAGTGCCTGGGTGACGGTCTTCCTGGTTTCAGTGGGGATCCATCTGAAGATCTTGCGGAGCATGCGCAGGGTGTTGAAGCATGAAGATGAGACGGCGTTGATTTGTCTGGTCATCGACAGGGAGGAGTCCAGGATGAAGCCTAGGTTGCGTGCGTGGTCCGTTGGTTTGGGAGCGGTGCCCAGGGCCGGGGGCCACCAGGAGTCGTCCCAGGCGGAGGATGATGATCCCAGGATGAGGACTTCCGTTTTGTCTGAGTTCAGTTTAAGGCGGCTGTTCCTCATCCAGTCGGCGACATCTTTCATCCCTTCGTGTAGGTTGGCTCTGGCGGTGGTGGGGTCGTTGGTGAGGGAGAGGATCAGCTGGGTGTCGTCGGCGTAGGAGATGATGTTGAGGTTGTGTTGGCGTGCGATGGCTGCGAGGGGGCTCATGTAGATGTTGAAGAGGGTTGGACTGAGTGAAGATCCTTGTGGTATGCCGCAGATGACTTCGGTGGCCTCGGATCTGAACGGAGGGAGGCGGACTCTCTGGGTTCTTCCGGCGAGGAACGAGATGATCCACTCCAGTGCTTTCTCTCGGATTCCGATGTTGCTGAGGCGCTTCACTAGGGTGCGGTGGCAGACAGTGTCGAATGCCGCAGAGAGGTCCAGGAGGATGAGGGCCGCTGTTTCCCCGTTGTCGATCAGGGTTCTGATGTCGTCGGTGGCTGCGATTAGGGCGGTCTCGGTGCTGTGGTTGGCCCGGAACCCGGACTGCGAGGGGTCGAGGGATCCGTTCGTCTCGAGGAAGGCGGCAAGCTGTCTGTTGACGGTCTTCTCAATGACTTTGGCTGGAAAAGGAAGGAGCGAGATGGGACGGTAGTTCTTGAGGTCGGTGGGGTCCGCCGTTGGTTTCTTCAGGAGGGCGGTCAGCTCGGCGTGCTTCCAGCTCTCCGGGAAGGTGGTGGTGTGGAAGGAGGAGTTGATGATGTCTCGGAGATGGGGTGCGATGATGGCGTCGGCTTTGTTGAAGACGTGGTGTGGGCATGGGTCGGTTGGTGATCCGGAGTGGATGGAGTTCATCATGCAGGTGGTGTCTTCAGTGCTGATCGGGGTCCAGTTGCAGAGGTTGGTGGTGGCGGGCGTTGGTTCGGTGGTAGGGTGCGTGGTCTGTGCGTCAAATCTGTTGTGTATGTCGGCGATCTTGCGGTGGAAGAACGAGGCGAGTGAGTTGCAGAGGTCTTGCGAGGGAGTGATGTTGTTGTTTCCGGCGCTGGGGTTGGAGAACTCTTTGACGATGCTGAAGAGTTCCTTGCTGTCGTGGGCGTTGTTGTCCAGTCGTTCTTTGAGTGCCGTCTTCTTGGTTGCGTGGATCAGCTGATGGTGTTTGCGGGTGGCGCGCTTGAGGGCGGTCCTGTTGTCTGTGGTCTGGTCGAGCCGCCAGGCTTTCTCGAGGGTGCGGCAGTTCTTCTTGGATTCCTTGAGTTCGTCGGTGAACCAGGGGGTTTTCTTGCTGCTGGGTCTGCTGGGAGGGTTCTTTAGTGGTGCGAGGTCATCGGCGCAGGCGGTCAGCCACTTGGTGAGGTTGTTGGCTGCTTCGTTGGGGTCCGTTGTGCTGGTGGGAGTGTTCTGGTTGAGGGAGGCGGTGAGCTGTTCGGCGGTGATCTTGCTCCAGGTTCGGCGGGGAACCTGTTGCGGGTGGTGGTGGGTCGTAGTTCTTCTGAAGCTGAAGTGGACGCAGCTGTGGTCGGTCCAATGGAGTCCGGTGGCGTGGCTGAAGGAGATGTGCTTGCTGGATGAGAAGACGGGGTCAAGCGTGTGGCCGACGTAGTGGGTGGGGGTGTTCACCAGTTGCTTGAGTCTGAGGTTGGCGAGGTTGTCCAACAGGGCGGTGGTGTTTCGGTCGTTGTTGTTCTCCAGGTGGAAGTTGAGGTCCCCTAGGAGGATGTAGTCGGCGGAGGGAAGGGCGTGCGGGCTGATGAAGTCTGCGATGTCTTCGCTGAATTGCGTGCGTGGTCCCGGTGGTCGGTAGATGAGGGTGCCTCGGAGGGTGGTCTTGGGGTCAGTGTGTATCTGGAAGTGCAGGTGTTCGGCGGCGGTGAAGTTTTCGTCGGAGTTAGTCGAGATGCGGATGGTGTTCTTGTGTACGATGGCGATGCCTCCTCCCGTCTGGTTGACGCGGTCCTTCCGGGTGATCTTGTATCCATCTGGGATGGCTATGGCGATGTCGGGCGCTGAGGAGGAGTTCATCCAGGTTTCGGTGAGGAAGGCGACGTCCGGTGCTGTCGCGTCGAGCAGGTCCCAGAGTTCCACGGCGTGCCTGTGGACGGAGCGGGTGTTGAGCAGGATGCACTTCAGGTGGTTGCTGCTGGTGCTCGACTTGGCGGGGGTGGTGCAGGTCCGGTAGCAGGTGAATCGGCAGGCTTGGCAGGCGAAGGGTCCGTGGGTGCGTCTCGGGGTTGCTCGGTAGCAGGCAGGGTTCCGGCCGGCATTTCGTGCGTTGAGAGTGGCGGCATCGTAGGTCTGTCGGGTAGTCTTGCATCGGCGGCGGGGGCCAGGGGTACTGGCGCTGGGCGCGGTCCAGGCGCGGACGGGCGCAGACGGGCTTGCCTTTGGCGCGCCTTCGGCGCACAATCGGCGCGCCCGCTGAGCGTGAACGCTGCGCGTGTGCGGGGTGACATAAAAGGGCAGCCGGGAGGAGGGTCAGCGGCGGGTCGGCGAATGGGCTGTTGGGGGGCGGGCCACAGGGAGGCAGCGGCGGGAAACTCTGGTGCTCTGGTGCGGGCGGGCGGCTCAGCGGCAGCTGGGTCGCCCGGGCAAAGGCAGGCAGGCAAAGTCGAAGGCAGCAGGAGGAGCGTGGGGGCGACCAGGCCACAGGAGTAGGCTCAGTGGTCGCTCCCGAGGGGTGGATGTGGCTCCCTTAAGAGGGCAGCCGGGAGGAGGGTCGGCGGCGGGTCGGCGAATGGGCTGTCGGGGGGCGGGGCTGCAGGGAGGCATCGGCGGGAAACTCTGGTGCTCTGGTGCGGGCGGGCGGCTCAGCGGCGGATGGGTTGCCCGGGCGAAGGCAGGCAGGCAAAGTCGAAGGCAGCAGGAGAAGCGTGGGGGCGACCAGGCCACAGGAGAAGGCACAGTGGTCGCTCCCGAGGGTTGGACGCGGCTCCCATAAGAGGGCAGCCGGGAGGAGGGTCGGCGGCGGGTAGGCGAATGGGCTGTCGGGGGCGGGGCCGCAGGGAAGCAGCAGCGGGAAACTCTGGTGCTCTGGTGCGGGCGGGCGGCTCAGCGGCGGCTGGGTCGCCCGGGCGAAGGCAGGCAGGCAAAGTCGAAGGCAGCAGGAGGAGCGTGGGGGCGACCAGGCCACAGGAGTAGGCACAGTGGTCGCATGATTGAGTGAGCTTGGGGGGTTGTTGGAATTTGGGGGTTCTTAGAGATCTTACCATATATTATTGTATATATGTTGGAGTCCTCTCTTTTTTTTTAAATTGTTTAAAAACAGATACATCTTGTTTATGTGTTAACAAAAATGAATAAATGTGAAATGATAAACTTTATGAGAACAATTGAGATATGAGATTTGTTGAGGCTTCTTATCCTGTGGGTGGATTTCCGACTTTTTGCGCTTTTCTAATTCTTTGTTTATATTTACCTAATGTGCAGGGTATGTTTTGTTTGTATAGTGGTATATTTCCCCTGAACCTGCTGGTATATCTGTTTGCAGGGGCCCTCTTTGCTTTGCAAATTCATGGGGCACCAAGAACTGTTTTAAAAATCTATCTATCTATCTATCTATCTATCTATCTATCTATCTATCTATCTATCTATCTATCTATCTATCTATCTATCTATCTAGCTATCTATCTATCTATCATCTATCTATCTATCTATCTATCTATCTATCTATCTATCTATCTATCTATCTATCTATCTATCTATCTAGCTATCTAGCTATCTAGCTATCTATTGATCTTTCTGTCAGTTGGTCGGTTGGTCTGTCTGCCTCCTTGTCTATCTTTCCATCCATCTGATATTTTTGTTATGTGTATTTTTTAAAGCATACTATCACCGCAAGCATATCCATCTATACATTAACTACATGTATAAAGCACCTGAAGTGGAGTACATCAACACAGGTGGATATTGGGGCTCATATCACTTCAAGCTTTTCAGTCCAGCTGCATCCCCAGCCTAAAGTGAACCCTGTTTGTTCTTCTCTTTTCTTTGTGCTCAAGTTGTCTTTCTCATTCTCATCAACTTGGCACAGTCTCTGTGCAAGGAGGGGAATCAACACTCCAGCCATCAGACCAAAGAAAATATTTGGGGAAAGCAGCTGTTCAGCCCAGCAGTAGGTTTATGTAACCTTAAAATGCCACATGTGGTCCTCATTATCAGACTGTAAGCATGGCCATTCGATTCTGGAGATGTGATAAACAGTATCACTTGATATGCATGTATGCTGGGATCAGAATAGGTCAGGTATTTGCAGTTAGGTATCTGCTCAAAGCAATAATATTGCTAGGGTTTAATGTCCAGAAAAGAGGATTCTCGCTTGACCGGAGAAATGCTATGAACCATGCAAGGCATATTTAGTTACACACATGGGTTTTCGAAAATGTATGTGTTCCTTGTGGATGGTGTATGACTTATTTGTGCTCTCCGCAATAACAGCTGATAGGTTGACATGTATGACTCAACCTAAACTATTGGTAATTCCCTTGGGTGCATTCCATTCCATTGTTTAACTCATCTGTGCCGTTACAGATTGGGGTCAATCATATGCACATCTGAAAAGGGACAGTTCAACTCGAATTGCTAGGCCATGCCCCCTGAACTGGACCACAAGCACCTCCAGCCACATTTGGCCTGTTTGAGTATCATCAGTAAGAGTAGTTAGAGTCCCCATGGAGCAGCGAGCACAGGAATGCAATTGATTACTGTACACTTTCCAGCGGACTGGTGGATCCCCTGAGATCATTGGGTACCTGTTGAATGAGAATTGAATATACGATGTTACATTGCTGTCTTCACAGCACGATACCTTTACAACGCAGGCATTACAACGCAAGTCGTTACAACGACTTGCACTGGAGGGCGCTGGACTTAGGAATAGTATGATTTACTATTCCAACACCAGTCTACGTACAGTAGGGAAGGTGTTGGAATAGTAAATCATACTATTCCTTAGCTTAGAGCACAGGGCCGGACTGGCTACCGGGTGTTTTGGTGTGCTGCAAGCTTATTTCACTGCGGTGGGGGCTGATTTCGTTGATGGAGACCTGCGTGTGCTTCGAAATAAACAAAGCAAAACTAATTTCGTTCAGCACACGCAGGTCCCCATCACTGAAATCAGCCCCCAGTACCAAAACGCCCGGTAGCCAGTCCGGCCCTGTTAGAGCACCATCCAGCACAAGTCATTGTAATGACTTGCGTTGTAATGCCCGCGTTGTAAAGGTATTGCGGTGTGAAGACTGCGATGTAAACAATGTTTCCCATGAGAATTGCTTCACAGAAGACAACTGCACAAGTTCTGAGCCCCAGGAAGATGACACTGGTCCGAAATAGACATCAAGTTTATCTTATGTCAGTTGCTTGCATCTCTTACATACCTGATTTTTGTTTCAATGCTTCCTCTAACTTACAGGCTAGCATTTATACTGAAAATATAGAAGTAAATGCACCAAACATAAATAAACAGGACTGGCTGGTTGAAACTGGGTGGATAGACACTGACACGGGGGTTGGGTGTGTGTGTGTGTGTCTGTGCATATGTTTTTCACATAAAAAGTCTACAGGCACTGATCAGTAAGTACCAACAGCAGCACCAGATTTTCTGTGATCTTGCATTCCCTTTCATCCAGGGCACAAGTCGTAAAAAAAGAAGTGGGGGGACGCTGTCACCTGAACTGATGTCACGACAGGAAGTGACGTCACGACAGGTGCCAAGCTCCTCGTCCCAGAGAGGCCAAAGAGTGAAGTCCAGCAGTTTGGCAGGGGGGACGGCGTCCCCCCGGTAAAATAAGTGGGGGGACGCCGTCCACCCGCGTGGTACCCCGACTCGAGCCCTGCTTTCACCCATGCCACACAATGTCCTACTTTAACGTGTCTTAAAAGTAAAGGTCGGGGTCTCTGACGCACTGAACCACTGGTTGTGACGCTCCCCCTGTCCAGCACCGAGTATCTGGTACACGTTAGATCCTTGGATTTCCATTTCAATAGAATCCGCGCACAAGCGGATGACGCCCTCAAACCTTATGCCAAACGCCCACCAAACACCAATAGATGACCATTGATGAAGGTTTGCATTTGTGCGTAAGGGATATTTCTTGGCGGTTCTTGCTTTCACCAAAAAGTGCTTTTGTTCCTGCGAAGGTAGTTGACAGGTTCTCGGCGCGTGGATTTGTGCGACCGAATGAAAGGCCCTTGGCTTGTTTTCAACGCGTACAACTTCCAAGAATGTTTGAAAGCCCCTCCATCGGCGAAAGTAAAAGGAGCTGTGAAAGTTTATGAGATAAACACTGATGACAGGTGCCGCGGAGGCTGAAACCCGAGCGCCGGAGTAACTGCACATTAGGAGTTGTTACAGATGGCATTAATGTGGCCTACAGCCCCGGTGCCAACCGGAGCACAGTGGCACTTTTTACTGTAAGAAGGAAGGAAAAAAATGCATGGAGAAATCTTAGAAAGAGAAACAGAGGGAGTGAGAGGGAGGAGAGAGAGTACCAAAGAACAAGGGGCATTTTACTGATCGAATGTTTGCCAATCAGGCCGTTTGTGGCCGGTAAAATGCATTGTGGTATGTATGAATTCCAATTTGTGAATCAGTAAAATGGTACCGAATCGCAATTTAGAACTGCGAATACATACCGATTCGGTAGGAGGAAGAGGCATTTTAAGGGGGTCCCTTCCTAATAACGAATCGCAGCGGTATGAAAGAATGTTTTGTGACCGAAATGGGGTTGCAAAACATGCACATTTTACCACCTACTTCAAGTAGGTGGTAACCCATTCGCAAATGGGACGGGGTCCCAAGGGTCCTCTTCCCATTTGGTTCTGGAAGCAAAAACTTTTTTTTCAGAGCAGGCAGTGGTCCACAAACCACTGCCTGCTCTTAAAAAATGAATAGAAACTTTTCATTTTTCTTTTTTAAAAGGAAAACGGGCAGCAATAAAAAAATGATTGCTTTATTTAAAAGCAATCATGGACATAGTGGTCTGTTGTCGCCAGCAGGCCACCATCCCCGCGATTTTAACTATTCCAAGTGGGTCGCAAATTGTGACCTACCTTATTAATGTTCATGATTTAGGTCTATTTGCGACCCACTCGGAATCGCTAAATGAAACTGTGGTGATGTGATCATGTCAAAGGCCTGTGAACATTCCGTGATGTCATCGGGCATACTGTGTTCAACATTCTCTGAATGCTCATGCTCAGAGTGGCAGTTGCTACCTGTGTCTTGGCTACACTTCCCAATAAACCTCAGCTTCAATCTTTTCCTGCGTCATTCATCTCCATTTCAGAATCTCATGGAGTTTCATGCATTAGGAATAGCCATTACCTACATGCGATTCACAGAACATTGCAATTAGTTAATCGCTATTTCGATTATTGGTACATGTGGCCCAAAGACTTGAGAAAGGCATATATAAAGAACTGTCTATTGCTATTGGAAAATGTGTGTATGGTTTTCCTTCTCAAAGGGGTAGTCCAGGCTTTGAATTGTTAGATAGACTTGCTGCGGTTGTATGTGCAGGTTTGAAGGTTTACAGTCTTGTCAGGTGAGCCGTAAGGCGTAAAATGAAAATGAAGAAAATACTCCATATGTGGATGAAAGACAATTGTGCCCAATTTTCTGCAATATGAAATAGCTGTGAAGAAAAGTGAGAGAGAGGACAAATACTATATCCTGTGACGTATATGCATGGCAGAAATTAATAAACAGAATATTCCACAACTTAGAGGTCGATCAAGAACATGTATTATGGCCAAGAAAAGATAGAGCGGCATTGATTGGTGTGTTGGGCCTTACCATACTGATTTTCTGAAAGCTGTTTCCGGTGGAGTCAGCTGTGCAGGTAAAAGGGACTTAAACTAGAAATCCTAAAACATTTCTTGCATATTGTACCTTTGCCATGTGCAATCTTCCCAGGAACAGGAGATGCCATGTATGCAAGCATTCTTCATAGAAAATGCTGGAGGTGGGACAGGCTAACTCCTTGTCTGAAGTGGTTAGAAGTAAGATAGTATCGGAAGCAGTGGCGGCTCCTACCCTAAGGCGGCGGAGCAACGCTCCACTGCCTTGAAGCAGGAAAAGAAAGGAAAAAATGAAATGATAATAACGTAATATTATTATCAATGTATTTTGTCCTCCTGCTGCTGCAGCTTTGTGTGAGGGGCGGGCGGGGCTGCAGGGGAGGTATGGTAGAATCCAGAACCCTCCTAAGTGTGCAATAACTGGTTGGCCGGCTCTCTCGGTTCGCCCAAAACAGTCATGCTCACTTTCCCTGTTCTCCATGTAGGCTGCATTACATTACATCTATCTATCTATCTATCTATCTATCTATCTATCTATCTATCTATCTATCTATCTATCTATCTATCTATCTATCTATCTATCTATCTATCTATCTATCTATCTATCTATCTATCTATCTATCTATCTGTCTGTCTGTCTGTCTGTCTGTCTGTCTGTCTGTCTGTCTGTCTGTCTGTCTGTCTGTCTGTCTGTCTATCTATCTATCTATCTATCTATCTATCTATCTATCTATCTATCTATCTATCTATCTATCTATCTATCTATCTATCTATCTATCTATCTATCTATCTATCTATCTATCTCTCTCTCTATCTCTCTATCTATCTATCTATCTATCTATCTATCTATCTATCTATCTATCTATCTATCTATCTATCTATCTATCTATCTAGTGGTAAATCTTGCTAGGCCAAGCTAGTGGTGAACCCAGCTAGGCAAGCTAGTGTTGAATCTTAATAGGGAAGGTAGTAGTGAATCCTGCTGGGCAAGCTAATAGAGAATTTTGTTAGGCAAGCTAGTGCTGAATCATGCTAGGCAAACTAGTGGTGAATCTTGCTAGGCAGCCTTGTGGTCAATCATGCTGGGCAAGCTAGTGGATAATTTTGTTAGGCAAGCTAGTTTTGAATCATGCCAAGGAAGCTAGTGGTGAATTTTGCTAGGCTAGCTAGAGGTGAATCATGCGAGGCAAGCTTGTGGTAAATTTTGTTAGGCAAGCTAGTGGTGAATCATGCTAGGCAAGCTAGTGGTGAATCATGCTAGGCAAGCTAGTGGTGAATCCTGCTAGGCAAGCTAGCAGTGAATTTTGGGAGGCAAGTCAGTGGTGAGTCATGCTAGGCAAGCTAGTGGTAAATCTTGCTAGGCAAGCTAGTGGTGAATTTTGTTAGGCAAGCTAGTGGTGAATCTTGCTAGGCAAGCTAGTGGCAAATCATGCTAGACAAACTAGTGGTGAATTTTGTTAGGCAAGCTAGAGGTGAATTCAGTTGAGCAAGGAATTTGAGAATCTTGCTACCTTGCCATCAGTCTGTCATACTGATAAAAGTACTGGACAAAAAGATTCCTGTGACTCTGAATCAGCGTTGCTACTCAGCATAGTGGCAATTTTGCACTTGTGGACAACCAAATGCTAGCAATTAAATCTATCTATCTATCTATCTCTCATCTATCTATCTATCTATCTATCTATCTATCTATCTATCTATCTATCTATCTATCTATCTATCTATCTATCTATCTATCTATCTATCTATCTATCTATCTATCTATCTATCTATCTATCTGTCCATCTATACATCTATCTATCTATCTATCTATCTAGCCATCCATCTATCTATCTATCTATCTATCTATCTATCTATCTATCTATCTATCTATCTATCTATCTATATATATATCTATATATATATATATATATATATATATATATATATATATATATATATATATATATATATATATATATATATATATATATATATATATATATATATATATATATATATACACTCCACTCTCCACCAGTTTGTAGAGGAATTGAGCACACGTGGGACTCAAGGTAGACTGCAAAATTCTTCTTTATTGAGGCATTTGGCATTACACGTTTCGTTAAAAATAACTTCTTCAGATGTCGCCAAGGAAATTAATAGTACTTCTCCCGCCCTCTCTTAAACTGGATACCTCGCTCCAATTGGTTGGGCATCCCTGGTGTGTGAGCACTAGGAAAGTGCAAACCCAGAAATGGATTCACACGGAGCAGACACCATATATATTGTTTAATTAAATTTCTACATGCTAATTATTCACTTTCTTATCTTAAAGCATAGACAAAGATGGGGATTGAAACTGCAATGAATCACCGCACCATAAACAGAATAGAGCACCCATAGATAAAAAACTGCATTTCACTCTTTGCAGTGAATTTAGCTGACTCTGTGGGTGCAGAGCGAGTGCAGTAGAGCGACCATCTATTTTTCACCGGTGGAGATTAAAGTAATGCAGGTGGCTGGATTATTTTGTAGACTTTGGCAAAAGAATATCTCTGACTACATTATTCTGGCCAATAGGAAGTGTACATAATAATTCTTGGTGACCCTTGCGAACAAAGGCGGAGGATGTCAGTGCAGTCAGGGTTATAATAGCTTCCCCTTGACTTTTCAGACAGGAACATTCAGTTATTGTTTGGCTAGTCACAGATTTCTGTTCTATTCACTGCACCGAGAGTCGATTTCCTTCAAAATGGTTTGAATTAGGGGTGATCTCACCTCCTCTCCAGGGATGATTCATCGTACGGTGAATGTGTGTAGAAACAAAATAGGGCAAAAATCATACATAATTTCCCATTGTTAGGTCAAATTATCTTCAGCACGAATTGTACCAACACTGCAGGCTTTCTTTCACATGCTTCCCATCTGGCCCCATCTGGCTCTTGACTCCCGGAACACCGCTTCCTCAGCCTACCGGCAGCGATCACATTGTCAACCACTGGTGGAATGGGTATACATTTTTTTTAACATAAATATATACATGGTGGTTGGTTGGAGAAGTCAGTGAAACTTGGCAGAAAACAAACCCCTCTGCCCACAGATCCTGAATAAAGTGCAGGGAGGGTGCAAATATCTCTAAGGATTTACTGGTCGCAAAAAGTTTGCAAAAAAACACAAAGGAGGGAATTGTAAAAGTTGGCAAAGAGAGAATTGTATGTATTGATCTTCCATGTGGTTTTTGGGGTTCAAAGTGAAAGAAAAGGAAGCAAGAGAGGACATTGAACTCAGGCCCCGAATTTGTCAGACACATAGGGAGTGGGGCGTAGTAAGAACAGTAGGGGAGCAGAGATTTAAATAGCCACAGATTCTAGACGTTTTTTTAATTTTAGATGGAGCCCAACCAGTAGAGTGACTGACTTATCTCGCTTTACTGCATGGTAGTGCTGTTCTAAATATCTTTATAAATTTTTGTGCACAATTAATTTCACAAGATATATCTCTAGGTTAAAGGGGTCATCCGGTTAAGAAGGTAATAAATAAATAAATATTTCCTATTTGTAAAGCGCAAACATATCACCCCATATGTTTTCTTGGCGCTGGGGGCCGTTGGGGAGATTTTGGGCCAGATGTACGACCATTTGCTTTTGCGAGTCCCAAATTGCGAAAAATTGCGAGTCGCAATTTGCGAGTCATAAAAGCAAATGTACAACAGTGTCAGAGACACTGTTAGCGATTCCCAGTGGGGTCGCAAAATGCGAGGCTCATGAATATTAATGAGCCACTCGCAATTTGCGACCCCATTGGGAATGGCTGGCCATCCCAGGAATGAAGGCCTGGTTGGCTCAGCAGACCTCCATGTCTGGGACTGCTTTTAAATAAAGCAGTTTTTGTAATGCATCCCGTTTTTCTTAAAGGAAAACGAGATGCATTAAAAAAAACACAAAAAAAACGTTTTCGTTTCATTTTTTAAGACAGGAATTGGTCTCTGGGACCACTGTCTGCCTTTAAAAATATTTTCCCATGCATTCCCAAAGGGGAAGGTGTCCCCTAGGGACCCCTTCTCATTTGCGAATGCTTTACCACCTACTTGAAGTAGTTGGTAAATTGTGACTGTTTTGCGACCGCAATTGCGTTTGCAAAACAGTCAAATATATGGCTCATACTTGCTATTAGGAAGGGACGCCCTTGAAACGCCCCTTCCTAATAGCGAGTCGCTCATCTTAATCTGAGTCGTAAATAAATTGGACTCACTAATTAGAGTTTGTAAATGGGCCTTAGGTATTTTTGCATGCGCAAACAGGTTGCAAACCCATTTGTGCATGCAAAAATACGTTGCACTTTTGGCCCTAAGTGAGCTATTGCCCAGAGTCACATGATGCTGAGCTGTTGCCAGGGATTGAACCATGAGCCTGCATTCCTGAGTCAGCCACTCTGGCCGCTGCACCACACCTCTCCCTCGCATGTCACAGTAGATCTCAACACACAGTCAGACGTCATCAAGCAAACTAATATTCTGGAATACCTCTTGTTGGTAGCTGTTAGTGATGCAGGACTGGGTAAAGACAACTCATTTTTGTCTGCCCTTGCATCTGCTACCAAAATTGGAAGAAATCTGCAGGTCATCGAGGTGCTTCCAAAACGGTGCCGACTCTCTCTTTTATTCTTCTGAGGGCGATGACAGAAAGGCCACTGACTTTGACATCAGCAAAATATGCTTTTGCCTGGTATTGAAGGCAAGAGATTGGAGCAGCAAACAGTTCAAGGAAATCGAGTTATTATTATCAGAAACATCTGTGACTCCTACCCTGGGGCTCCTGGAAATGTCAGTATTATCAAAAAATGATAAATATGGATTTTGTGTGCCTCACTTCTACTTTTCGTTTGCAGTGCACAAGACTTTGGGATAGACAGATGCTGTTTTAGGAAGTGAAAGGTGACTAATTTCCTCCTTGCATCCGAACTGAGTTTCTGGAAGGATGCTCTGTTGAAACTGTTTTGCTCACCGCTCTGCTTGAAAGCTTGAGGCCTGTGCTTGCATTGTACTGAAAAGTGGCCAACATGCAGCAAAAGGAATCTCTGCTTCCCATTAAATAATTTTCATCATTTGCAGCTGGGCGCTTCTGATCGGAGGACCCCCAGATGATTCCCACCAGGACTGTCAGGGCTTGAAGTGCAATCTCTTTTTAATTTGTGTTTTCGAGGGTTTTGCATTTAACATGTGCTGAGTGACGACAACTAGAGACTTTTGGGGTAAATCTCTGCCTTTTTTCCAAGAGTAATGAACCTCAGGGCCAAACATCTACATGATCAGACAGCTGGGGAGGTTTGCTTTTGAGCTGCAAGATGTTGATTGATATTTAAATGCAAACAGTGCAGCCCATCAGCACACCGCCTTGGCCTATAGAAAAGCCTCTTGCAGAAAAGAAAGAAAAGAACATTTCTATAAAGCATTCATGGCACGGCTTTTGCTCCACAAGGCATGGGAGTAGTGTGTGGGGTGTGGAAAGTCCAAAATGGTTCAGACCACATGGAAGGGTCTCCATAACAGACGCTGACCAGCCACTCAGGAAACGAAGGCGTTTGTGGCACATTCTGTCCCCCTAGTTGATACCTGAAAACTAGCTCATACATCCTGAATTATCTCTCATACAAAATATTTAGGCAGAATGGATCGTGTGAAACGTAAATATCATTTACATCTAAGATCACATATGTGTGAAGTGTTAATAGCAGGCTTAGTAAACAGGTGTGTCCACAGTGGACTACGTAGCAACGAGGCCTCACTTATTCCAAAATTTGGTGCCAGGCTGACAGGGATGGAAAGAAGGTACATTTCATTTCAAATATAGCAGAACAGGTTAAAGATAACTTCTTGGTTGCAGTTTGAAGTGGGAAGAAGAAGAGAAAGGGAGACCATATGGGTGGTGTGAGACCCTTTTTTAGGTTTCATTTACACAGCACAGTCGCTGTGCTGTGAGACGCATTATTTACTAATCGGTGGCCCTACAACCCTCCCACAGCATAACAATAGGTGTTTTCATTGTCACTCTCATTTCCAATATTTTGACAGCTTAACTCCCATAGGCTTCCCCTCCTTTCTTGTGTTAGCTCCTCCCCGGAGCATGGAAGTACATGTGTTCCTCGTTTTTTTGCAAACACTATTTTTTGTAAGCATTTTGGTATTATTCCAGGATGTGCAATGTCCTTTCTTATTTTTAAGACAGGCATACCGGTTTTTATTTATGTTGTTTCCCCACATCTGCTGTCTCTATCAATGCTTTTGTTACTTACACCCTCATATGTAGTACTCTGCACCACTCTACTCTGTGCCACTCTGTGCCTCTTTGCTGTATGCTACTCTGCTCTATGCCACCCCACTCTATGCCAGCCTATGCCTCTCTACTCTGTGGCACTCTACTTTACTCTACTCCACTCTCTGCCACTCCACTCTATGCAACTCTATTCTATACCACTCCATTCCACTCTATGCCACTCCATGGCACTCTGAGCCACTCTACTCCACTCTACTCTATGCCATTCTACTCTATTCCACTCCTTATCACTCCACTCTATGCCACTCCACTCTACTCTGCGCCACTCCATGCCACTCTATGCATCTACACCACTATACTCTACTCCATGCCACTCTACACCACTCTATTCTACACCATTCCACTCTACACCACTCCACACAATGCCACTCCATTCTACACCACTCTACTCAATGACACTCCACTCTACTCCACTCCACCCTAATCTGCACCACTTTATGCCTTTCCACTCAGCTGTACGCCATGCTACTCTATGCCACTTCACTCTTCTCTATACCATCCACTCCATGCCCCTCCACTCTATGCCACTCCACTCCACTCCACTCCACACAAAGCCACTGTAGAGCACTTAATGGCACTCCATCCTATGCCACTCTACTCTATGCCACTCTACTCTATTCTGCTATACTCTTAGCCACTGTACTCCACTTCACTCTACCCCCACTGTACTCTACCCCACTCTACTTTATGCCATTTTAACCCTTTCCACTCTACTCCACACCACTGCACTCCACTCTATGTCGCTATATGTCACTGCCCTCTAAACACTCTAATCTGTGACACTCTATCCCACTCCACCCACCTCTATGCCACTCTACTCCATGCCACTTTATTCTATGCCACTCTACACTATGCCACTGTACTCCACTCCTTTTTACAATCTCTACTCTATGCCACTCTACTCTACGCCACTCCACTCTATACCACTCTTTGCTACTCCACTATAAACCACTCCACTCTATTCTTAGCCACTATGCTATTCTCTAAACCACTCCACTCGACTCTGCGCCACTTCACTCCATGCCAGCCTACGCCACTCCACTCTCCTCTAAGCCTTGCCACAAACTTTTAACTGTGCTAAACACATAGCTAAAAGATAATGGCAAAGCAAATAGCTCTCACATAATCTGGACCTATTAGCAGTGCCAATGCTTGATTTTGTTAGTAGCTGCTGTGTCCAACGATTACAGCTGTGCCAGATCCTGATCAGTAACTATTGAGCTGAAGTTACCAGGGAGAAAGGTATACCTGGATTTCTAAAGCTTTTTGTGAAAATCCAAGGTCAAAGATAGCATATTTTCAGAGTCAAACCTAAAATACCATGGAACGAGATACAAAAAAACTTGACTGAGAAAATAAATAGTAAGGTTTCAGCACAGAGTTGCACATACTTTGACAAATTAAAAGCATGGGGGATCCGCGAGCCTTGAGGGTCTTTTGAGTTGATATGAGTCTGCATATGAGTGATTTTGAGGAAGGCCCAATGCCCATTTAGGATGTTATTGAACCATCGCAAAGGCTGGGGCCCCATTGTATCTTTCACAAGGAAGTCCTCAAACGCCAAGTAAGACAAGTCTCTAGGGAAACAAAAATGTCAGCGAGGACTGCTTTTCTGATGTTAAAGGATGACAAGATCAGTTCTTAATTTCCGCCTGTGCTTACAGGTGGTGGGTACCAGAACTTATCAATGGACAACATCAAACTTAAACTCTGAGCTAGACAGAGAAAGTTAGAAAAGAAAGAGAAAGAGGAAAATAGGGAACCCTTGACAAATACGGCAAGTAGAGCTGAAAAAGAACCTGCAAGAGGAAATAAAGAGAGAGTAAGTGTTGGGTGGTGGAAGAAAGAAGCATGAGGTAGACTGAAGACTCAACAGTCTTTCTAAGGCAATAACACTTTTCCCATACATGTATGCATTGTGCATGTATTGATTTTTTTTTATTATTAACTGGGTAAGATCCTATCAATCTGAGCCCAAATATCTATGGAGACCAGGACCATCCCCTTGGGAGCCACATCTTACCTTTGACACCACCACTCCTTCAACTAAGGGCTCTTACCATATCAACGAAGCTCTCACACCTATCTTTGATGTTTCCATCAACTCAGCCACATTTCCAGACACCTGGAAACATGCCACCATCATGCCACTGCTCAAGTAACCATACACTGGCCCAGCCATGCTTTGCAACTACAGAACCTTCGCCCTCCTGGCATACCCAAGTAGGGCTTTAGAGAAAATAATTAACCAAAGTCTCCTCAACCACATCAGAACCCACCAGCTCCTCGAAGCAACACAGTTCAGAGTCAAGCTCAACCACAGTACAAAAACAGCACTCATCACTGCCGCAGATGACATCTGCAGGATTTTTGAAAGAGGAGTCACAGCAGCCCTCATTCTCCTGGACCTCTCTGCAGCATTTGACACGGTCTTACATCCCATCTTCCTCAGGTGCCTGCGCAAGATTGACATCCAAGGTCCTGCTCTCTGCTTGACCTCCTCCTTCTTAACAGACAGAGCACAAGCTGTCGGCCTGGCACTCTAGGTTCATCGCTCAGCCCCACACTCTTCAATGCATACATGATGCATCTGGCCAAGGTCATAGCGTACATGACATCAACATCCTACTCCTATGCCAATCACACTCAACTCATACTCTCTCTCTCAGACAAGACCTCCAACACTAAAAACAAGCTCACCACATGCATGACCAAAGCCACTAACAGAATATCAGCCAACTGTCTCAAACTCAACACTGACAAAACAGAAGTAGTGATCTTCTGCAAGACCACCACACCATATGACGCCAACTAGTGGTCAGCCCAACTGGGATCCACACCTAGCACCAATTTCAGGAGCTTCGGAATAACCATCAACAGTAATGGACATGACAGCACAAGTCAATGCCTACACTGCATCCTGCTTCCACACCCTGAAGATTATAAGGAAGATCTTTAAATGGCTCCTGAGCCAAGCAACATTAGAAAAACACTCATGTATGCACTATTCACCAGCAAGTTGGACTATGAGAACACCATCTCCTCCGGGATCACAAAGCAACTCAGTGGACCACTACAACCCATCCATAACCCAGAAGCCAGACTCATTCTCAACCTCTCACAACATAACTCACATCACTCCGCACCTCTGGAGCTCCAATGGCTTCCAATACACAAATAGGCTCTTTTCGAACTCCTCAAACACACATTTAGGGCACTGGACAACGTAGGCCTCACCTGCCTTAACAGTCACATCCCTTTCCTCCAACCACCCAGACACCTCCGAACTGCAGGATTCCTACTCGCACACATCCCATGCATTAACCAAACCAGATCGGAATGAAAGCAATTCTCTTACGGTTCTCCTAATGCATAGAAGAACCTCCCACTCCTCATCTGAGCCTCCTCCTCTCTTGAATTTAACAAGAAGCTGAATACCTGGCTTTTCAATTAACCAACCTATCATAGGCAGGGTTAGGCATGAGGATACCCTTGTGGGCGATAGTGCGCTTTACAAATAACATGATAGCGCAATTGAAGGTGCCTCAACTCTGTGTGGTTCTACCTAAATCGCTCCCATCTATTTCTACGCAACCTCTGTAAATCAATCTGTGCTGAACCACACAGTCTCTTGCTTATATTATTCACTCGTTGTCACCACGCGCCGTTCCGCTGTTGTCACCTTGTCACTTGCGTCGCCACGTTTGTGTCCTGAGCACAATTGTGCACCAGTCCAAGTTGGGCTGCCTATGCATTTCATGCTTACAGTGCTGTTACAACTGTACCATATCTAAACCTTTTTCCCAAATATATGATGCCATGTGCACTTTTGAAAAACTTTATGTGAGTCTCCCGCTGTCTCCTTTGCTCGTAATGTATTTTACATACTGATATAACTGACTCCCCTACTGTTACCTTTTGAGATATTGTTGTCAATTATCATATATTCACCCAGATCTCAAGAGGTTTATGGGTTATACTCCTGTGGTTTTCTCTTACAAATAACATAACATAATTAAACAACCACCTCTCACCCTCGGTTCCCCGGTTGATACCAAGCACCAAGCTGGTTATTTGCCCTTAGAGAAAAACCTTGGGTGAGATATTTCCTGGACACGAGCAAGCTGCGGATGCCCAGTTTGCATTACAGAAACCTTACACTGCATCCAACTTACAGCGATAAGGGAGCACCACCATGAAGGTTATCCTTTTTAAATGTGGGCGCTTCTTGCTACCATCTTCCAGATCTACCCCATCCTCTTCACATATGTGACAGCAGAAAGAAAATTGTTCCTGGATTACAGCACTTGGAGAACAAGTGAATAAGAAACTATCTGTCAATGCATTTGCGAACTGTGGAGTGTTTCGAAGCCTATTTGCTTCTTACAAAATACAAGACGATGCATTCATTCATATACAGCCACACGCTAAACTTACACGCTCCCACAGAAATGGATTATTCTAAGTTTCCTTGCTTTTTCTTGGATTTGTGAAAAGTTAATTGTGCAATCTGGTCTCTTTCCTTGTGCTCTTCTCTATGTTAAATTGCATCTGTATAAGATGGAGAGGTAAAAATGTACGTGGAAGGGAGCAAAGCCATGGCTTCATTGTTGATTGGCTCTTATGCCATTATTTAGCGTCCCACTTCCAGAAGCACGAGTAGTAAATGCCAGGAAACAAGGGAGAAGGAATTTTCCAGAACTATCAAAGAGTTATTGATAGCGAAAGTTCTATGGGCCTGGCCCCTCCCCCGCTCCAGCAGCTAGTGAGTGAAGCTGGCAGAAGTTAAGGAGGTGGGGAAAATGAGGGACACATGTTGTTGGCTGCCGACTGAGAAGGGGCCACAGGACCTAATAGATGCAAGGCCAGCTTGGCGGGCCAGCAATGCCAACACATCGGTGGAGCATTAAAGAAATAAGGAACCCGAAAGTGTCTGATGTAGCAAAGAACTTTGTATTTTCTACCCATGGCATCAAGAAGTAGTAAGTGTAATGCTTTTATCTAAAGGTCAGGCATTCTTGCCCAGGCCATAATGTCCTTTGACCAGCCTGGAGGCCAAATGTTTCACGTATTTTAAGCATATTCCAAATGTTATGCCTCCCAAACTTAACTTTTTGGGAGTTATCATATATACAGGAGCAACCTCTCTGTCTTGAAAGTAACTTCCCCTTCCCTACCCTCCCCAACTTCCTGTGAATACATCTGCCTCGATATTCACAGTGAGGACAAACCGATCTGCACTCTGCACGGCATTTACCACCCACCCGGTGACAACCTTACCTTCTCCCAACAAATCATGGACATGATCTCAGCCAACTCCGGGCGACAACTCACACAAATATACCTTGGTGACTTCAACCTCCACTGGAACGATCATAATGATGCGGTGGTAAAAGGTCTGAAGAACTTCCTTAACGCCCTTGACCTCACTCAAATTTGCAACGTTCCAACACACAAGAAAGGCTCTATCCTCGACCTCATCATCTCCAAAGAGGCCACTATCAAACTCGAATCAATCCATCCCTGTGATTGGTCGGACCATCATACCATCACATTCTTCATCAATGAAAAAGTTAAATTTAATCCCGTTCAACCCGCCAGGCCCAAAGTCTGGAAAAGAGACATGAAAAAGCTAATCTCAAACTCTCTGCCCCCCAAAAGCTGCAACTTACTACTTCCTCCTGCTGGCGTTAAAGATGTCCAATCCTTGACTGATCACTATCTTAACACTATGACCTCAATAATTAATGAAGTCGCACCCCTGCAACTAAAAAAAGCCACCACAAAAATGTCCAATCCCTGGTACGACGGGAGTCTCAATGACGATAGACGCGCCATGTGAATGGCAGAGCGCACCTGGAGATCAGCTCCCTCCGCTCTGAACCTAAAAAACCTGAAGAAAAGGAGAAACGCCTACTTCAGGAAAATAAAACGATCAAAATCAGACTTCTTCAGCCGTCAGCTTGACCAAGCCAAAAATCGTCCGAGAAAGCTGTTTGAGCTTATCCGAACACAATCCAAAGAACAACCCCAACATCTCAACACTGTGTGCGAAGCTCCCTCCTGTGAGGACTTCGCCTCCTTCTTTAACCAAAAAACTGACAACATAAAGAATGACCTCCTCATAGACGTAAGCCTCTATCCCAAACCCCACCGCATAGCACCCACGACACCAAAAAACAATGCCACCTGGTCAACCTTTCTCACCTACACGGAGGAAGAAATTGGCAAACTGCTCAGCACTCTGAAACCATCCAATCACCTCACGGACCCCCTTCCTGCCAACGCTGTCAAAGTCCTTACCCCGTCGCTCCTTCCACTCTGGACCAAAATCATTAACAGCTCACTTCAACAAGGGATCATTCCCGACTCCCTCAAAGTTGGTCAAGTCACACCTTTGCTAAAGAAACCTACAGCTGACCCCTCTGACCTAAACAACTACCGTCCCATTACCAACATTCCGACTCTTGCCAAACTACTGGAAAAATGCGCACAAACACAATTAACTAAACACATTACTCAGTTTGATCTCCTCAACTCTCATCAATCAGGCTTCCGAGCAAATCACAGTACTGAAACTGCTATGACTCACATAATCGACGACGCCCTCCAAATCCTAGATCATAACGATACTTGCCTCCTCATCCTCCTTGATCTCTCCTCTGCATTCGACACTGTCAAACATGAGAGCTTAATCGAACTACTAAACACGAGAATGGGCCTATCTGGAACTGTGCTCAAATGGTTCACGTCCTTTTTGCATAACAGGTCGCAGAAATTCAAGAGCAACAACTTGATGTCTGCACCAAGACCTGTATCGCTAGGCGTACCACAAGGATCCTCCCTATCCCCAACCTTGTTCAACCTAGTTATGGAACCTCTCACCACCTTGTTGCAAGAATCCAATGTACACTTCCACATGTATGCTGACGACACTCAACTCTATCTCAAACTACAATCACCCAAAGACATCACGCTCTTGAACTCAACGATCAGAAGCACCCAATCGTGGTTGGCCGCCAATCATCTGAAACTCAATGCCCTTAAAACAGAGTTCCTTCTGATCTCACCACCCGCGAAGAGCACTACCGCACAAATGTGGCTTAAAGACCTAACGGCACTCAATGTCCAACCCACCATCGTGGACTCAGCGAAATCTTTGGGCATAACACTTGACACCAATCTCAGCATGCAGGAACACATCAACAAAGCAACTAAGGGAGCGAACTACCAAATCAACACCCTTAGGAAACTTAAACCTTTCCTTCCAACCAAAGACTTCCAAACTGCGGTACAATCGCTAGTCATACCTCGAATAGAATACGACAGCACCGCCCTCTGCGGTCTCCCCCGAGCCACTACGGCACCCATCAGAGCCTCTCTAAACGCCGCAGCGAGACTTATCACTGGATCAAAAAAACACTCACACATTTCCCCTGACTTCAAATCCCTGAATTGGCTGCCGTTTGAAGCCAGAATACACCTGAAAATCGCTTGTCTGACGCACAAGGCTGTCCACCTGAGCTCACCTACATACCTTGCTCAGAAGCTGACGATTTCAGGAGGTTCCAGAAACACTAGAGGTACAAATAATCTTTTGCTAAAGCCTAAAAGATTCCGCAAGGAAAAAACCTATAAACGCTCCTTCTCAGGAATGGCTCCCAGGATTTGGAACTCGCTCCCCCCTGAAACCAGGCTCATCACCTCTACTATACTTTTCAAGAAAGAAGTAAAAGCGATCCTCATGGCTAAATACACTTGAACCACTACTGGAGATAAACTACAAAGACTTGATACTCATCTGTACTACTTGTCGAACACTTTGTATTGTTATTTCGTTTCTGAAATTACCTATTGATTGTTTTATGTTATCACCTCAATGTACCTTTAACATGACTGATGTATCTGCGTATACATGCTCCCCCCTCTGTAAAGCGCTCTGATATCTGCGAAGATCTTGTTCGCGCTATATAAAACTTTCAAAATAAATAAATAAATAAATAAGGATTTCCTTTTTTCCCATTGCCTCGAGGACAGCAGTCAATAAACTATGCTTATTAGTTTATTAAATATATAGGTGCCTTCTCTTATGTAAAGTATTGTGCTTCTTTTTTGGGGAAGATGGAGATTAACTGAACATCTAGGGCCTAATTACGAGTCGGTGGTCTGAGGACCGGCAGACCTGTGGTGCCACGGCGGTGGCTCTCCAGCCACTGCTGCACCGGCGGTCTGACTGCTCTATTACGACCTGGGCGGTCGGACCGTAATTGGACTGCTGGCTCTGCCAGGGAACCGCCATCCCCGGCAGTGGCGCGGCAGTCATGGGCTTTGTGATATATCGGTGGTACCGCTGCAGCACCGCCATTCAAGTTACAAATTTCAAGACTGCCAGTGGTTTCATGGAGGTCTTTCCTCCATGAAAAGCCTGGTGGTGCTGAAACAAAGGGGCCCAACAGGGCCTCCTGTTCCCCCTCAGCTTGGGGATGCATGCAGAGGGGCACAGCATGTGCTTCCCTGTGTGCATGCACCCAGGTTCCTGCAGCCCGCCTTTGAAAGATACACCGCAGCGGGATCACCACGCCTCCTGCCTGCTAGACCACAAAATTGGTTGTAATCTGGTGGGTGGCAGCGACCTTTGGCGTAGTGGTGGAGCAGCAGTTAGCACCACCGTGACACCGCTCTGCCAACAATCGTAACTAGGACCTTAGTGTGAAGCTGGTACTGCTACATGACATGCATACATGAACAAGCGCTGCATAGTGCCTGGTGGGGTCTGTTCAAAAGATCCTTTGAAAAGATGGTGCGGCAGCTAAAGAATTAGACCCCAGTACTATAGTGTTATAGTACAACCTCCTCATAAGTTGAAGACCCGCCTCCTTCATCTCACAGTGTGCCTACCCATTGCCACTTTGTGACCTTGAGCATCTATAAGCAACTCAAAGTCATAGGCCATCTATGAACCTGAGAATCTATCTTTGTAACCAATCACTGACAACCTATATCGAAAGAAAGAGAAAAGCGTGTGTGGTATAGATTATTGCCTAAACAATAGCGTCGTTGAGGAACATAATCCTTTTCAGGATCAATTCATTCAACGAACGAGGCATTTTTATGAATGTGGTGCTGAGGCAAAGTGATCAGGTATGTTCCAGTGTCTTTACTGCAGTACGTTGTCCTCTCTCTTCTCTGCAGTTGCTAAGGCTCGGTGCACCTTTCCCTCCAGTAGGTCTTTTTTTATAGTTTGCTAAACGTTATCAGACATTAATCGGGATATACAATAGCCTGTTACAGTAAATCAGGAATTAAGTGAGGAAACAAAATCATAAACTCCACTCTATGCTCTATTTTAAACTGAATAAAATGAGAAAAAAACTCTAGACAGTTGGCCAAAATGGAAAAAATCTATAAACAATTAGGGAGTTGACATAAGCCAACTTGCTATAGTCAGGAAACCTCTAATCATAAATCACATTTACTTCGAGTGGCTTTCCAGTGGTGTAATAAAACATTATGTGAAGAACTTCTTCAGATGGTTTCACACTGTATTCTTGTCCTTCAAACCATAGATGAGCCAACCTTTCGCCAACTGAATAACCATTCGCGATTTTTATTTACATTTTATCTGCTAGAACATGCCTGTGCCACAGAACATTTGAATCTGCCTTCCAGTGAGCGGTGCAACAAATTGTGCCCATATTATTTTCTACCACTCTTCATGTCCTTTTTTAATTCCAGAATGTTTTATAACAGAATATGCCTATATAATTTCCTGAATTGTTTTTGTTGATTATATAGAGCCATATGTCTCACATATTATGGGCTACAAGGTGTCTCACAGAATAGTTTAACATTATATGCCCATATATCTACTGGAATATTTCTACCTTTTGTTTGCCCATATGCCTCCCACAGTGTTGAGCCACATTATATGCCCATATGTTTTCCAGAATATGGGGCATATTACCAAGCAATAGCGATAATTATCGCTATTGCTTGGTTAGAGACAAAAATTTAACGCTGAGCTGCGGCGATTTTTACCGCAAATAAACCTTGGTATTACCAAGGTTTATCGCAAATGCGATAAAAATCGCCGCAAAGCATGAATATCGCTGAAAAGTCCGCGATATTCATGCATTACCGAGCTAATGCTCTTAGCCATGTTATCCACCTCCCATTGGATAACATGGCTAAGAACTGCTCAGGGCAGGTGTTAGCTTTTGGAGATATTCGCGCTTAGCGCGAATATCTCCAAAAGTTGGTAATAGGAGATAGCGATGTTAGCGACTGTTTTCAGTCGCTAACATCTTGGCACGCCCACTTTGCATGTCATTAGTGATAAATATCACTGACATGCAAAGTGGGGCCAAAGATGGTCGCTATCTCCTACTAACTCTCGCTAACTGGTGTTAGCGACAGCTAGGTAATAGGGAGATAATTTTATCTCCGCTTTCTTGGCTTTTAAAGCCAAAAAAGCGGAGAGAAACCCCCTTGATAATATGCCCCTATGTTTTTAAATGATATGCCAATATATCTTTCAGAATATGAAGCCAGATTATAAGCCCATATGTCTTTTAGAATGCTGTTCATTCAGAATAAAGCACCGTATTGTGGCACAGAGCATATCCATATGACCTTCAAAAAAAAACATAAGCACAGACTAGTGCCAGTGATGGAATTCAGAGTAAGTTCCCAAACTTCACAGCTTGGCCCAGGAATCCATCGGTCGAGCTGCCAAGTTGCCAACAGTCCCCTGTTGAACTCTGAAGACCATCCAATTTTTTGTGTGCGCCTTTCATTGATCACTTGGGAGGAAACAGTGTGGGAGGAGTAGATGGACCTCGTTCCAAAATTATGTCACCCGTCAAACTGCGCAGAGCAGAAGTGCTGTCCAATGTACAGAATGTTCTGTGGATCTGAAGTCAAGGTGTATGCAGCGAAGCGTTTCTCCGCCATAATGAGTGGGTGTCTGCGCGCTCCTAAAACATAAGTCTGCTGCATGGCAGCGAAATGTGCTTCTCCTGTTTTTCTTGGCCCAACAGGAACACACACAAAAAAATGAGAAAGAAAGAATCTTTTTCTTATTTTCTGGATCCTGTTGGATGCGTTACCCCGCTCGTAGCGGATTTGCCAAGAGTCACTGCTCAAGTTTGCTCCATTTTAGAAGTTGTTTAAGAGGACCCACCCTAGAAAATCTAAAAGTCCTTTATTCGGTGTTTTTTTAAAACATAGCATGTGCATTTCCAGTCATCGATTATCAACACAGACAAAGAGTAGACAGGGTCCCACGAAATAAGAGCCTAGACTTCATCCGAAGCATCCATCTTGGATGAGGCTCAGTGGGATGGCTGAGGGTTGCGGTGCCTTTACGCAAAATGATGAAAGTCTCGCCACATGAAATTTTGGAAGTATGCTGTGCAATTGGACATGATTGCATTGTAAAAAATGTAAACCTATATACTGAATCTCATTTACAATAAATAGAAAACTATCATATGTACCTACAGAAAATGAAGCACCCCTTTATTACTGTATCTTTTTCAGCTTTATTTCAGAGCTTCCTTCCTCACGCTACTACCTCCCTTGCATACTGATTTTAAAATGGATGGGGGATGAAGGACGAATCCAAGCTGCCAATGGAAACAACGTGCCAAGAAGTGATCAACAATATCTCCAAACAATGGCTGAAGGCTCCAGAGCAAAAGAAGCCAATGACTGATGGAAGCTGATCCAACTTTAAAACAACTATTGGGTATATTCACCACACAACACAAATACAAGCTCTGGGTCAAGCAGTGACCCGTGGGAGAGGGAGAGGGAGGTGAAGAGGGCTCTCCGAGAGCCCTATAAGTAAGTAATTATTATTTTAGTGAAAATCAAAAGATATTGGCTAAAGCCAGACCTAAAAATCAAGAACTGAGGCGTGGGTCCTCCACACTCAGATCCAAAACTCTAAATATATGTTTAAATATGCAATCCTTTAGGTGTGAGTCGATTACCCAGGCAAACTTTTCTTCTTAACATTCTGGTAACTGTAGTCTTTCTTTATGGCAGGGAAAGGTGGTTAGGTGGTTACTAGTAGTACCAGAATGATAAACAATACTGAATGTGGATTAACCAGCTCTTAATTTGAGCTGGTGGTTGCTGGTGTGGCCCAACACCACTCATTTTTGGGGAACAACATGTATTTTCCTCAACAATCTTTGATCCGAGGAAAGAGCAAAAAGCACTAAAAGTGAAAAGGAGGAAGAGAAAAGTGGAAAAAGTGACAAGGAAAGAAACAGAGAAGAACCTTCAATGTGAGATAAAGAGGCAGTGAGCGTATGACGGTGGATTAAAGAGGACTGAGGTGGAATCAAGGATAGGCAGTATTGGTATTCATCACCCTGACCTTTGATAATTCTGCCCACAGGCTTCTGAACAAAACTTTGGGCCCAACACTTATTATTTTGGAGACTTACCCAAAAGTCAGGTAACTTCAAATCCTTGGAGTGTCCCAAAGATTTCTACAGCAGACACACTAATCAACTGAGCTATTTGGTCGGTTCCGAGCAGTAGGCAAGCCTTGACACTAGCTTTATAATTGTTAACATTTTCACTACTCGTATTGTTAATTTTAAAGCTATAGTTCGGTTTGCTATTGAGCCCGAGTTCTTGCATCTCACAATAATCTCTTGGGCCAAGCCATGGAGGGGTGAGGAAGGGCCTGGCAGGGCAGCATGTGATCCGAAGCCGGCAGGCCCACCCTTGAACTTCTCACAATGCGCCCTATCGCCTCTCACATCAGGAACAATCTCATGTTTTCTCAGACATTACAACGTATTAGCGCAGGACGCTCTAATAATGTGCTGGCAGCTGGGCCAGAAAGAGAAAGTGGAAACCACACCTCTCAATATTTCCTTTCATTTATACTGCTTGTATCAGGAAACTTTTATAAATACCAAATGTGGACGAAAAAAAAAAAAGGAGTGCGCCTAACAATCTTTTCATCTCCTCGTTGAACCGGATAGCCTCCTTGAAGCGAGGCCTAGAAAAGTTAAGCGCCTACTGTCTAAAGTCTGGTTTTAATACAGAGCCCGTCGTTTTTTTTTCGGTTTCGTATAATTTTATTCGGGGTGGATGTCTGTAGGGCTTGAATGGTTTGACAGTAATGATTAATACTCCGCATTAGGCGATTTCAGTGAAAGTATTCGGGCCCAAGCTGTGCAGTTTGCTTCTCATCAGACGGTCAGTTCCACAGACCTATTAAAAACAGCAGGGGGGCGGCCGACTTAATCACGGAGGCTGGGCCCTTGAAGGGAGGCGGGGACATAAAATGCACGTGCGCGCGCGCACCTCCTTCCCAAGAAGACATACAATGATGGAACTGGAGAAATGAACAAAAAACGCCGCCGTTTGTGCCCCAACCCCAGGGCTCTATATAAGACATTGGATTCTCTAAAAACAGAGCGGTACCAACTAAAAACAGGAGAGGAGTTTTTAAATTTGCCCTCTGAATGCAGGTGAGTTAAGTGTCAGCAATAAGACAAAAGGAAGTGAAAGGATGCCACGAAATAATTTCTCTGCAGGAGGAAATAGTCCAACATCTTGAAGTGTGAAGTTGATGTCACATGGAAAGAAACTAAGACAGTGCTTGTTTGGTAAAAGAAAAAAAAGTGCAGCGACCTAAAGTTTTTCTTAAGAGTCCACCACCAGCCTTGCCCAATGCTGGGGTTGAGAAATGCCACAGACAGCCACTTTTTCCCACCATCTTCCACTTCCTATCTCAATCTCAATCTTTTAAATTCTTTTTCATTCTTGCTTTCTCCCTTTGTCATTGTTTTCCTGTCTTTCACAACCTTCTCACCTCCTTTTCTATTTTCTCAATTTTTTTCTGAGGTGAAGTCTGATCATGAAAAATAAACCCTGGTCCCCCAAAACGGGTTTTAATCCCAATTACAAGACACATGGTGCAAGAGTGCCAAATAGGGGCAGGGAATCACTATTTCTTGCCTGTTTTTGCATCCCTGTTCAATTAAATTATGAGCGTTTCCACCTTGCATGCGGAATAACCAGTGGACCTGGCTTTTCTGGGTCAAAAACAGATGTGATTCCCTACTCTGGGCCTAATAATTGGCTCTATTAAGCTCCTACATACCACCTGCTTTTATAAGATATAAAAGGGAAAATGGGGAGGGGGTCACTGTTGCCAGGGTGGCAGTGGCAGGCAGGGATGAGCATTCCATGCTCACGTGCCTTGTAGGATAGCTGTCAGCCGGGGGCCAGGCTGTACTTGTGCCCGCAGGCACTACCTAGACTTGCACCCGATTCTGCTGGGTGTGTTTGGGCTCGGTTTTCCCGCACCTGGTGATCCCAGATGCAGGGACATCAGGCCACTTAATGATGAGGTAAATGGGTATCCACTCTCGAAGATACCACGCCATCCAACTTGTAATCAGGCCCTACCCACTGAGCTAAGAGTTATGTTGTCTCGGAAGTAGGGAGTGAACATCTGGAGTAAGAGAAGTCAGGGAATCGGAATTAATATGCAGTGTGTGCCAACACGCTTGTATTAATATACGGCAGACCATTCATGCTGTGCTGGGCCGTGTCTTGCTGGATTTTCAGTGTCCTCCTTTTTTGTCATAGAGCAAATAGTTGTTGCAACAGATGGCTTGAAAAACATGAAGGGCCCGATGTAGGTCACCAAATACCGACCGGTATTTGGTGATTGAGATGTAGGGGGCTATATTTTACAGAATCAGTAAATTTACCGATTTGGTAAATTTACCGATTCTGTAAAATACCGAATCAGTAATTTTACCGATTCGGAAAATTCCTGATGTAGGTAGCACTGTTTCCAGTGCTACAGGCCTTTCAGATTCGGTATTTTACCACCCAATCCAATTGGGTGGTAAAATACCGAATCCAGGTGTGCATGCACATGTGTGCATGCACACCTATGTCATGTGACATAAAGACATGCCCTTAGGGCATGTCTGTGTGCCACATGGCACACATGCCTGTATTTGGGGTGCTAGAGGGTGTCAAAGTGACACCCCCTGCACCCTTGCTCGAATCGGTAAATACCGATTCGGTAATGCCCTTTGATTCCTATGGGCTTCAAAGCCCATTGGAATCAATGGGCATTACCGAATCAGTATTTACAGAATCGGTAAATACCGAATCTTAACGATTCAGTATTTACCGATTCTGTATTACCTACACCCCCCCTCTATTTTACCAATTCTTAAATACCTATTCGGTATCATTCGGTATTCAAGAAGTGGTAAAATAAAATTACCTACATCTGGCCCGAAGTGTCTTCAAAATATATAATGACATCATATGAGCTTTAAGGTGGCTTGAGTGTGCCCAAGAAAGGTTCATTCTGACAACTGTCTATTTGTTTTGGGTGATAAAGAAAGTCAAGTCTAACTCTGGGCTGTAACAGCCTGACAAAAAATATGCCAGACTGGTGGCCCTCTGTTTTCCCCTTCCTCTTTCTCACACACCCAGAATTCTATTAGTCTGAAAGCAGATATACAACGCCTTATTAAAAAAATATTTTGAAAAACATCTGAAATATACTTCTCTGGATTGTCTCCTGTCTCTTGGGTATATTTCTGGCTTTTTTGTGAATCATAATCCCAGGGAGCAATTCTGGACCTATGTCACTGTAGCAGATTCCGGGGCTGACTCTTTTTCCTCTATACTGTTGTAGGCATATTGTTTACTAGGACCTTGATTGTGAGTTGCACATACTGGTGAAATGGAAACTTTGTATTCATAAATACTAGTACTGTGACGTAACACCCCTCTAGTACTATGCAATTATGAGCTAAACCCAATGGTTGAACTATATATCATCAAGGTACATATATGTGGAGTTATATATATTAAAACTTTACTTATGTATAGAAACTGACCTTCATGATATTTTTGTCCTCGATTCTTGACACAATATTTTGTCCCACAATATTTTTGGTACCGGCATTCTGTGTAAACACCTTTAACAGCTTTACCACCTGCTGTATACAGAGATGGAGAGATGTGGATTTAATGATGAGTTTTTAGGGGTGGGTGAGAGAAGGAAGGGTGTGGGATGGGTGGAGAGTGGTCATAGGAGTTGTCCAAACAGGGAAAGTTAGAAAAAGCCAGGATGCTGTTGCTGCTTCAGCCTAAAGGAATTTTAATAGCCAGATTTTCTGGCAGGTGAAATCAAATTTATGTTGCCATACTTGGGAAAATATGGTGAGGGAACACCAGGAAGGTCATGATCAGGCAAGCAGTATTCCACCTGTGGATACCCCTCCACCCAGCTTCTAAACGGGACCTAGATGCCCAATCCACCTCACTAAACATGGTGGAAACGTTTGATTGCATTTTTAATGCTTTATCTTTTTATTCTTCGGAGGGAAGATATTTTTTTTATACAGGGAACCTCTTCCTCTGGATCCCCATGAAATTTATGAGTGTTCACTTACCATTCCTGTCCTGGAAATATAATGACATGCATGTTTTTGGGAGTAAATGTAAAGGTTTTCCAGGATAAGAATAGCGATACAAAATTTTGGTGAACCTCCCCTAATCACCTCGAGCTGTGAACGTGCAGCGACAGAAAATCCACCACAAATACTCTTCATTACTTTACATGCATTTGCAATCGTAAAAAATCACATGTATGGAATCTGTGAAACAGATTTGAAATTGAGAATCACAAAGGCCATTTTGCTCACCTATTTTACAGTCAGGTGTCCACAAACCTTAGGGAAGCAGGTCTGCTGTCTGCACAGACAAATGAGATCACAGAAGAATTGCAGTTTTGGGGAAAATACACTGCAAAAGCCAAATAAAATAAATAGCAGGCCTATATCTCATAAGTGGTACAAAATGGGGTGGTGATGGATGGAGCATCTGAACCAATCAAACACTCACACCCAGTCAACAGATCTGGGTTTAATCCATCACCGTTCTTTAGCCCACTCTGCCACCCCAGTTCAGACATGGCCATTTGCTAATCAGTCTGACCCTGTGCCTCATGGGAACAGTCCAGCCTGAACTGCCAAGCCATGCCTTCCCTGGACCGGAAACAAGCTTCCTAGGACCGGTTTCTGGCATTACAGCCGTCTTCAGCCAGGCTTGCTTGAATCCAGTGACAAAGTGAGCAAGGGACTCACGTCTGAGCATACCCTGCCAACTTATGGTGAACAAAGCGGTACAAAAGGGGGTGGTGATGGACGGAGCATCTGAACCAATCAAACACTCACACCCAGTCAACAGATCTGGGTTTAATCCATCACCGTTCTTTAGCCCACTCTGCCACCCCAGTTCAGACATGGCCATATGCAAATCAGTCTGACCCTGTGCCTCATGGGAACAGTCCTGCCCGAACAGCCAAGCCATGCCTTCCCTGGACCGGAAACAAGCTTCCTAGGACCGGTTTCTGGCATTACAGCCGTCTTCAGTCATGCTTGCTTGAATCCAGTGGCAAAGTGAGCAAGGGACTCACGTCTGAGCATACACTGCCAACTTATGGCGAACAAAGCAGCACAAAAGGGGGTGGTGATGGATGGACCATCTGAACCAATCAAACACTCACACCCAGTCAACTCTCTGGCCCTACTCAGTCTTAAACAAGCAATGGTAAAGCCAAAAGTCCTCAACGGTGTGAGAGCTACTGCTTTTGCCAATGTGTCTTAGCCATGTTGTACAGCAGCATGACTGCTGTTCAGCATGGGTTAAGTTAGTGGTGTGCCACAGAGTAAAGTGGCATAGAGGAGAGTGGCATAGGGCAGAGTGGAGTAGAGGGATATAGAGTGGCGGTGCATAGAGAGGCGTACAGTAGCGTAACATAGAGTGGCGAGGCGTCAAGTAGAGTGGAGTGGCTTAGAGCTGAATGGTGTGGTGTAGAGTGGAGTGGCGTAGTGTAGAGTGGAGTGGCATAAAGTAGAGTAGAGTGCCGTAGAGTAGAGTGGGGTAAAATGGAGCAGCATAGAGTGGAGTGGCATAGAGTTGAGTGATGTGGAAGGGTGTGGAGTGAAGTAAGGTGGAGTGAAGTGGTATGGAGTAGTGTGGCTTAGCTTGGCGTAGAGTGATGTGGAGTGTTGTGGTGTGGAGTTGAGTGTTGTAGAGTGGAGTGGCAAGGGGTGGAGGGGCGTAGCATGAAGTAGAGTAGCGTGAAGTGGGTTGCTGTAGATTGGAGTGAAGTAGAGTGGACTGACATGGAGTGGTGTAGAGTGGGGTGGAGTGGAGTGGAGTGGTGTAGAGTGGAGTGGCATAGAGTCAAGTGGCATAGAGTGGAGTTCCGGGGAGTTGCCTAGAGTAGACAGGCATGGAATGGAGTTGAGTGGGGTGGAGTGAAGTGAAGTGGAGTGAAGTGGCATAGAGTGGAGTGGCATAGAGTGGAGTGGCATATAATGGAGCAGTATATAGTGGAGTGGCATAGAGAGGAGGGGCATAGAGTTGTCCAGCTTTGTTTGTAAGTGACTAAAACATCAACGGAGAAGGAAAATAGTGTGAAAGCAGCATAAATATGAAAATGTTAAAAGTAGGAAAGCACATTGCCCATCCAGGAATAATACCTAAGTGCTTATAAAAAAAAATAGTGTAGTGCAAAAATGTGAGGAAGAACAAAGATGAGGAAGAATATGTATACTTTGTCCATGCCCCAGGCAGAAACTAACACCATAAAGGAAGGGAAGCCTATGAGAGCTAACCAAATGAAAGATTGCAAATGAGAGTGACAATGAAAACAACTAATGGTATGTTGTGGGCGAGTTGTAAGCCCACTGAATTAAAACAATATGTCTTGCAGCACAGCACATGTGCTGTGTAGGTGAGACCTAAAAAAAATGGTTAGATGCAAAAATCTTTTTAGGGGTCTCAAAAAGCAAATATTGCCATAGAAGTCCCTGGCAGTGAGGGGAACTACTTTGTGTGTTTATGTGCTCCTTTCAAAAGGGCTGAATGCTGTCACTCACAGGGAAGTCAACCAATGGCGGAAATTAGCAGACCCAATGCCCCATGCTATAGCGTCAGACAGAAAATGTGAATGACATGATAAAAGAACAGTGGTTGAAGAGGGTTGTCTGAAAGGCTGTAAAAGTATGTTATACATATCATTTTGGTAAAATCAAAGGATCTTGGCTAATGCCACACATAAAAAGGATCAATGCAATCTATCAGAATTGTTGTGTATGCAGAAGGATACTAGAGAGCTGTCCTGAATTTCTGATCATAGGTAGGATCTTATAGAGCCTAAACCAGCCTCCCCCCCCCATGAACGATGAAGTGCCACGGGCTCCACCGTGCAATGTTTTGAAGACCTGCCTGACACCAGTGGAGCCAGTTCTTCAGCAAGAAATGGCATTGACTATATAGGCAACAATGCTCAGCATGCGGCAGGTACAGAATGTGTCTCAACATGTTGACCATAGACCGTGTGATATGTGCTCAATGTAGAGACTGTGCCTAGGTGCTGAGGCTGCCACATACGGTTCTCATTGAAATCGCTTCCCTATTGACACCGTTGTTGTGTAAGTATGTGGTTTTTTTCCATTAAAAACAACGTTATGTTATGTAATGTTAATGGGGGTCTTATAGAGCGCTCAGCTACTCGGGCAGAGTGTCCCGGCGCTATACAGATCTGTAGAGGTATGGCCAAGAAAAACACAGGCGAACTACAACACCACACAGATAAAGAGAATGTGACCCCCTGATCAGAAATGCCAGACCCATCATATCTACCTGTCTATTTACTTCCTTTGTCTTATAGATACCAAATGTGGTCTCCAGCTCTGCCCTTGTTTTCTCAATGTTTCCCTGAATACCGCACGTGTTTATGCATTTGCGTACATTGGGGCCGATTATGATGGCGGACGGACTTGCGTCCGTCCGCCACCACTGAGTGTGAGGGACCGTCCGCATGGGCAGCGGCGGTCCCTCCATGACAATTAGGATGTGACCGCCACCCTGGCGGTCACATCCTGTATTGTTTACATTGCGGCGGGTGCTGCTTGAAGCGGCACCCGCTGCAATGTAAAAAATGACAACAGTGCATTTGCATGCACAAAGCGGCAGGCACCTCGCGGTGCCTGCCGCTTCGTGCACGCAAATGAAGGGGGGTACCATAGGTACCCCCCATGTGCACCCCCACCCCCCTTCACCTAGGGGGACCGCAACGGGCCCCCGCAGTGCAGAACCGTATGCTTTTCCACGGCGGAAATGCCGCCGTGGAAAAGCATAGTATTGCAGACATCCTAATATGTCTGGCGGTGTCTGATAGACACCGCCAGACATGTTAGTGCTTTTCCGCCGCGGTCGGAAGGCGACTGCGACGGAAAAGCTGCGGACATAAAAGCAGACCCACCAGCCATCCTAATTTGGCGGTGGGTCTGTGGAGGCTCCGCAGCGGATTTCCCGCATCCTCCGGGCCGGCGGTGGCTTCCGCCGGCCCGGAGGATGCGGGAACTCCGCAATCATAATTAGCCCCTAAGTTTGGTTCACACCACCTCTGCTGAGAGCGCATTACATGCATTCTCCTCAAAATACATAATGTAGAATAGCATTAGATAAGATAATATAACAAAAGATAAGCTAGGAAAGCATGACCTAAAATATAATAACATGACACAACTTAACACAAAACAGCACAGCACAAAACATAACATAACGTAGTGGAGCATAACATAACATGTCATGACATAACATAGCAAAACTTAAAATTAAGACTGTTGCAGACTGAATGAGGGAATGAGGGTTGTTAGTAGGATTGAAAATACCCATAAAAAGAAGAAAATACATTCTAGGTGTGTGAGTTTAGATGAGATTGCATACACATTCTGCGGTTCTCAACCTCAGATGCCGCTGCTGACATTTGTGCGGTGGGTAAACTCGCGCGCAGTGGTTACTGGTGACAACATGTTGCTCAGTGTGCCTCTGCCATGAGATAGCGCGAATGCAAATAACCAGCGTCAACCTTGGCTGACACGCCTGGGGAGGAAAAGACAATGGTCTCTGCTGAAGGCATCCCATCCGTGTCTTCTCACGAGGGGAGGGACCGCACCGCATGTCATCGCTGTATACTTAGGCAGATGATAGATCTCCGTCACCTATCATCAGCACTAATCATCTCAGATACTTTCCAAGGAGTGCTGCCAACTGCACAGAACAGACTAGAGAAAACCTCTTGGGAAAAAGGGCCCACTAGCAAAGTAACTTCTGCAGCATTCATGTTATTGCATTTGCTGCATTGGGGAAGCTCTTTAGGCAAAACATTTAGGGGCAGATTTACAAAGATGTCACGCAACACACCGCAGCAACCAATGATGCTGAGCTACGTGAGAGGCAGCGAGCAGGAAAGCGCCATGTCTACTAAGATACAGCACTGGCCTGATCTCTCCCTAGCGCTAGCGCGCAATCATACTGCTGTGCGCAGAGCGTACACCTTTGCACCATGGTGCAAAGGTGTCGGCAGCATGTCTAGCATAGGCTTTGTACTGGAAGGGTAGCCTTGCAGTACAAAATACTAACCTTAGACTAACTTTAAAACGTTTCGAACGTTAGGTGTGTGCTGAAAAGTACAGCACACATTCAAAGTGGGAAAGGTTAGGAGAAATAAAAGGATTTTTCATTTTTAAGTTTAGCTGCAAAGAGGCTTCTTTTTTGGAGCAAAGCCTTGCCTACTGTTGTTGGTAAATAGGCATTTGTGTCCAAATTCATGAATGGTTGCATTGGAACTCCCACATACCACCCATGGAACGCCCCATTGATGCAAAGTATTGCGAAGTAGTTTAAAGCGTTACTTTCAAGCAATCTTCCAGCACACAAAATGTTTTCCGCTGGGAAATAAATCCAAAATAAACATTTGTGCAGGTTTGTGTCACTTTTGTGAAGCCAACCCAACGTAAAATATTAGTAATCCGCCCCACAGTCTTTTGGGAGTGTGTGTTCCCCTACTTTTTCTTGATGGTAAACTGCAAATGAACAGCCAGCAAACTGGTTTGGAAAGCAGGCCTCTACTTTCTTTACTTGGTCCCACTGTAAAATATTGTCTGGAGAACATAAATAAGGTTGAATATAAAGGGTCCCAGATTAGATGAAGTAAAGCTGTTAAATGAAATGTAACTAAACATGTAAATTAGTTACAGTTGAAAATGTGTATTGCTTAAAAAATATTTCAAACCTTTAGAGTGTTTAAAAAAAACGTTGTTTCTCTTTCTGTGGTGTTTGCTGTCTCTAAGCACCAAGGTAAACAGACAGATATGGGTTCCCATAAGCTTTTGGATGGTTTTGTGCAAACACAGTTGCAACACTGAATATCTAGGCTTGACACAGTTGTATTTACACCTGAGGTCGTGTGGCAAACACTGACATGCATTCAGGGATGATACAGAATATTGACAAAGGGGCCCCAATGTGTGAATAAGGAAATGCTGTTGGAACCGGTATCTCTTTGTGCCACTGTAGCTGGAGCAGAACGACAGAAGACATTAAAATAACATGTATTCTTGCATGTTTTTCCAGTACAAGAAGATTCATGTGCATCCTTTTCAACCATAGAAGTGGTGCAGATGTGCCTAAGACTCGTCATCTAGATCAGGTCAATCAAGTTCCTATCTTAAGAAATAAAACCTTAAGCGTGCTGGGTGGTATTTTTATTAAGTAGGATTGAAAAAAGTAATAATGTTTCAGTCGTCTCCAGGCACTAGAAAAGTTTTAACTTCATTTGAGGTTACATGAAATAATTCATCCCTAATCCTACTTCCACAACCTAGTAATTTGTAGACGCTTACAGTACGACCAAGCCAGTTGTGCTGTTAGCGTCAGCCAATGTCAATGTTAGTCTATGCAGGCAAACTAGAAGGTTGCATAGGGCAGCAAGTGGGCAAAAAATGTGACAATTTTTTTTTACTTTTCTTGATCTCTTCTTGGGTATAGATTTAAGGTGCCTTGTGTATGTTTCTAGTAGAATGTCATTTAGTCTAGTGCCGCCCACTGGTTTAATGAAGGCTAGGTTGTTGCCTTCAGCACTGCCAGTAGAAGGGACCATCCTGTTGTGAGTTGTTTTTACACTCTGTTTACGCTTTGTCACAGTTCTCAATTTTGTATTTAGCAGATTCACAGTTCTTTGGTGCACTGGACCCTACATAACATCCCCCTCACTGTCCTACTCTGCTTCATGATTAAGACCATGCCTCTGTTCTCGGGCATAAAAGATCTTTCCTTTTGCAAAGTCTTCAGCTTTCTGTGCAGTTATCCAGAAAGAAATGATGCTGCATTTCTCATCTGAAATGGATGGCATTTTTATTGGTGTACAGGACTCTTTTCTGCAGCATGCACTAAACTCAACAGAACAAAAAAAAGACAACTCTAATCTACTACAAATTAAGGGCCAAATGCATGAAGAAGCCGTTTTGCGATTTCCAAATAGCGAATGCTTGCGATTCGCGATTAGGAAATCACTAAACGGCATACATGAAAGTGTGTTGAACACTTTTTGTGATTCCTATTGGATCGTAAATGACCTACCTCATGAATATTAATGAGGTAGGTCGCAATTTGCAAACCCCGAGGAAACGCAAAAATCACAGGGATGGTGGCCTGCATGTCTGTGATTGCTTTTAAATAAAAAAGAATTTTGTGGAAATGCAGCCCGTTTTCCTTAAAGGAAAATGGGATGCGTTTCTAAAACAAAAATGAAAAGTTTTCTTTTCATTTTTTAAGAGTAGGCAGTGGTCCTTGGGACAACTGCCTGCTATTAAAAAATGCTGTAACACACATTCACAAAGGGGAAGGGGTCCCTTCCCATTTGCGAATGGGTCACCACCTACATAAAGTGGGTGGTAAAATGCTAATGTTTTGCAACCACATTTAAGTCACAAAACATTCCTATATACCAATGAGATTCGGTATTAGGAGAGGGCACCCTAAACACATCCCTTCCTAATAGCGAATCGCAAATCCATTTTGTGATTCGGTAACAGGTTACATCTTGCATTACAGGTTGCATCTGAAAAGCCTTTTTTCAATTCGCAAACGGGTGATTCTGTGAATCGGCCTGTTTGTGAAGACAATAATGCTTGATGCATGTGCCCCTTAATCCTTCCTTTATGTGCAGTCATCAATTTTAAGCACACCTAGTGTCTGAATTTCTTGTGGTTGCAACACTGAATTTTGGGTGTGGATTTTGGCATTACCCTGCTTTTGACATGTTCAAGAGCCATCAAAGGTCGTTTCTATCTCCAATAAAATAAAATAAAAAGAAAGTAAGTTAGAAAATCTCTAATTTGTGGAAACGATATTTTTTTGTTGTTTTGTTATTGGTATTTGCCATTTGTATAGCACCTCGCCTGCCAATAGAACAGCGCTGTAGACCCGTCTGTAGTGCCTTTTAGGGTTGTAATCGGACTCGGTTTGTGGAGATGTCGGGTCGGTAGAATGCATGGGATTCTACCTCTTTTAGGTTAATGTCTCCCCTTTAATAAGCTGTGAGTTTTGATGGCTAAGTCCGGTGGCCGTACCAACACGCTCACAAAGCTTCTTGGGACAGTGTGCAGGCCCAGTACCCTGCAGTTGTATGTGTGTCGTTGGGGACTGATGGAAGCTGTTGGATGTCTTGGAAGCCAGTATATTGCATTGCAGGCTGTGCTGGATGTACATTTAGACTTCTATAAAACTGTGTTGTGCTGTAGGCCATGGTGTCGATTCAGGAGATGGGGTTGTGTGGCTTGCTCAATCCCTAGTTAAGTTAGAATGTTGAAGTACTGTGATAAATGGAATAAATGCACGCAAACGCTAAGCGGGACGTATCACTCTTCTAGAGGGCTATCGACTTATGCTTGTTCCCAAACACGGTTAGTTCAGTCATGGTGAAATTATGCCTGTGCTACATTCTAATTTAGGGGATTGGCACTAGCTAGAAGAATATGTGATAACTAAAATTTCTGCATTGAGAACAAATGGAGTTACTTCTAGTGGCATTCTGACCAGTGGCAGTTGGCATCTACGGGTAGAGGGAGCGGGCGCGCAATTAATATATTTTTTAAAATGCATGCACAAATAATGTATAAGAAAAACCACTTACCTTACATGAACATGATGTCCTCCGGTCTGGACCTTTTCTTTCGCAGGAGGTAGAACTGGACGCAGCAACTCCCTTGGCCAATCCTGGTGCTGCTCTCACCAGCCCGAGAGCAATGCTAGGATTGGTGGGAGTGGCCTCACTGAGTGCCCCACATCGCTCTGGAGCCTTTCGCTTGCACTAACCCAGCTGTGTTTAGACAGCTGGGTTATAGATGTTTAAATGCACATGTCTGGCTGGCCATCCCAAGCCAGCCGGCCAAAAAGACATGCGCACTTTAAACAGTGCACAGCCAGCCACCCTCCTCCCTGCTGCTGTCACTCATCAGCGGCCCACCCCCGTCCTGACACTCTGTTCAGGAGGGGCTTGAAAAATAAAATAGTAATCAATTACCATTTTATTTTTCATCTCTGGGGCTTTGGGGGGCTTTTAAGTAGAACTACGCTCCTCTGCTCCAATGGAGGAGCCGCTTCTCTGAACTGACATATTGCACTAGGGAAACAACTGTGTTTAGCAATTATCAACATTTTATGAAGTGACATTGCCAACTCCTAATGTGCATGCCCGATGTTCTATATGTAGTGTCTCATTGCAGCTACTGTCTTGTTTCTATATACTTCCCTATTTAGTGAAATGGGCTTTGGGACATGAAGTGGTTTGCCCCAGAGCATAGAATATGAGGGAATTGGGAAGCCAGGGCTCAACTCTAGGTCTCTGGGTTTCATACCACATAATGTTTCCCCAGAAACACAACCACCTCCAGCCAAGACATTACCACAGTGGCAGGTAGACGCCATGCTCTTTTGAACCCGATTGACAGTATAAAAACAATAGCACACAATAGCACACAAACACAGGGGTCAAAAATGACATCTGCCTCTGTTGCCTTAGTATGCTGTTAACATAAGGTGGTTTTGAAGGTTATTAAGAAACATAAGTTGTTTTATGTTCAGATATTCCTCTTTGGACCCCTCCAATTAGTTAGAAGATACTCAAGACACCTTAAAAAGGTGGCCATATCACAGCTAGATTTGAAGAGAAATGGCAAACCAAATGTAACATTACTGAGCCCTGCCTGAGTGTACCAGTTACTATGTGACAAGTTGTCCATTTGTAACTTGCAGAAAATGCTTATGATTGTAGAGCCACTATACAAATCTTCCCTAACCACCATGCCAAGAAGTCTGACTACACGCTGCTTACCTCTCTTGTTCTCAGTAAAATGGTGCGTTCCTCATCTTGGGCGCGGTTGGCCGAAATGGTTTAAGTTGGGCAACTTTGCCTTTGACTTTCCCATCTTTGCCCAGAATCTTAAGGTGTACCCAGCCTACCTTTAATGACAATTTCCTGCACTAGGAATTCGTTTGGATGGACCATTCTGGAGCAAGAAAATGTTGGGGCATTCTTCAGCCTACACCATGACCCTCATCGGTCAACAGGTGAGAGGTGCCAGAAAAAAAAGAAGATGAAAAGAAGCGCAAAGTCAGCAGATAAGGCCATTGCATGACCTAGGAACCAGTGGGGTGATGGGGGGTAAACAGCACCCCCCCCCCCCTGAGAACCCTTGCACAGATGGCCAGGGTGTGGTGGAAGCCTTGAACTTTGCCCAGTTGGGTGTTCACAGCAGTAAATGTGGGTTCACTGCCAAAGGGCACCAGCCCTCCATTGCCCTCAGATACCCTCATGACAACTAGAATCTTTTCCACAATTGCAGAGGGTCACCAGACCTATCCCTTTTTTAAGCTTCGTGAGCCGCAAAGCTTACAAAGTTTCATTTTAAATGTGCAAAATTGCGGGCTTGAGTAATTTGCAACTTTGCATACTGCTAATCCTGGTTTCCCCTGCTTGCACCAACTACTCCGAAAATTGAAAAACTTACCCATTTCCTGTTTAACCTTCCTTATACTATCTCTGCCTGTCCCTAAGACATCAGTTAGGCAGCCTGAAAGTCTATATATTCTTCCGTCTAAAGTTCAAATCCATTCATCCACTCACCCGTCAGTCCCACCTTTCACTCATTACATCTGTCCACACCCAGTCCTCTCTTGTTTTTGCAAATCCAAGCTACATTGCTGCCCACTATGTCATGGCATCATCTCTTTCCCCCACTTTGAATTACATGATCATGCTTCAGACTACTGTGTGCTTAATGTATCTCTTCTTTATACCCTCTCATTATTCACCAGCTCTCTGCATCCTGGAAACGTTTTTTTACCCCTTTTGACTTTATTTTTGTACAGCTCTTCCATGGACACCAATTCAACAAGATGCCAGAGGCAGCAAGGCGAGGACATGCACCATGTAGCCTTTAATGATGGCATACGATTAGCTTCTTGTTCCACCAATAATCCGTCAACAGTCTTTTATTTACTGCTGAGTGGCTGTGAGAAGGGCAAGGAGCGGATGTACAGAAGTAAAGAACTCTTAGAGCCCCTCCATTTTTTGGAGTTTTCCTTGACAACAAAGCTGCCTGCAAGACCAATTGTTACAAAGGCTTTAAAGTATACACAGAGGTCGGTTTTATTTCACTCTCACCACATGCTATTGACTATTTGGTGTATCAGTCCCCTTCCTATGAGTGCTTTATTTGTAGTGCATGAGGGACTCTTTTTTTATCTTAAACCTACTGTGAATCGTCACAAATTAAACGTGTTCTCATTGCATTCAGAATGATGAGTTGTATACAGAAAACAATATTTGTTCAATGCACCAGTCTGTTTTAATGTTTTATTCCGGACAAAAATGCAAGCCAGACCTTTTGGCTTTGTCAATGTTTGTTCTTCCTGTTCCTACCTTTATCATACCAGAGACCCCAGTGCAGGGACCAAGGACAGTACCAGAAATTCAAGTGGGCATGCTAGGGGTAGCACTTACTATCTCTGACCCCTCACCCCAATTAAGGCCCATTTGGACTTTTCTTTGATGTACTGACTTAATAAATAGAGACAAGTACACACATCACACCATGGCTCACTGATTTGGTTTTAGAACATACAGGCCAAAGTGCTCTTTAATGACAGTCGAGAAACAATAAAAATAAACAATAAATATACTGGATTAGGTTCTTCCTGACTATATTTGACGCTATATGAGAATGATAAATGAAAAGATATTCAAAATCTAAGCCCATCCTTTTGCTGTGGATGTGCTTTGAGGGGCAAGGCGGGAGGGACCTTGTTAGGGCTTAATTGCAAAAAGAGAAAGCCAGGCATTCCTCACACACAGCAGCAGAGTGACCCCCGTGACCTTTAGGGCATTTCTACAAGCTCCCTGGCTGGAGATAGGAGACACTCTTTGCGCCAGCCCAGAGACAGCGACAGGCTTGCATGCTGATCTCAGTACAAATATTCCCCTTGCCTAGACCCCAGGATACTGACATTTGTCAACCACTGTCTTAGCCCGCCCTCCCTTCCTTTTGGCATGATCTCAGCTCTTCAGGCTGGACAGTCCTGACAGTGAGAAAACAGGCGCAGAGACAGATTTGAATTTCGTGCTTCAGGATGACTTCATCTTAGATTTCAAACTTGGTAAATGAAATGAGACAAAAAGTTAACAGTAGTGGCGACATTAATACATCATACGCAAAAGTAAAGCAACTTGGAGTTATGTGGATAGCCATAACAGAGACAAGAAATAGATTTAACCCGTTTACCGTGGCAGACATTCCGCCGCACTGCGGGCGTTCTACGGAGTGGGCGGGGCTGCGTCAGCCAACGGTCGAGCGCAGCACCCAGAAGGTAGTGCTCGGCCGACGCGAGCTTGGTTACAGATGATTATGCTTAAAAGATGCCCGGAGAGTATTTATTCTCCAAATTAATGCAATGAGCCAAAATGATGGCTCAGTTGGCTGAGCACTCGCTGCTTACAAATGCGGTCATGAGCAGGGGTGGCTACTCCACTAGGGCGGAGGAGCGTTGCCCCACTGCTTTGTTGCAGTGCAATGCAGCCTACATGGAGACCATGGCCTCCCTATAAGTGCCTGGCCGGGCGCCATCCCGACCAATCACAAATCTGCTTGCAACATTGCGATTGGCTTAGCGGAGGGAGCCTGGCTGCCTGCTTCCTGATCCTGCTGGAGGCAGGAGAGCAGTAGCCAGAAGACGTGGGACCTGGCTGGCGGAAAGGTAAATTTAAATTATTCTTTTTTTACTATTAAATTAACACACAACCTCGAATGACCTCCCCGTGATCCCGGCGCGACCTCTCCCCGCGCGCCCTCCGCACCCGCCTCCTCACTCGCAAACCATGCCGGCCGCAACTGGCCATGAGTCTGAATACTGGCAAAGCAGACTCAGCAGAGTGCCGCCACTTCTCGAAAGCAAATGGGGACTGAAAAGAGTGAGTACGTGGACTTTTAATATATCCATTTGAAGCACTGCCCTTGCCTCTTCCATCTCCATGCGGCGCCTGGTCGCCTCAGGGCAACTGTAGCGCTTTACAAATTTTATTTTCATTTCATTTCATTAGCAGGACACACATGCCTCGGACACATGCCTCGGACAGTCCCTTTACCAACCATCCCACTAAAATGGCACCACCTGGTTCCACCCATCAACCTCCCTCCCAAACCACCCCATCCGCTTCTTTCATTGATACCTGGCAGAGGCAGAAAGGAGCACGAAGATCACAGTGTGGTCGTTAAACCCAGCAGGAAGTCCCGCCCACCGAACACAGCGCAGCAGGAAGTCGTCATTGCTTCTGCACCTTTAACTCAAAGGAAGATAACGAAATTGGGACTTCGCTAAGGCCAACCTTCCCGCCTCTAAGGAACTTAGAAGATGGAACTCAATTTTACAGACCTACTAGTCCTGCACAACGGCGGCTCTTCCCTTCTTTGATAGCACCAACCTAAACAGGACCCACAACAATAAAAAAAAGACACACAGGCAGGCTTTGGAAGGAACAGCTCAAGTTTGGAACGAAGGCCACTGTCCTGAAAACTGAACTCGAAAAGTAAACAAAGGAAACAGCAGCCCTGACACGCATGAGAGACATTTCAGCGTTGACAGCCGCGCAGAGATGTGCCGGATTCTGTGTGCTCACTGGATTAAATCCCTACTTTGCATACAAGGATCTGAGCTGCGGTGGTGATTGAGGCGCGAGCACCGAAGCCTCTACGCCCAACGTGATCACACTTTGCAAAATCCAATACCGCAAACGTCTTATTACAGCAGGCAAAATGTTTGGCTCGTAATGACAGGCCTGTAATGAGACGGAGTCCGGAGACCATCTCCCACTGGGTTCTCATAGCCGGGGAGGACACTGGAAACTGTGAAAAGAATGAGTGTTACCCCTCGGAAGCGGCGCGCGCGTATTGCTCTGCTCCGGGGCCTCGCGTCTGACTGACAGTGGAAGGAAAGGGAGACGGGGCCCGGGCCAAACCCCACTGCTATCTGCGCGCTATTTGAATTTACAGGTTATCAGCCAGGCTGCAGCTTCGGCGGTGACCTCATTAACTAAATGTGGCCGCATCAGCACCTTTCCACAGCCCTTATCCCTCCTCGTGTGTCACGAAGCGGGCCGTTGACACCTCCTAGCCAAACACCGGCGATATCTTATCTCCTGCAGGGTGGGACCCGCACTGGGAGACAGGGGACATGTCTAGGAATGTATCTGGGAGACAAGTTCACCAGCAGCTGACACGGACGCTGTCCTTGGATGCTGGGGTGAAATAAAGCAGGCTCCCTCTGCTCCCACAGACAGGAAACCACGCATCACGGGGCACATCCCACCAGCCTGTCACTCAATGTGTCAGTGCTTAATTTGAGCCGGTGGTTGCAGGTGTGGGGCCAACCTGTACTCATTTTGGGGGACTGGTATGTACTCATCAGACTTTGATCCAGAGCAATGGAGGGAAAAACACGAAAGGAGGTAAAAATGAGGACGAGAAAACAGGGACGTATAAGAATGGGATAAAAGGGCAGGGAGTGTCTGGCTGTGGCGTAGCAGGGCGATGTAGGGGCGGTCCACCCCTGGCGGCGTTAGTTTTTGGAGCCACTCCCCCTCTTACCTGCGTCCGTCACAGGAAAATCGCCCGTTCTTAAATTCGGGTGCCGTGGGCAGCAAACGCAGGGGTCCGCCACAGGTGGCAAAAGGCCTAGCTACGCCACTGGTGTCTGGTGTGGATTAAAGGGGCACGCAGTGGAATCAAGACTACACAGCCTTGGCACTTGCACCCAGAACTTAGATAGCACTTTCTTAGGAAACTTTGGGCCAAGGCACTTAGGCCTAGATGTATCAAGCAGTTTGCGATTCGTTAAGGCCGAAATTCTGCGAATTTCGGCCTTAACGAATCGTAAACTGAAATTTTGCATCTTTTGAGATGTATGTGCAATTAGCAAAATAAGGAATCGCAAAAAATTGCGATTCCTTATTTTGCATAAGCATTTAAGGAATCGCAAATGTGCGATTCCTTAAATGCCATGTATGAAGCTTTTTTATTTTGCGAATTGAGGTTAAGGACTCGCAAATTAACATGAACTTGAGGTTCGTGTTAATTTGCGAAATCCTTTAAAACAACAAAATATCACTATTTTGAAGGTGGCATGTGGCACACATACATGCCCATAGGGCATGTATGTGTGCCATATGCACACACATGTAAGTTTCAGGGGTGCAGCAGGGTGTCCATAAGACACCCCTGCACCCTTGAAATAATTCTCAAATTGCGATTAGCAAATTGCGAATTCGCAATTTGAGAATTACTGCACATTCATTCCTATGGGCCTCCTGGCCCATAGAAATGAATGTGAAAATATTCCTTAATTGCGATTAGCAATTTGCTAATCGCAATTAAGGAATATTAAGGAATCGCTAAAATATAGCGAATTTCTACATACATACCATTTTGCACTTCTCAAATAGCGATTCCTTAACAATCGCTATTAGAGAAGTGCAAAATGATTTCTTGATACATCTACCCCTTATTCTTTTACAATTTAGGCACCTGAAGATATCTATGGCCGTTTGCATTTCGATGGACAATAATAGGCACTAGCAAAATTGGTAGTTCATTTCGATTGGACAAAATATCCCATTTCATTCAAACGTGTCAAATTTGACCACTTATTATCAATAGGGACACATTTTCGTATGCATTTTAGTGGTACAAAAATGACCAAAGCTTTCGATTGGATGGATTAAACCCAGATCTTTTGACTGGGTGTGAGTGTTTGATTGTTTCAGATGCTCCGTCCATTACCACCCCCTTTTGTACCGCAAAGCTTTCGATTGAGCATAGTCCTTCAACACATTTATTATGGAGGGCAATTCTTCCAGCCCCTTAATCATGGGTTTTTGATCAGAAAGTAAGGGAGCATATAATAGCAGTTATGTCAATTAACATATTTACTGAGGAACACCAAGTTTCTATGCTTGAGAAGCCCATTTTTGGGCTGTTCAGTTTTCTGCAAGACCTGTTATTACCACTGGTAGAGAGGACTTTGGTTCCGCCCAGTGGAACAATACTCTCTCACCTCATGCCATTGGCTGTTTGGTATTTCATTCCACGTCCAATGGAGTGCTTGCATTGCAGTGCATGAACAACTATTTTCTAGGTCTGGACGGTGAATTTCGTTGCGCTTGCAGAATTTGCGATATTTTTACATTTTCACGTTCCGCGGAGAGCGCGAAAATGTCAAAACGTTCACAATCTGCGGCCAAACGGAAGTATTTTCTTGTTCGCGTTTTATAAATTTTTTCGCACGTGCGGTAGCGACTTACCGGGTCTCTGCGTTTGCTGATGAGTTTTCCAATCTGTTCGCGTGCGCCACAAGATGTTGGATTGTTGGTACCTGGTCGCGCTATCCCGCGCGAGTTTGCAATCGCAAACACGTCATTCGACCCAGAATAGGAAATAAGCATCGCGAGCAAGATGGCCGCGCCCATTAGCGACCGCATGGGCAAGTTGGAGATAAATTTCCCCGCGAGCACGCAAAAACACATCACGAATGGGCGTGAAAAAAAATCTTCGCATCTTCGCAAAAGTTCTAAATACTCCCAGAGATTTTGAGCAATTTTGCGATAATTTGCGAAAGTCAATTTTGCAAATTCCTCCCACCCCTACTATTTTCCATCTCAAAAGTACACTGAATAATTCTACAATAACATATTTTTCCCCCAGATGCATTGTTTAGAGAAAATAATAGTTCTTTTTTTATTCTCTCCATCAGTCTTTACCATTATTTTAGTCAGGACTCAAAATGCAAATTATAGTGGTGTCAAGCGTTCACTCCTTGATGAGTTCCAGATCGCTCCCTATATGCAGGAAGTTATGGTCAGGGCCAACGGAATTATTCTGCAGCAGAGGACTACATTATGCAGAAGGGTTGACAAAAAAAAGTCAAATGATATGGCATAATGCAACACATTGTGTGATAGTATTACTTGATTATTTCATCATTTTATCATTTGTTAGCATTGTCTGAGCCTAGGTTCCACCTCATTTGTACCAGTTTAGCAACTAACTATAACAATAAGTTACAGAAAGGTGACACATCAATATTTTTCAAGTGGCCTTCCACTGCGCGACAATAGGGGTCATCAGATTTTATTAACTTTTGATCCATTTGACCTAGAAACTACAATCTGCAGATCATGCAACAGATGATAAATTATGTGGGTTTTGTGCCAAAACCATAATTATGTGGAAAATGCCAGAGCCGCAAAATCAAATTATTCCAGGTACCCTTCATTTTTTTGTTACTCTATTAGGCTGTGATGAATGCGTGCAAGGAGCATTCCCTTAGCCCACAGTCATACCCATTGCAATGTGTAACTTTTCTTTCCGTTCACTCTATATTCAAATTACTTAGCGATTTCAATAATCTGGAGATGCAGGGTACAATAAAAGATTAAAATTTGCCCACTGGGAATCTGGGATTATTCCTGACAACCTGGCACCTCTAAAAGTCTAAAACCCGGAGAATGTTAGATATTTATCAGGTTATCCTAACCTGGCCCCATGCAACTCTGCCAAACTTTTGTAGCAGTGTGTGGCATGTGACCTGGTCTTGGGGCTACATATGACAGGATCAGCCCTAGCCGTAGAGGTCTTTCAGGAGCACCAACCTGTGTGGTATTCACTTGATTGGCCTTTCAACCACTGCTACTAAGACAGAGAAACACATGCTGGCATGAACAACCCAATGGAAAACTCCCAGAGTGAGGCGTTATTTGAAAACAGAAATAAATCAATTAAATCAGATTATTTCTTTCAATTAAAGACTACATCTGAAAGTGTTTTTACTTCTGTTGAAGACGATATGTGTTGTTTTGAACCTATGCTCTTAAAACTATAGCAGAAAGTCCACACGTTCTAGTCATGTAACAGGTAAATGTGCAAGAAAATAGGAAACTGTAGACCATTCAGAGTGTGTCTAAAAAGCTGACAGAGAGGGTTCTTACAGGCTTACCGTATCTGTGATTTATTAACACACTCCATACTATTATTGGTGATAACCATTTACTAGAAGAAACATCGTCAAATGCCTTGTGAGCATTTCGCACTTTGACACCTAGAGCTGTCGATTGGGTTAATTCAATATGTTCATTACTCCTTCAACTATAAATAGTAGGGCATTTTTATTTACTACTCGTGCATAAAACACTTTAGATAATATTGCTAGGAGTCTTTTCCCTGTTCATCCCGGCGAACAATGCAAATTCTCTGTATTTATTCCGAAAAATGACAGCAGCTGAAAGAATTGCCTTGGTTTGTGCACGCGCCTCTTGCTCCCCCCTTAAGGCAGCTTCAAAGTGCTGTCTCTCGTGACACGCCGCCTGTTTTGAGATTCCAACACTGTCTTTGAGGCGGAACATCCTCTGATAACTTCTCAAGAGCCACCCACTTCAACTTGTTGACCTTGTTCTTTCTGCCATGGCATTTTCCCCTCAGGGAGCGTCACACGTTGACACTTTATCCCGTCCCCTTTCTTTATCAACGCTCACATTCCAGTAGCCATTTTTTTATGCATTTCAGAGAAGCCATTTTGTGTGCTTTTTAGCTCAAGCCCGAATGAAAGCTAAATCCGTTTATTCTTTTCAACCGAGACAGCCCTTCTGCCACTGCCTCTCACTGGGAGGGGTTCCTTTCCATCTTTTTGTTTCAGTGCCTCCCGAAGCCGAGTAGCCTGGAAACACTTTTGTCCAAACACATCATTTGAGTGTTCCCTCGGCCACACATGAGTTGATTGGCCAGCTCTGTGTGCTACTGACAGAACTAGGAATGAAAAAGACAGACACACTACAAACAATGCAAACCCAAATGCCTTTGCCACTCCAGTCCTTGGACACCAACACTGACTGCCAGTTCACACAATAAATACACCATGATAGCCTTTAGCAAATAACTCCAGACATATCTACTTCCCAACATAAAAAAAGCAGATTCCAGACTCCCCATGTGCTCAGCTCTTTTTTGTCACAGCAGGTTTTTAGCATTATATGTAGAAGGTAGAGATGTGTGCAGGAGCGGCCCTTGCAGGTAAGAGCGGTTGGGCGGAGAGGGGGGTGGACGGGACTGACGACGATGAGGAGAAATTCAATATATAATACATTTTTCCCTCGTCGGTATCTATCGAGTCCCCCCCCCGACTCACCGCTCTAATCTGCATGGGCCGCTCCTGGATGTGTGGATGGGCAGTCTACCAGGCATATGATAGGATTTTCATATGATAGGATTTTTCTAAGGCATATTGAGCCATATTTGCCTTTATTGGTGAACGGACTATGCCAGTCGTGGCTGACGTTACGGTGGTGTGTATGAAGACATATTCCGTGTAGGAATCTTTCAATATATTTGCTGATGAGTTTTGACTTATGCTCACCTGCATGACAATAGACTCAACTTATAAGACTTAACCCCCATTATCAATGCCTCCCTCAGGTGCGTTTGCAGGAGCTCTGTTAATTCCAATATTGATAGTAGATACTTTTATACAGTAAGAGCACGCCTGAATTGTTGATGTGCTTGAATATCAAGTATTATTTTCATGCAAGTTAATGGACCTCGTTTTGCCGACTTTAGGAGGATGCAAGGCTGATTTGGCTCTGCTGCGCTTCAAGTGTGTCACCTGTAGGTCACCCATACATACTTCTTGATTAGGTGCTTGGAACTCCAAGATGGCTTCTTTTAAAACTGTGTGTATAATTTAAATAAATAAATGCTTGTACAAGGCTTACGCAGCCGCGGTCGGTAGTGGGTGTACCTGCCGGGCAGTGACATGGGGAGGGGCAGGGTGGGGGGTTGTAATCTATGGATTACGGAGGTTTACAGGTAAGTAAACATATAACTAAATAAAACGAATTTTGTTGCATGCACTGCATCACCAAATGCGACGCAGTGCGCGCAACGAAATTCGTTTTATTTATTTCTCTGTTTACTTGCCTGTAAACCTCCGTAGTCCATGGATTACTACCCCCCACCCTGCCCCTCCCCCTCCCCACATCACCGCCCGGCAGGTACACCCACTATCGATGTGGCTGGGCTTACTTTGTAGCACTTCCCATGAGTATGGGCTTGTATCGAAATGTTTTCTGAAAGAAAGCGAAAGAACAACTGTTCATGTTAATTCAACATACCACTCTGTGTTATCTCCTGGTGCGCAGATCTTGGTAACTAGGACTTTAAGTCACTTCTAATTCAGGTCTTAGAGATATTGGTATGTCATGATATATCTGTTCCAAAATAGTACGCCTCTCAGCAAGAGTTATCAAATGCATCAATTTGAGGGGGAAGACCAACTTCCATACTATCTAACATGAGTGCACTGTACACCGTTGCCAGTCAGTTCTATTACACATCAGAACACTTGCTCCTATATCATTTCTGCCTTCAAAACTCAATAGTACCCACCAAACAATCCTTCAACATCAAAACAATCCCCCAACACTCAGACAAGTTAGAAATTTAGGATTATATGCACAGTACAAAGACAAGGTAAAGCTCTGTGGACCATAAAACTGGCAGAGGAATACTATACATGAAAAGTAACATAACACAACACCACAGTCCAACACTGTCTGAGCATAGGTTTCACCTCATTAATACCAGTTTAACATCCAACTATAGCAATAAGCAACAGAAAAGGGATCAGCCATCTTTTGCAAAGGTCCTTCCACTGGATTGCAACTTGTGTTACTGCATTTTTGGTAACATTTGATCCATTTAAGCTAAAAACACATTTTATTTTTACAAAATCTGATTATGCAACTGATGATGGATAATGTGCAAACCCATAATTATGCAGAAAAGGCCACACCACAACATTGCCTAATTTCAGTGGCCCTGCCGATCAGATGAGCCATCTTGTTGGGGAAATCCCATCCAGTTTCCTTTGGGCATGATAGCCACTCTCTGCTGGGCATGGCAGCAAAAATATCTGCAAAGATAGCTGATTGCACTTGTTTGCCAACTTGAATAGCTACCAATATATACTTTACTGAAGAGGCGCCATGGCTATAAGCAGAAAAAATAGATGTATATATTCCAAGAATCCCTTTGTGGTGTGATGCTGGAAGTAATACGTGATGGCTGGGCCTTCCATAGCAACCAATGATAGTTCACTGTTCACATCTTGCGTTTTGGTACTGGACAAGTTCACTGAAGCGCTTGCTTTCTGTTGGGTGTCTTCACATTATAAAATGCTTTAGGACCCTAAAGGCAGTCTGGTTGCAAGCTATTAAATCGGATCTGTTATTAAACCCAGGCTCTCACCTTAATGCTTCCCCAGATGTCTGACACCAAGGCTGGAACATTTTGAAAACTGCAAAGCCTGCTGACTTGTGTCACGTAGACCAGAGAACATAAACACGTTGGAGCTGCTGTGTTTCACTGGGATTACCACAATCTGAAACATGCTACCAACTTCTATGAAAATGCTTAAAGCAAAGCACAAAATCTGGTAAATACATCTTCTGTGAACGACAGCCTCGCTGTTCAACTGGGCAGCAACTCTGTAATAATCAACCCTGGAAGGGCTATTGTAAAAATTTCTAAAAAGCCGGATTCTCTACTTAGATTTTAGTTTAGGGGACCACAAAGGCCAATTATTTAAACAAAGACTAAGGGGCTTATTTGCATAGATGCGTCAGCATTCTTGCACCGGGCAAAGAAACCCTTGTGCCACCATGGATGCGTTGTATTTACAATGCGGCGCACCATGGCGCAAGGACTGACAGATGCGTCAGCAATTCTGAAGCATCTGCCGGTGCAAAAAGTCACGAATTGCTGGAGTTGTGTCACAAGCATGACACACCTCCAGCAATGCTAGGGGGAGGCCTATACTTAATACACTGCATCACTCCTTACGCCTGCTCTAGGTTTTGACGCAGTGGCATCCTAGAAGTGGCGCAGTGAAATCTTGTAGATTTCACTGCGTCACTTCTATGAGGATTTCCTGCGTGGGAACGCCCACCCGGCATACATTATACCTGATGCAGGTATAATGTGGAGCAGGGCTTTACAAGGTGATGCATCTTCCTAGATGCATCACATTTTAAATTGACAGCAACCTGGTGCATTGTTTACGCCGCCGATGCGTCACAAAAAGTGATGCAACAGCAGCGCAAGTGTTGCAAGGGGCTTGTAAAATGGCACTAACGTTTTAATAAATATTTGTTAATGAAGGATACAGACAAACAAAGAGCTAGACATATTTTCAAAAGATTTGCACGCCCAAATCATGACTGTCTATTAGCAGGTTAAACATGCATTGGCAAAGCCAATAGGTTTCGCCTGTGCGAGATCTACTGTCTTTGTCAATGTTTTATTTTTTACAAGGTTTAAAGTTTTTTAAAAAGTGCTATAATGCAGCCACTATTGACTGCATCATATTGTTTTATTTTCTCTTTTAAGCCATTTTAGGTGGCAAACAACATGAGGGCGGAGGGTGGGGAATTGTGGGACAATAAACAGTGGGAGGAGAAAAACGGTAGGCGATATCGGCCAGCGGGAGTATGGCAGGGTGGGTACAAAAAGTGTTATGATGCAGGCAGACTATTTCGATTAACTTGTATTTAGGTGTGGATTATTTTAAGAAGGAGAAATGTAAAATAGCCTGTTTTCTTCCTAAAACAATCGAGTGACCCCTACCTAAAAGTGTTGGCATTTCTGAATATGTTAAGCATTGGCTTGGGTGATGCTGAGTGATGGCTTGCAAGAGCTGGTTATGAATGAGGTAGAGAGAATGTGATGCTGTTTAGAATGCTGGCTTGCAGGAGCTGGGTGTGAACCAGGGGGAGAGAATGTGATGATGCTTAGAGTGTTGGTATGTGGGCCTGGTATTTATTTACAGATGACTGGAGGATGAATCCAAGGCAGAAACCTATGCTGCAGATGCTCCACCGTGGAGCTTGTTATGAACTACACTACTGCGTGTTATGTGCATTTTTGTGGGAACGGACACACTCTTACATCTGTCACATCAATTCCACTAAATGGCTAGTTCCTTGCTCCCATGTAGCCTGCAAGCGAGTGAAGATGGGGGATTCCTTATCAGTTTTTAAATGAAGGCTCCCATGGGTTGAATATGTTGATGAAGATTAGACCAACGGCTACAATAAAGCTACCAACAAATGGTACTTGATACTCTCATATGTACTTACCTTCTGTAAAACGTTCAGTCTGTCCAACACAGACATCACTGAATGCCGGGAAGCCTTCCAATGAGAAAAGGAAATAAAAAATGTACAACCATTCAGATACGCTCACTGGCGCCCGGAAATTACAATTTCCAATCACAACAAACAAACACAACTGTGACCTGTGGAAATGTAGCTTTCAAATCAAAGGGACCTGAGAACCATTGCAGCAACTAAATGAGCACATCACAGGTTATTTTCTCTTAACCTGTAGAAGTTGCCTCAAATCAGGATTGTGTGAATATCATAGCCGGGGCAGTTTTAATGTTGTAGCCTCAATTATGTAATCCTGTTTTTTTTGTAGGGAAAAAGACAATATGGTGAGGTGTGGGGTTCGGGAGGGCAGTGAGCAACATGAGGGCGGGGGAGCATGGGAAGGCAGGCGTGGGGCAGTAATGAGGGAGAGTGACTGCAGACACATGTACTCTGTAAGAATGCATGTGAAAAAGTGGAATAATAGTACCTGTAGAGCCTGCGGCCAATGGAAGGATGCTGGCCACAAGAAGCCGTACTTGGTCCATGATCCATAGCATGGATGAAGACGTAAAGCCCAGATTGAAGCCGGAGGTGAGGAGGAGGCGCTGACCAATAGGAAGCAAGCAAATAAGAGCGACATGGGAGCCATCCAATTGTAAGTAAAGGTAATTATGGGTGGGCTCTAAGCTCCTTTAAAGATTTTTTTCTCTTTACAATTTCACAAGCACAGTGAAACCTAAAAGGCACAAGTAATATGCATGTACAAAAGTCCTTGGCATTTATGCTTCTGGAGTAGGTCACAAAGGGAATAGACATGTGGCTAACTTATTTCTGTAAAAGAAGGGATGGGATGTTGGTGTTAATTGCCGTAATTCCAGGATATTCCATATGCATTCATGGAAGTAGGGCCCCTGCAAAAACTCACATCTGGGAGTGACTTGTGGCAACTCCAGGTTGAATGGGTGGAGTTGTGTAAATCAATCTATCTATCTATCTATCTATCTATCTATCTATCTATCTATCTATCTATCTATCTATCTATCTATCTATCTATCTATCTATCTATCTATCTATCTATCTATCTATCTATCTGTCTGTCTGTCTGTCTGTCTGTCTGTCTGTCTGTCTGTCTGTCTGTCTGTCTGTCTGTCTGTCTATTTTCGTAAATTTGTTTATTTATAAATTAAGTATTTCTACCAGACGCACTCTAGATAGCAACAAGTTAACTTGCACATATTATGTGGCGCCCAGCTTTAAGCGAACTGACGCTTAGGGATCTTTTGCTTTCTTAGCTGCGCTGACCAATAGTCTCGATGTAACTTGTCCATTTTGTTTACTGCTTGGTATTCTTCAGAACAACACGCTACTACGGGGGATTCTCTGCAAAAGTAAGATGAAGGCAGAGAAGAAGTTGCGCCTTCAATCAGGTAAAAAATGTGGTGGTCAAGCTTTTTTGGCTCTCTTTGAAGCAGCTGAGAAGCAAAATGGCGGAGCCTACTTCACGGTCATCTTAATGTTGCTCAGTAAATCAACAATGTTTTGTATTCTTTCCAACACTTTTTCCTTTCATTCAATGTACTCCTGCGGCCATTCATTTTTTATTCAGGCGATCAGTGTCCTTCCAGGTGATCGTTACAGAAACACGTCCCTCGCGAGATGCAGCGCTCAGTTAATAATTTAAAGGCGCGGTGTCTGTTAGATTTTCAGAACGTGAATCAAGAGCAATGTTGCAAAAAAATGACATATTGAATTTTGTTGCGCTCTCTCCATATTTCCCGAAGACATAGATAAGAAGATTGCAAAACAGTGGCAGCCGCCCAGCATTTTCAGCCTTTCAAAAATTAAGAGTATTGATGCAAGGTGTCAAAAATAATTGCATTATTTTCCTGGGGAGTTTTCAAGACACTGCCGGATGCACTGATCCATAAAGTTGATTCTAGACAGATGTAGCGGACTTTGCCAATTATTTGAATGTGGCTTCCGGGTTAAATGACATAGCCAAGTAAATACCAGTTTTCTCCTATCCGTTACCTTTTTATTGTTGGTTCTTTCATAGGAGTAAAAATAAACTTGTAGCAAAGTTGGCTACTGGAAACATGCAAATACTCACACAGAATCTATCATGAAGCGGTGACAACAGATAGCAGGTAGGAATGAAAAGTGTTATATCATAAAACAGTCAACAGTGGTTACTCCTAGAATTAGTCTTTTTTATAAGCTCTTCAAATTTTGAGTGACAAGGCGACAGAGGCACAGGTATATACAATTAATCAACGAGCATAACAAAGTTTGTTCAAGTATGAAAGCAAACGAGAGAGTCTAAATGTCCCACTTCCACTTTTGGTTTAAATCTTTTATTGAAGTTTTAACAAGACAGACATAGGACACATCAACAACACGGGCGTGCATGCGATCGCGATGCGATTCCACTTTTGATAAAACACCCATGGAGAACAACTTTTCTACAATGCATGGAGGATACTTTTTTGGGGTTTGGTGAGAAGATGTAGGAAGCAGAGACAGAAAGACATATGCAAAGACTGTGTTCTAGAATCACTCATAAGCAAACAGGAAACGTAGAATAACATGGCTGCAAACAATGGCTCTTAATCCCCCAATAATATCTGAGGCTTAAAGGTCTTTTTCTACAAAAGAGGAGTGTAATATTTCCAATACTTCGCCAGGGTAAGGAGAGCAAGCGTGCACATTATTACAGACTTTCAAGAGGACCTTCCTGAATAAAAAGTATTTTTTATTGTTTCCTGAAATGTTTTTTTTTGTGTGTATACCGGGTCCTAATAGGAAGTTGGTTTCAATTGTTGACATGTCATGCCAAAACCCTAAGACAAATGGTGGGAGACCAAAGAGGAACACATGACCATGGGTGTGAACACACCTAATTGTGGAATCAGCTTGTGATGGTGTCATCGCAGTAGGTGGGCCTTGAAAATTAGGCCAGCCCCAGCATGTAGTAATGCACACCCAGCGATTAGAGAGTTTAGTGTATGAAAACACGCCTCCTAAAGAAACTTCACTTGTTTATGTGACAAGACTTAGGTCAATGTTCAATTGGGTAGTATTCATGCAGATGCTTGGCGCCAGCTTCGACTACGTAACACTCTCTTTATAAGGGCTATGTTGGTTTCTTTTGAGGCAAACCTTTTCCATTTAAGATATTACATGTTGTATTTCTGATCCCTCTTTACCCTCTGTGTCCAAGCCCTGGGAGAGGTGGTTTCTTATATGTGGAAATGTGACTTCCATGGTGCAGTTGGACATCGCCATGCTCCCAATAGCACACACCCGACCTATGGTTTACAGATCAGCCAATCAGATCTATTTCAACCTAATTACTTGCACACATCTAACACAGTCCAGTAGATCGACCAACACCACAACTGGCTACAATTGACACACTCATATGACAACATGGAATAAAATATGCACTTCAATTATACTAGAAAGCAATAGCATTCTTTTGGGAAGACCTCAAGCTGCACTCATCAACCTGCATAAACTATGGACCAATTAGTTGTAAAAAACACACTGGTTGCAAAAAACAACAGACCAACCAATGCACTGCTGGTGTTGCATATCATAAACTTAAGCAGACACAGGTCTATATCAGAATGCGCAAAATCTGAGAAGTAGATACTGGACTATGATGCCAGTGTGCAATGCCCCTCTAATGCAAAATGAGCTATATAAATATGACCGTGAGAAGAAAAAAAGACAAGATAACATAACATAACAATATATAGCTGCTGGCATCTGCATATCCTGATCTCGCAGGTTTCGGTTGTTTCGTTGTTCAGTATGTCTTTTTGTTCAGGCTCACTGTGATGTAATTCAGAAGTGTACTCCAAGGTTATAGTTGCCTTTTTTTAAGGACGAGTTTTCTCAAAGATCAGCTTTATTTGGAGGTTTGTACTTTTCACAACTTGACTGTTGTGCTGGACAGGCCGGCTCCTCCATAATGGCGGAGGAGCGTCACCCTACTGGTCAAAGTCAGTCACAGAAAAATAAAACGAGAATAAAACAATAATAACATTTTATTTTTCTGTGATTGACTGAGCAGATACCAGTGTAGGGTGGGGTGGTGCCGTACCAAGGTAAGGGGAGGAGTGATGTGCACTATAAAGTGTGCATGTAATTTTGGTCGGCTGTCTTAGGTCAGCCAAACTAACGGCTAGGGCGGTTGTCCTCGAGTCTGGGGAACTGGGTTTGGGTCTCGGCAATGACGTAGAACATCCTTTGATTCTGGGCAAATCACTTAATCTCCCCGTGCCTAACAAAAATGAATGTGTCCTCATGTAATGCAACTGGTGGTATGTAAAGAGCTCTGATAATCGATTCGGGTCAAGTTCGCGATATATAAAACTCTGTAAAAAAAAAACAAATCTCAAACCCAGCTAAGTTGCACACCTGGGTTGTATAATCAGCTTGGACTCTCATGTACTGTCTGAGTGGCAGATCAGGCTGCTCAGACCAATCTTGGAGCTGCTCTTGTGCTAGGTATTGCATGAAAGCAGTGTCTTGATTGGGCGGGGAACATGTTCAGTGACTACCAGGAAGAGAGAACCACAGAGGAGTGCATCGGCATAGGCAACAGGTAAGTTTTTTATATTATTATTATTCCCCATCCTCTTCTCCCTCCTACTTTTATTTTGGGGCAGCTGCCACTAGTGCTCAACACTTGAAATTAACTTTTTTAATAGAACATTTAATTTAGTCCAACAATGATGTGTATGAGCATTGCTAACCCCAAGAGAATCCTTTCTTAATTTATTGAATGTGAATACTGTATTCTGACCTTCCCGCCTACATGGTCAGAGCAGTGGCGGCTCCTCCGATAAGGTGGAGGAGCGTTGCCTCACTGCTTTTTTGCAGTGAAAGACAGAAAATAAAATGATAATAACTTGCGTTATTATTATTTTAATTTCTCCTACTTCCTCCCACATCTTTGTGTGAGGGGGCGGGGGCAGGAGAGGAGTAGGTGCACCCTCCTAAAGTGGGCATTGACTGCTTGGAGGGCCCTCTCGGGCCGCCCAAAGCAGTAATGCGCACTTCGTAAGTTCGCCATGCAAGCTGCATAGCAGCCTATGTGGAGAACATGCCCAGGCCTCCACTCAGCATATAAGCACCGAAAAACGGCACTCAGACCAATCACAACGCTGCTAAGGCAGTGTGGTGATTGGCTAACTGGGAGCCTGGGTGTGCTTCCTGTGGCCAACTCCAAGCGAGGGAGGACTACGGAGGAGAGACAGGCGAGGAAGCAGGTAAAATGTACAATTTTAATTAAAAAAATTCGTAGCCGCTTCCCCCGCACCCTTCCCCCTCCTGAATCCTCCCCCTACCTCACATGTCCTCCCCCCTCACACCCGCCCCCCTAACTTCGATCAGCGCCAGTCGCATCTGGTTCAAAATTTAGCTACTTAACACTAGTAGTGGTGAGTGAGTGACAGAGGACACGTATAGCACCAAATTTGAGACTGAGTAACCTCTTGGCGCTGCCAAGTCTGGTATGAAAGCTGAGATGATGGTAAAAAGATGTTTTATCTCGAGTTTAATGCTGGTGCTGAGGCTTGGCATGAAATGTATTCTACAGTTGAGGGGCCTAACAATGTATTTATCTGAGATTTATTGTGATCCATAATCATGGATATATTTTGTAATAGTGTAATGTGGTGTCCCAGTACAGAAAAGTTCTTTAGACAAAACAACAGAAGGGTTTTTTTTTAGAATGTCTCACTATACATTTTTTCTTCTCCTCTTTATCCAAATACATCTCATTCTCATTTTCGGGAACATCTTTATCTGCAGGTCTCATCTTTCTCGCGATGTCTTTTTGTCCCATCTGTCAAAAACACAACCTCATTATTGTTCTCGGGTTTCAGTTGCACTTCTCTTTTTTGGCCCAGACCTAGACTGTCTTTGGAAGGCATGCAGGGCTCTGGCTGATAGAGCCAGAGCATTCAAGAAAGGCCTCTTGGAATGGAGAGCGTCGACAAGTAAGAACAGCGAAACACTATCACTTCCGGTCCAATGGCAGGTCTGGGACGCGGTGAATGACGGAGTATTATTGCTGCTGCCAACATTTCCAACACAATGCCCGGTGTTGGGTAAATGAAATCTGTTCCTGTCTGTCCTCTACCTGCTCTGAAACTGATATCAGCATTATAGAGATAGTCCCTAACCCCGTGACCCCTGTTTAATACATAACGATTCTGTACTTGCATGAAGGCCACTTAGGGTCACTACAGTCAAAGTTCTGGATACCTTTATGACCAGAGTGAGCTCGTATACAAGGGCTCCTTAACAGGGGTAGCATCTCTGAACCTTTGGTGATGGCACGTGGATGAAAAATGTGCTTCTTGATGGTACCATCGCAACCATACAACACAAAACAATGTGTGCCAGGGAAGTGGCACCTATATACACAACAATGATGGACCTGTCCACAGACTGGATTTAGGGCCTGAGTTGCAAAGTCCTTTTTCAGTTGTAAACTCAGAAATTCATGAAATCATAAGGGGTTTGAAACTGGAGATAGGGTTTTTATAAAGTCTTTCCAACTTATAAAAGGATTTTTGCAGCCATTTTGGAATGGTAACTAGGAGGTGGGCATGCACGTGGCACCCCGTCCTAGTTGTGATTTGGAAAGGCATGTGTCAATGGTTTGTGATTGCAATTGTGGTCGCAAACTATCAAACAGCTAGCAACCCCTGAGTAAGGATGGTAACTGAGGGCAAAGTGGTCGCAAAGGGGACGCTTCCCCCCTTTTAAATTATTTCCTGCTTTCTTGGGTGCAGGGGGGAATGCTGATGACTCCTGCTAATGTTTTCTAAACTGGAAACTGTTTTTAAAGCACTTTCCCTTGTGGAAATGCAGAAACCCCTATCAGACCTCCATCGCTACATTCACAGCCAATCACAGGGGGCTCCAAACTGGACCTTTGTAATTAATATTCATTAGACAGACCATTTTGCAACATCATACAAATGAACAATTAACAATGAGACCCACTAGTGGCATCTCCGATTGTCAAGCAGTTGGTGTGCAATTTGCAAAACCCTGGTTTCAGAATGGGGATCTTACATCAGGCCCAAAGTCCTGCAGAGAATTTGGAATATGGTATTTTTTGCGTTGGACTCAATTTCTGACCAGGGTTTTTCATGTATGGATAACCTGCAGACGTTTTGAGAGCACCCACAAATACCTGTTTTGTGAATGTTGACATGCTATTTACAGATTCATTGCCACCTGGAAGGCCAAGAACATATTCTATATGTGTAATGGTATTTATATAGGAGTGTGCTGTACATTATGGGGGTGCTGTGAGATGATACTAGATCCTGTATATTATGTCAGGGGATCTACATCTTTGAATTACACAATTAGATTACTTATATTTACAACCGCATCAAGGAGAATTGTGTAAACTTTTCAAATAAAATGTAGGCGTAAATCTACGATCAGATAGTGTGCAAATATCTTGTGTTGCATTTTGTGTTCCAACCACGTGTGCAAGGAGTGAACTTTAATATTGCCTTTATTTCCTGAGCTGCAGGCTTTTTGAAGGATTTTTCAGTTACGAAAAACCAATAACTTGGAGAGGACAAAATTACTCCAGTTGCAAAGGAAACTGGAAAAAAGTCTAATTGTTATGACACTCCAGGGAGGAGGATACCGTGCTGATAACTCCATAGACGAGATTTACTATGGGAAAAATAGTAACATGTTCGAGTAGGTATTTTTTTCTTGTTGGAAGCAAAGGGTGCAAGAGAAACTTATTGTGTCAAGATCTGCCATGAAAAGGTGCATGGCATCGTGAGAAGGGGAAACTGCCTTGTGTTGGAAAAAAGGAGGCATCCTTTGTAACAATGAACAATGCGACTTCCTCCATCAATGACGGGATGGAGGGGGGAGGGGGGATGGCAAAATATAAAACATCTTGAAACTCTATCTCGCCCACCACCTGGGTTCGGACGAACAAAGATAAAGAGGGAAGTCAAGAAGGAGAAAAAAGATGTATGGAAAAAATCCTTTTTCAGAAAGGTCACTGAGACAGAGAGTTCAGTGTTCAAAAATGACCCATGACAGCAGGGAACAGGGCTTTACACTACAGAACGGAAGACTATCTCTTATCTCATGAGTAACCTTGGGCAGGAACAGTGATAGCACCTGTTATTTGCCATGCTTCGAACCCCTAGGCCTTAGCCAATAAGCGCCTATGCATACATTAGTTTCCAATTTTTTTCCTTTCACCTTCAGGGCATCTGTGTCATATGAAAATGAAATGGATGACTCTTGCAAGCTGGTAAGATAGCTCAGTGAACTAATGCACCCATTGTAGAGATGTGTGTAACATGAAGGTCAACTGTTTGACTCGCAGTGGGCCCACTCAGCCTTTCATGCTTCTCAGGGTGATAAAAAGAGTACCCTTGAGATGGATAATAATTAACCACCTTGACAAATTATTGCATATATGTTTGTATTGGTTATGGTTTTGTTGTTGTTGTTATTTTTATTTTTATTACCATTGCTATAGTTCTAATAATGCAAATAATGCTAATAATAATAATAATAAAAAACAACAATAATAATAATAATAATAATAATAATTTTTATCGTCATTTAATAACCATAATAACAAAAAACAATGATAATAATAATAAAGACGTTGATAATAATAATTTCTAATTATTAGTATAATCCTAATGATGGCGATAATAAAATTATAATACCAACCTGAATGGATGTTAAACCAGGATGTATCTTCAATGACTTTCCGGGGCTAGTGCTAGCATGTTATATCACCGAGGTGGACAATTGATGTGTGGATTTTGTACTGTGGAAACCTTGTCACTATAGCAACAGGAGGTAGCCTTTATGTCCCATTTGGTGTCTCTGCTTCTGTTCAATCAGACAGTAACACTTCAAGGGAAACATCGAAGATTCCGGAAGGAAAAAACTTATAAACGCTCCTTTTCAGGAATGGCACCCAGGATCTGGAATGCACTCCCGCCAGAAACCAGACTTATCTCCTCCACTGCATTTTTCAAGAAGGAAGTAAAAGCTATCCTCATGGCTAAATTCACCTGAACGTTTACTTTGGATTTATTTGAGACTCTGCACCTACTTGTACTAATTGTTTTGTCTGATCGACTATGCTCCTTGATTTACCTACCCTATTTTGCTACCTATTTATTACCTACAGCTATTCTGTGCTCAAAAAGTCTGTTAAACACTCTCTTGTTTTTCTTACCCCTTGTTTTTGTAAAGCGCTCTGATATCTGCAAAGATCTTGTTCGCGCTATATAAAACTTTCAAAATAAATAAATAAATAAAATAAAAATCGTGGTCTCCCTTACCTGAGTCCAGTCCAAGTAGGAGGACAATTTGCAAACGGTGCTGGTTAGGAAAATCTTGTCATCGCCTGACTGGGAAACAATGTTGTTTACACTGAAACTGGTGAAGCGCAGTGTTACGCCAAAATTAATAACACCGAGCTCCTACAGTTTCAAAGCCCAGGAATGCATGGTATTCGCAAGAATGTGGCGCACCCCTGCGTTACCCCTAGTGCTGGCGCTAAAAAATCTACCTAGCGCCAGTGTAGGCACCCTGACGCCATTTTGCTAGATGCCTGCACTGCAGGGGCAATTGTTTATGTGCAGGGAGGGACACCTTACTGCACGTAAACAATCTTTATAGGTGATTTGCTCTGATTATGTATGCTGCCGAATGCTGCACACATGGAAAGAGCAAACTACAAGGAGAAATAAAACATTTCTCCTCGTATCACCTGCTTAAGACCAGAGGTCCTATTATGTATAGCGCGCACTTTCCCTGTTTGCGTCCTGGCGCACTTTAGAACAGGAGTGCCGGGCACAAACATAGACAGTGCACCCTATTGCATAGAATGCACTGCCCCCAGTGCAGTCGCAAGCTTGTGCTGCCTTGGGGACAGCATATTTAAGTGAAATACGGAGTGGCTTTGAAGCAGCTACTCTGTGTTTCACTGAGCAGGTGGCAACCTGCTTGCACTTTTAAAGGGGATTAAATATCCCTTTGCAGACGAGTGCAGTGAGTGACTGCACCCACCTGCAAGGGGATGTCTGGGGCGTCTGTAGGACCCCTTTTCCCGCCGCCGTAGGACTGCTATCACGGGCCGCACTGTCTGTGCACCCCATGACATCTTCTTTGCCTCTGCACCAGCGTCTGTAATACAGACACATCCCCTTGCACACGAGGGAACGCCCTCTTGTGAAAGTACTGGCGCTTTATGTGCGCCAGCACTTTCAGTATTACAGAAGGGGCAGCACAAGTCCCTGCGGCCCCTTCTGTAATACCAAAGTGCCCCGGGGGCACGCGTAGTGGGCGCAAACGCCCATTGCTTCCCCTAGGCACTTTGTAGTACGGCCTTAGCTATTTCCTGGCAGTATTTTTGGCACTGCCCCATCCCTTATAAATATGAGGCAGCATCAAAAAGCAATGGGTGTTGCAGGGGAACACCCACCACAACACCCAACCCACGCCCCTTTAACGCTAAGTGATGCTTGAATGGGGCATTATTTAGAATACAGCGTTAATCCACATTAAGTGGCTTAACGCTGCCTTGTAAAAAAGGCGAAGAAGTTAACGCCACCAGAACGTCGAAAAAAGTGATGTTCTGGTGACATTAACGCCTTGTAAATATGCCCCTTAGTATGTATGCATGTACATTGTCTAAGACGAGATCTCCTTTGCTTCACAGAATCCAATGTTCCCCTGCATTAATAATGCAGCACATGCAGATGTAAGGGGCATGAACATGGAGAAGTGATGTGGGCCTGTTTATATAGTTCCCTCACTTTAGTGTCATCACACTATTCTGCTTTCATCATACTATAGACTCTCTTTATTTGGAGCAGTGACTTTCCTTTTTTGAACCAGACTCCGAAAGTGTCTGAAATTCACGAGCGGTTGTATTTTTCACCACATTCCCACTGTGAGGGTTAAGCGAGGTCCTTCCCCCTTCCTCTTGGGTTACACTGAACAGTGACATATGCGCTGCTATCCCTGCTGCTTGTAACTCATGCTCCAATGGTAAATTCCACAGTCCTGAGCCGATCGTTTTACGGTAAATTCTGTAAAATAAATCCCCATCCTCCTCACTGTTGGCATCTGTACATAGAGCAGTCATTAAAGTGTCTGTTTAATGAAACTTAAGATGCAAGCGGCCAGTAGGGATGGGTTTCCTTCTTACACACGGTCTGTGAGTAACGCTGCCAAGAACTGGATGCTGAATGGAAGGTTGTGTGCATTCTGAAAAGCTTCACATCACATTAGACTCATGTTAGATGTAACGCAACACACACCGAATATACTTAATACACGCTCAGGCAATGCCTCAGTTAGTCCATTCATCCATCCAACCACCCACACACGTATCTATCCATCCATCCACCCACCCATCCTGTCCATCAATCCGTCCATCCATCCACACATACCTCCATTTATGAGCCCACCTCATTCATTCATCCACTCACTCATCCATCCAACCATCCATCCATCCTTCCATCCATCCTTCCATCCATCCATCCATCCATCCATCCATCCATCCATCCATCCATCCTTCCATCCATCCATCCTTCCATCCATCCATCCTTCCATCCATCCATTCATCCATTCATCCAGCCAGCCTTTCACCCATCCATCCATCCAAATCATGAGTCCCCACTGAATTGTTAAACTATATGCACAATTAACGTGGACACACAGCCACTCTACTTTAGAATGGCATTGCTAAGTAAAATACACACCATATTCTACTATTAAAATTCAGCAACTCGATTTGCTATTATTTAAAATATGGAGTAGCATTCATTCTGGAGCATAAATTATTGTGTTACTCCGGGACATCAGTATTGTTACTGTGCTTCCAAAAGGAGACTCAATCTATGAAGTCATGCATATGGAAACGCATCACATACAATAAAGATACAAATGTACACATGCATTGATTTTAAATATACAGTTCATAATCATGCCTCCATTGACTAAATGCATATTTGTGCACACTTAGGATTAGCCAGCCACTCTTAATAAATGTATAAATGCCCTTTCACACTTAAATATATCTTCGCATAGCCAGGTCCATAGGCCTACACTCTCACTAAGGGCTAAGGGACATATTTATCAAACTTTCATGCAGCGCAATGTAGCAAGCCACCTTGCTGCGTGAAAGGAAAGGGCATGAATGTGCTGTATTTAACATTACACAGCACATTCCTGTCCTTTCCTTGCGCTGGTGCACTTTTAGCTACCTAGCACCAATGCAGGCATCTTTGCGTCATGGCGCAAGGGTGCCTGAGTCACAGGCAGGATTGTTTTTCTACAGGAAGGGACACTTTCCTGCACAAAAACAATCCTCTGAAGCATTCCCCCCTTTCCTATGCTCACTGTGTCACTAGATTCTAGCTAGCCTGGCCGGTGATGGGTGATACCCTGAAACCGGTCCCAGGATGCTTGTTTCCAGTCCAGGGAAGACCTGACTTGGCAGTTCCGGCTGGACTGTTCCCATGGGGAGCAGGGTCAAGACTAATTTGCTTATGGCTGGGACCAAACTGGGGTGGCAGGGTGAGCAAACAAACTATAGATTTAACCCAGATCTGTGACGGCGGTGAATATTTGGCTTGCTCAGCATTCCGTCCATCATCTGTTCTATTTGCATTTGTTGCCCTAAAAGGGATGGGTATGCCAGACATGGGTCCTGTGTTCACTGTGGCACTGTATTAAAGCTAGCCTGGCTGATGAGGAGTGATACCTCCAAAACTGGTTCCGGGATGCTTTTTTCTGGTCCAGGGAAGACATGGCTTGGCAGTTTGGGCTTGACTGTTCCCCTGGGTCAAAACTGATTTGCATATGGCTAGGTCCAATTTGGGGTGGCAAGGTGAGCAAATATACAATGAATTTAACCCAGATCTATGTCTGGGGATGAATGTTTGATCTGCTCAGCATTCCGTCCATCATCTGTTCTTTTTGCATTTGTCGTTCTAAGTGGGAAGGGTATGTCTAGCTTGGGTCCTGTGGTCACTGTGCCACTGGACTCAAGCAAGCTTGGCTGATGAAGGGTGATACCCTGAAACTGGTCCCAGGATGCTTGTTTGCAGTCGATTAAGGACCTGGCTTGGCAGTTCAGAAAGGACTGTTCCCATGGGGAGCGATGTCAAGACTGATTGGCATATGTCTGGTTCCAAACTGGGATGGCAGGGTGAGCAAATAAATGCTGGATTTAATCCAGATCTGTGACTGGGGTTGAATGTTTGATTTGCTCAGCATTCCGGTACTTTTCTCATTTGTCGCCCTAAGAGGGAAGGGTATGCCCGGATGTAGGTCCCATGCTCACTCTGCCACTGGATTCAAGCTGGCCTGGCTGATGAGAGGTGATATCCCAAAACTGGCCCCAGGATGCTTGTTTCTGGTACAAGGAGAACCAGGACAGTTCTCCTGGGGAGCAGGGTCAAGACTGTTTGCATATGGATGGGTCCAAACTGGGGTGGCAGGGTGGGCAAATAAACAATGGATTTAACCCAGATCTGTGAAGGGGGGAGAATGTTTGACTCATTCAGCATTGCGTCCATCATCTGTTCTTTTTGCATTTCTAGAATGCTGTTCTAAAAGTCATGTTTTTGGAAGGTGGTAGAATGTCAAGGAACTTCAGCATGGCACACTTTTGTGCATGTGATTACTTATCTTTAGGTGGTCTGTATAGGCACCTGGCTGGTGAAGGGTAATACCCTGAAACCGGTCCCAGGATGCTTGTTTCCGGTCCAGGGAGAACCTGGCTTGGCAGTTCGGGCTGGACTGTTCCCATGGGAAGCAGGGTCACGACTAATTTGCAAATGACTGGGACCAAACTGGTGTGGCAGGGTGAGCAAATTAACTATTGATTTAACCCAAATCTGTGACTGGGGGTGTATATTTGGCTTGCTCAGCATTCCGTCCATCATCTGTTCTTTTTGCATTTGTTGCCCTAAATGGGAAGGGTATGCCCAGTCATGGATCCCGTGTTCACTGTGCCACTGTATTCAAGGTAGCCTGGCTGATGAGGAGTGTTACCTCAAAACTGGTTCCAGGATGCTTTTTGTGGTCCAGGGAAGACCTGGCTTGGCAGTTTGGGCTTGACAGTTGCCATGGGTTCCAGGGTCAAAACTGATTTGCATATGGCTGAGTCCAATTTGGGGTGGCAAGGTGAGCAAATATACAATGAATTTAACCCAGATCTATGTCTGGGGACGAATCTTTGATTTGCTCACCATTCCGTCCATCATTTGTTCTTTTTGCATTTGTCATTTTAAGTGTGAAGGGTATGTCTAGACGTGGGTCCTGTGGTCACTGTGCCACTGGACTCAAGCAAGCTTGGCTGATGAAGGGTGATACCCTGAAACTGGTCCCAGGTTGCTTGTTTGCGGTCGATTAAGGACCTGGCTTGGCAGTTCAGGCAGGACTGTTCCCATGGGGAGCACATCAAGATTGAGTTGCATATGGATGGGTCCATGCTAAAAGTCATGTTTTTGGAAAGTGGCAGAATGTCAAGAAACTCCAAAATGGCACACTTTTGTGCATGTGCTGACTTATCTTTAGGTGGTCTGTATAGGCACAGAAAGCAAAACATTTTTGGAATCTATACACCTTCAGGCACCCATCCACAAAATCATTATACTGACTGCTTAACAGAATTTTATGAATTTCTACAGTATATACCACCAGATAAATTTGAATAATTGTGGCATGTTGTATGTATGGGCATTCACAGTCTTATATATGGATGTAGGCTGCAATCTTGAGTAATCAAATATAATAATTTCATAGTATAGTATCTAGGCAAGACTTCTCCACTACTCCCGGCACCAGTCTCTGAGATCCTAATGAGGAATGCTCTTGAGCACCTACTGTGCCTCTGTCTTTCAGTGTTGGGACATCCACTGGGTAGCTGTCGAACATAACATCTTAATTCATTAATCTTCATTCGGTATCGACAAACACAGTATTGTGAGGGCACGTATATGAAGATAAATATAGATTAACTATTCTCAAGGTACCCAGGTCTAATCTAGGTAGGTGGGCTCCAAATCTAGGTACCTAGATCTGGAGCCCACCACTAGTAAACCAATACGTAGCTATAGACACTTCGCTACATGGTATTGTGGTAGTTGATAATATCGATAGAAAACTTTGGCAGAACAATACTTAAAATTCGATACAGTGGTACAACACTAATTCATACATGCCTAGGTAGTTTGAAATGATTACTGAAACAATCGTAGAGAAAGATTTTGTTACAAACAATAGCTGAAAGCCAGGAACTGAGGAAAATCTAAGGAAGATACCGTGGCCTGCCAAATAGATAATATAAGGGAGTTCCTCTTCACAGTAAGGGTGGCACATCAGTGGCATCACCTTCAAGCAAAGGTGGTAAAGCAGGATCGGTAACAGGGATCAAACTATAAGGCATGGGGCAGACACAGGGGTGAGCCAAGGACTAAGTAGAGGGCAGTTGGCAGACTTGAGAAGCTTGGTGGCCCGTTATCTAAACCGTCATCTATAACATGACATCCTTAGCAAAAAATGACCAAAGGCCTTGACCAAGTGAGAATGGAAATGCACTACTCTCAAAGGTTATTCCGACCACAACACTTTTGGTGAATTGATTTTGAGTCGCATTTGATACCCATCAAAGATATATGTATTGAAAGTATTTGTGATGTCACTCTTGACAACTTAACATATGCACATCAGTCCAGAAGTTAATATTTATGAAATAAACATTGGCATCTGTTACACATATGCCAGCCAAAATAGTTTGTAAGAGAAACAGCTGCATTCAAAACTCGTGCGTGAATGTAGAAGCTACCCTCAAACCAGTAGCGGCCAGTATTAGGGCAGAGTGGTGGAGCAGGCGGGGGGGTTGAGAGACAGACAACAAAAATACAAAAACAAAAAAACAGAACTTATATGCTCTGCTGCCCGCAATATTGTCGCTCTTCTGCTCCTCACTGCAGCACAGGCTCTCAGTCTCTCCTGCGCAAATCCTGATGCTGCTCTCATATGTGAGAGCAACGTCAGGATTGGCCTCAGCGTCCTCGATTTGCACTACCAGAGAGCCTCGGAGTCTATGCTTTGCTGTCTCCAACCCGGCAACGCAGCTGGGTTGGAGTCAGCTCAGTGCGGATGTCGGTTAGGCCGTTCTCAGGTGGCCGGCCAAATCGACATGCTCACTGACAGCAGTGCACTTACCACTCCTCCTGGTGATTGCCACCACAATGACCCCGCCCCCATGACTCGGCCCGGCCTAGAACTTGAAAAATAAATCGGTAAGAAACCTGTTTTATTGTCGTTTTATTTTTCAGGTTTTGGAGGCAGCTGGTGGGGGAGGGAGGTGACGCTCCTCCACCATAATGGTGGAGCCACCTCTGCCTCAAACACCTGGTACCCCAAACCAGACTATTCCCCAATCCTGTGAATTATAAGTGTTGCACATGGGAAAATTACATACGTTGTTACTCCTTTGTAGGAATGCATTTGCACACTTTAAAAATAAAGCAGGGCAACACACAACTAGTACCCCACCACACAAACCCACACCAGTCATATAACCAAAAAGATGCAGAAAACCAAACACACAAAAACATGAAAAGCTATTAACACTGTTGTGAAAAATAAATACAAACTTGGTGAACATTATCGGCGCCATCTTGCCCCTTTCCCAAGCCCATTCGTGCGCGTAAGCGGCAGCCATTTTTGAGCACCATGGCCTTCCTGCCCCTCGCTGATAGCCAGCGCGTCTCTCTCTCTCTCTTAACCTCGCAAGCATTCCCCCGCACGCTGACAGCCCCCGCTCTCTCATGCCTTGGGTCATAAACCCCTCTCCAGCGCAGCTTCACCACGGAATCCCATCCTGTTCCCAGCGCGACACCTCCCCTCATTCCTTTCATGGCCTCGAACCCTTTTGATGCAAACCCCCTTTTCCTGTGTCCCCGTTTGTCTTCCTTGTTCCCAAGCCGCCACCTGGCCCTGCGGATACTGTTTATTACCCGTACAGTAGGAAGCTTCCCCTCCCCATCAAAAGATCCCCGAACCGATCAAAGCCCCCACCCCATGAGATCCGATCAAGCCCCATGCATTCCGTGAATCGGCGGAATGCCCTGCTGTGCAACAACCATCACCTGTTGTGACCGGGGTGGGGAATCCAACTGTAAATGTGTGTGGGAACGGGCCTGCAGGGGAGATTCCGAGGATGTTCTTTCTAATACTAAAATGTTGCAAGAATGTGTTATGTGCAATAAAGGTCGTAAACCCTAGTATAAGAGGCCAGGCCTCAGAGATGTAGTTAGAGCACCTCGTGACGATACTTGCTGTCTGAATTGATGTGTTCTCCTCCGGAGAGAATAAAATCCTCGTTTCCTGCCTTCCAGTCTCCAGCGCCTGCTTCTTCATTGATTAATATTGGTGGGTCATAGAGGCGATACCGCCGGGCAACATAAAAGGGTCTTTGGTTACCGGTTGTCTTTGGAACCCTTTTTAACAATTGGCGTCCCAAACGTGGGGCCCATCAGCGACTCGTGGATCCAGTGGGAGAGGTCCCGACGACAGAGTGAATGACTGCAACGATCGGAAGGTACCCTGTCCGATAGACCCTTGTCTGACAGCCGATCATCCGAACTTCACTGGTTCCGAACAGACCTCTCTCGAGTGATCTGCGGTCCTGACTGGGAACCATCAGGAGTGCCACGAGAAGTACGAAGAGAAGAGGACGATCGGGCGCTGGATTCGGAAGACGAGAAACTGTCCATGCGGTCCGGGTAAGGTCGTGTAAACACGACGAAATTGCGATAGTGATAGATAATTGGAAGTGATTGATAATTGTTGAGAAAATACTAGTATTACTCTTTGTTAATTTATTGGAGATTCACTGTCTACAAACGGAGAAACAACAGGCTCTCCCTTTATAAACAGCGAAGGATAGGTACGCACCCGTCGGACCTATCTTTCTCCCCCACTGAACAATTGCCCCTTCCCCCCATTGATTAACTGTTATAGATTGTTTTCTGGAGATTCTCTGTCTGCAAACAGGGAAAAATAGGTCCCCTCTTTACAGATAGTGAAAGGGTAGGTGACGCGAACCTTTGCGAGCCTACTTATTCTCCCCATTGACCATATTGATTTTTTATTTTTGACCTAACATTGATTGATTGCTCAGAATTGGTTCATGAGGTATTCACTACGTGCAAACAACGTAGAATAGAAATATTCTGTCTAGTCTTTGCGCGCAGTGATAAGATAGGTAGTGCTGACTATTATCCCATTGTGATCCGTCATGCCTGTCTTCTCCCCACTGGTCAGTAGCCTGTTTTACCCGGACCGCTTATTAGAGATGAACCATCCGGCTCCGCTGGAAGGCACCCCTAATAAGGACATGTTCATGAAGCATGGATTAATCGCTATAGCCTACAGTGAGCTGTGGCATAAATATACGAAAAGGGATCGAGAAAGACAGTGGCCACTGAGAGGATCCTTTGATCTCGACAAAATAGAAACAGTAGAAATAGCCCTTCGTAGGAATGAAACAACACCTATTATGCTCGATAGTCTCGGCATGTGGCGCAAAGAAGCCGCACGACGAAGGGAAGGCGACGAATTCGGAGAAGGTGAAGGGACACGACGGACAACCCTCCAAACGTCTAGTAGGCAAAGGGAAGGGCCAGCGATGGCGCAGTCCCGAGGAGTAGACATGAAAAGCGAACGGTGTAAAGGGATGTGCCGACAAGCCAACCCCGGAACACAACGACCCGAAGGTAATCCCCCGACATTACGCACAGGACGGACAGATGTAAAACAAAACCAATGTGCTTTCTGTAAATGTCTTGGACACTGGAAAGCCCAATGCCCGACTCTGCAAAGCATAGGTAAGAATGGAGGGTCGACAGAAAGGACGGACCGACAGAAAGGAAAAAGACGTGAGATAAAAACCAATCAGACTAGTGCAGATAGAACAGACAGGACCACCCCGTTTGATTATGCTCGGTGGCACAGGTTTCGTCAGACCAATTTTAACGACATGTTAGAGTTCTGGGACTGATTGCTCTCTGTTGCTCCCCCACTCTGAAAAACAAACACAACTGCAGGTCAGTGTAAACAATCCCCCGTTAGAGAAAGGACTCAAGAAAGCCAAGCGTCTATTATATAACTTAGGATTTAATTACGGTAAAACACACAACCAACAGTAAACAGAATAACTAATAGAACTCTCTAAAAAGCAAACTTGACTAATAGGAAAAATACAAAACATATTATGCTCACTCCGGAAGTCCTCCAATGTAACAGTTCGATGGTCCCGCCCATCCGAAACACATAGCACGTGTGGGGCGGGGCCTGCCAGCAATCATGGGCCAAAAAGAGATCGCTGGCGAGAAGGTCCTGGAGGCTCCACCAAGCAGGCAATGAAATAGTCTTTCCATACTACCCTTCCAGGGATGGCGTCCCCCGGGCCGCGAGTAGGGAGGGGGCGGCTGCAAATGACCCCCTCCCTCGTATCTCCTGGTCCGGCCATCACGAATTCCTCCATCGAACGGATGCAGGGTGGGCAGGGAGGAAGAGGCGACGCGGACGAGCCTCTTCCACCTCCACAGGTAGGAGGCTTCCCTGCCCTGGCCCGACGCCGATGTCCTCCAGCCGGGCGACGGCCATATTTCCGCAACACAGGACACACAATGCCCGACTCGTATATTTTCTCAGTACAGGACATACAAGACCCGGCTGGTATACTTGCATAGTACAGGACACACAATGTCCGACGGGCATACTTACGGAGCACCGGACGTACAATGGTCCCCCCAAGAGTCGGAATCAGGGGTGTAGGGTGGTCATCATGTGCGCCCCTGATTCCAAGGGACGGTGTAGGGTGCGCCGGGAGATGAAGACGGCACGGGTGAGCCTCCCTCACCTCCCCAGATGAAGGCTCCACTGCTGCACCCTGGCGCCCCGAACCAGAATGTCCTGCTCCAGCAGCATGATGCTCTGTCTTTCGCCATCACAAGAAGTTTCGTCCACTCCTGATGGATACGGCAAAGGTGGCTGCCACAGGGTCTCAAAATGGCGTCTGGGCCCTCGAAAGGCGGGTCTAGGCCGCTGGAGTAACTTTGTCCGAAATTGCAACTCGGGCGCTTGCCCACCTGGGCGCAAGCCCCCACCATCGACAAACATCCCCTCGACTTTGAAGATTCTACCAAAGTCCCAAGAGCCCTCGGCCCCTTCAGGCTTCCGGTGAGGAACAGTTGCATTGATCTCAAATGAAATAACCACGGCACAGCAACAAGATGGCGGTGCTCTCGTGTCTGCATCGACTTCCGTCTGAACCACCCAGGAACTTTATGGGCTAACGAACTTGAGCAAGTTCCGGCTGAACATCAACATGACCCGGTAAGAGAGACTCTACCCCCTCCCTCTCTTGATTGACGGTCCACACCACCAGCCCCTCTGTTAGCACAGTTTTCTTTTGAACTGCCGAAAGGGACTCTGGTCCAACCGCCAATTGTCGGGGATATTTTGCCCCTGATGCTACTTCCGGACTAAACCGGCCTCGCCCAAAATGGCGCTGGTATCAATGGAAACTAACGGATGCCTCGTGGTGTTCCTTAGCTAATGAAACTTGATGCACTAAGATATATATATATATATGAACCATTGCGCACTCGATGTTAAAGGGAGGAGGGTTCACTTGGCAAACATTTAAGAAGGGTTCCGTAAAATGTTGATTTCAATGAACAAATTATTTCTGATATTTGTTGTAACTGATACATAACGTCGCTTATGATGCACACCCGCGGTTTACATCTAGGAAATGTGATTACGATGAACTTGACTGTGTTTCCATTTATGAACTGAAATGCCCCTGATTCCTTCGTCACGCAATGAAATGTTTTTGGTTACTTGCAAATAATTAATTAGACCATTTTTTACATGTTCTTATGCTACAAAATAACCCCCTACTGTATGTGCTTCCATCAACGACATGTCAGGCCAAAATATGAATTGCGCTCTCACATTTTACGTACTGAATAATTCTACAAATAAAGGTCTTAAAAAGCTATGGATAGGCATCGCGTACTTTTGTAAATACGGGTATCGGTGGGAGGGTTTTTCTGTGCGCAACTGTTCTGCTTTTTTTTTTTTAAGGTTATCCGAGAAATGGTTGTTCGGCCCTGGGTTGATGGTCGAATCAAAGGTATGATACGCTGCCTCCAAGATATGCGACTGAGCTCAGGAACTGACGTATGAAGAAGGACCTCGACTTCTGAGGATGGGTAAAAATAAAACGGTGTGATTGATAAAATGTTATAAAGATATGGTGGTCGAAGGTACTAAGGTACAGGGTTGAACGAAGAACTGATATGCCTTAGAACATCACAGCTTTGGGAATGATTTAGGGATCCCGATGGCCGGATACATCTACAAAACCGGGTACCTCACGCTAGGCACCTCTGATTCCTCTTTTTAGCGTTTTCACTACACACGATCCTTAATGCCATCCTCGAACCTCCCCATAAACCACCTATCACATTGCCTGCCCCCATGACTTTAGGAAACCAGAACCCTAAGGGATTATATCCCGAAGAGATAAGTACGAGTATGTGGTAAGTAAAGGACTTTCGTGCCCATACATTTGATGTGTTCGAATGTTGTCCCCCTACCTCCCCTTTTTCCCCCTTTTTCCCTCTGCAGGTTACATTAGAATCCCGATTAGAGTATCATAAGGGATCTGAAACCACGTCACGCCCGATGCATGAAGACGGACTAGCGCTGCAAAACGGCCCAACAAGGACGCTCTACCCAATGCACGACCTTTTTACTTGATCTAATACTCTTCTGTCCCAAAACTGCATGCTTTCTACATCCTAACCCAGACCTGAAACGTCTAAACGTCAGGTAACGCACTGAGTAGCCCAAACAATACACGGTCATTCCCCATGTCACGTGTACTGTTTGGCCTATTGTCTGTCCCTCTCTCTCTCTCTCTTACTCTCTCTCTCCCTCTCTCCTCTCTCTCTCTCTCTCTCTCTCTCTCTCTCTCTCTCTCTCTCTCTCTCTCTCTCTCACTCACTCTTCCACCCCTCCTCACTTTCCCTCTTCCTAGCAACTGGCACCTAATTGGCGAACCTGGTGCACCTCCTGATTGGCCCCAAATACCACAAGTATTTGCACAAATTTGTCCTAAATAAAATTGTATCGATACCACGTTACTACCTCTCCTTTTCTACTAAAATATGGATGAAATTTAAATTGGCCAATAGGAAAGGGACAGGTAAGACGACTAAGGTTCCCTAAATTTGACCCACTCTGAGGGAACTATTTGTCAGTGGCTTCTATGATAAAATGTGTCTGTGGTAATGCGACCATCCCCATTGACAATTGTCTCCGTACCCCAAGCTGTAAGAAATGATCGAGACACCCCCATCTACCCAAAATGCCCCCAGTTTGGTATCAGCTGCCCTGAACGAGAACTTGAAAAACGCCCCTTGCTCCGATCCGCTGCGTTTCTAATCGTTTTTCATAAGATCCCACCTTCCCCGAGGATAAGTTTAATGATTATCGCAAACCATCCCCCGAGTTTTTGTAGTAACCAGGTTGCGAGGATTTATATAGAAAGTTAGAAAGATGTATGCAAAGTTAAAAATTAGATCGAAAATCGAAAGACCTTGTTGCTGTAAGCCTTGCTGAAAATAAGATGTTTTGATGTAATGAAGACTTGTTTAGCCTATGTTCATCCCTCAGAAGGATGCCTATCAGACTATGGTGAATAGCACGTTGCACTTTTTTGTAAAATACAAGGCCCTGAAGACCAGCCTAGCCTTGCAAGACTCGTACTAGGGAAATGGGTCTCTGCCAGAAGAACTGACATCTACTATAATAGACAAATGACAAATGAACGTAATAATCATCAAAGCGCCAAAGAATTAGCCGACAAAAGGAAGTTGTAAGGAATCCAGCAAACCCATCATCAATTGTTTATACGGTAGCCGCAAAAATCTCAAATGTAGCGAGTGCTTACCCCTGCTGCTTGGTGTTGGGAGAGAAATAGATTTATGTAATTACCTTCTTCTGCAAAATCTCTAAAGACTGTCTTTTCAAACTCATTTAAGGGTATCACTGTCGGAGGAGAAAGAGACCGGATGTGGGAGCACGCGGCCTGACTGCGGATTGTGGAACATCAGCGACGGAGGCCAAGGCGAGACCACAGCAGTAAGGAGTCGCAGGACGGGGCACTGCTTCAAACAAAGCTAAGGAAAGGGCTGACCTGAAGCCCCTGCTCTATGATCAACGTGTGCCAGAAAGTCCCCGCTCTCTGAACATGGTTACGGACCCGCCTGTCGCAGACCCTCCGTCCCCCTGATCTGTTCCCGACTTGGCCTTGCTCCATCCCCTCCTCCTCCGACCTACCATAAGGACTGTTCACACCCGCACCTTTCCACCCGAACTCCCAAGTTCCTCCAAATCCTACTGAGCTCCCCAGAGAAGAGTACTCCCTGCGTCAGAAGGGTGGGAGCTCCGACTAAATAGACCACGAACTATGTTAAATCCCAGAACGGTGACCTAGAACTCCACCAAGGGTCGCCCCCGAAGAAAAGATAAACAAAGTCTGTGGTTCTGCCCGCTACCAAGCACCTTGAAGATGATGGAAGCAACAGGAAATGCCCACCACAGAGACTCAAGAAACGAACAGATCTCACAAATCAGGAACAATCGCATTTTTATTGCAAATCTATGCTCTGCATTACAAAAGAAAGTGCACCTGCTCCAAAACAGTAACGCATTGCTCCTATGAGGTCTGGCGAAACAAGACAAAATGTACCCCTGCCCGCAGACCTCCAACGACTCAATCCACATGAACATTCCTATTGACAGACCGAATTGTGATCCCGGTGCTTAACAGTGCCAACAGAAGACGACAAAAAGACAACGAGAACTCTGATATTTTTACTATCTCTCCTTTCTCTCTCAACCACCATTGGACTGACTATGCACCCGCCGTATACAAAAAGGACTTACTTATATGATAACTTACCAGTTCTTATTCTATGATCTGTACCCAACACCCTCGCTACATAATTCTAGTCTGATATTGCATTACGATGACTTTTTTTGCAACCAACTTAACGATGAACCCGCCTACTAAATGATGAGATTTTTCAATATGATGTTTATAATGTGATGTTTATGTACAGTTCTTTCGCCTAAGTCCCCTCCCCCTTACTTATGATCGCTGCATATAGGTGTAGATAAGAAATAGGCCAGCAAGATGTCTTGGAAATGTTAAAGGGAGGACTGTGAAAAATAAATACAAACTTGGTGAACATTATCGGCGCCATCTTGCCCCTTTCCCAAGCCCATTCGTGCGCGTAAGCGGCAGCCATTTTTGAGCACCATGGCCTTCCTGCCCCTCGCTGATAGCCAGCGCGTCTCTCTCTCTCTCTCTTAACCTCGCAAGCATTCCCCCGCACGCTGACAGCCCCCGCTCTCTCATGCCTTGGGTCATAAACCCCTCTCCAGCGCAGCTTCACCACGGAATCCCATCCTGTTCCCAGCGCGACACCTCCCCTCATTCCTTTCATGGCCTCGAACCCTTTTGATGCAAACCCCCTTTTCCTGTGTCCCCGTTTGTCTTCCTTGTTCCCAAGCCGCCACCTGGCCCTGCGGATACTGTTTATTACCCGTACAGTAGGAAGCTTCCCCTCCCCATCAAAAGATCCCCGAACCGATCAAAGCCCCCACCCCATGAGATCCGATCAAGCCCCATGCATTCCGTGAATCGGCGGAATGCCCTGCTGTGCAACAACCATCACCTGTTGTGACCGGGGTGGGGAATCCAACTGTAAATGTGTGTGGGAACGGGCCTGCAGGGGAGATTCCGAGGATGTTCTTTCTAATACTAAAATGTTGCAAGAATGTGTTATGTGCAATAAAGGTCGTAAACCCTAGTATAAGAGGCCAGGCCTCAGAGATGTAGTTAGAGCACCTCGTGACGATACTTGCTGTCTGAATTGATGTGTTCTCCTCCGGAGAGAATAAAATCCTCGTTTCCTGCCTTCCAGTCTCCAGCGCCTGCTTCTTCATTGATTAATATTGGTGGGTCATAGAGGCGATACCGCCGGGCAACATAAAAGGGTCTTTGGTTACCGGTTGTCTTTGGAACCCTTTTTAACACTGTGAGAACCCTCTGATAGAAGAGTTAGGAGGGTTGAACAAACTGGTTGTATGCCAGGCTTACATGGATTAGCACCCCTGTGACACTCCTGCATCATCATCAGGTGGGGAGCTAAAAAAGGTAAATTGCTGATGCCAAAGGGTGTTATACCCCGCACCATAACCTTAGTCCTAAAGTTACAACTTCAGTTGCATCACTTCCAAATGTCCATCCTGCCGGGACTTTGTTTATGTTCAGGCCCGAACTGGGAACCAAAGCAGCCCTGGCACTTTTGACAGACAAGCCCCCCTGCTGCTTTTGTTACTGGGGGGCGATATTGCAGCACCACTGCAAAACCGGGGCCCAGTCAAAAACCATCCCCCACCACTGCAAATTCAGCACCCACCCTTTCAATGTCCCAGGAAAATGCCTGATGCCCACTACGACCAGTCCGGCCCTGTTTATGGTTGGAAAGAGCAGGCAGAATTTACCGCCACCTTAAGGGCAGAGTACCAGATAGGCTTCAGGCAGCGAGAGTGTGCAACACTTGGCGATGCCTGAGAGCATTTCTTCCTAGTTTCGCGAAAATACTTTCCATTTTCATTGGCGGGGGATTAAGAAGGCATGAGAGGTGATACCGCAAATTAATCCTCCATTTTGTTGAGTAACAACGTTTGATAATGACAAATGCAAAATAAATTAATAACGATGCTTTAACACTCATAGCCGGCTATTGCTACCCATAAAAAAATATAAAACACGGCTTCATTGCCAATTTCAAGACCATCTTAACCCCTAAAAACGAATGAAACATTACCTTTTAAAAGTAACTATTTTCTAGGATGAAATTCTTTCACAACTGTAGACGAGCCAAGCAGCAGCCAGTCTGTAAATGTTGTCAAACAATTTGAAGTTGGGCAAACTTAGTCCAGATTCCCCAAAATACATATATTGGAGTTTAAGTTGCTGTGACATATCCTTGTTACCTGGTGATTGACTGCGTTTCCCTGTGGCCCCTGAGTGCAGACGTCTTGCCAGTGTTACCTTTAGTGTCTCTCTGTTATCAGATCTCAGTAGTCTGGGGTTTCACCAGCCTGACTCCTTCTGTCCCCCACTGCATTCATCCCGACTTCCTCTGTGCTGAAAGTCAAGCTGCCCATTCACAAAAAGCCGGGCCTTATCTCTGCACCTCCTGACCCCGCATCATAGCGGAGGGGATAGGGTTTAACTTCTATCTGGGCTGGCAGGTGAGAAAGTCCCTGGGAGCAGCGCCTCTGGGGAAAACGAGCGAAGCATTTACCTGCAGGCCAAATACAGGGTCTGATGGCCACCACTAAACCCTAACTTTTGTGCAGTATTTACAACTGGGCATGAATACAGAAGTGCAGGTACTCCTTGTCCCAGAGTTTCTGTAAGTTGCTGAGAAATGGATTAGTTTGTGAATATCGAACGCCGTATATCGACGGGATAGAATACTCCGACAAGCATATCGGAGGACAACATATCGAAAGGGAAGATTGTATAGATTTTCCATACCTAACTGCACATATACGTCAGGGCCGGACTGGGAAGCCAAACCAGCCCTGGCAATTTTGATGGACCCGCCCCCTTGCGGATTTTTTTTACTGGCGGTTGATATAGCGGCCCCGCTATAAAACCGGTCCCCAGTAACAAAAACGGCCCCCACCACTGTAAAATCAGACCCCAGCCGCCCGGGGAAACGCCTGATGCCTGCTTTGGTCAGTCCAGCCCTGATATACGTCCCATGGTGGTTTATACCTTCAAGGTACGTAGACGTAGAGTTAGGAATCGTAAGTACATCCATACCACCCACTGCGCACCTACTTCATCCATATTTTGTCACTCATTATTCTTGTAACATTAATCTGTCTTGTAAGTATTCTACCTTTCGATATCCCAAAGTAGATTCAGAGAAGTGCCAGTATTTTTCCATTAAAAGAATTGGTGCAGTGCTGGTACATCTCTTCCAAATTAAACAAGTGTGAGCACTGAGTACCTAGTAGAACCTGCCCATGTAAAGCACTGCTTATAAACGTAGACCTTGTAGTTGAAGTCTACGCTGTGCGAGTCTACGTTTTCGCCATTTGATAAATATGCCTGTGTTGGCAATATGAGGCAGAATTTGCCACAAAGATGGCTATTCGCTTTAGAATGCTGTGTGCAGATTTTTTGTTTGAGCTGGAGGTCACAGTTCCAACAGCCTGTGAGGTGTGTATAACATCTAATCTTTTTGATGCAGATAACACGAGTATCGTTGGCCTGGGCGATAAATAATATTAGCATCAAGACACACAAACAGATTATATTATAATTAGGGCTCCCAGTTTTCCATTTTTACAGATAAATATAGACAAAAAATTGCTTTTTTTTCTTTCTGTAATTATTTTTAAATGCAGAAAAATATGGAAAATAGGCCTTGTTTTGATGATTTTTTTCTACTATCGATCATGAGTGCCAAGTCTGTAGGTGTCCAGATTGAGAGGAAAGGGAGAATAAATAAGACAATAGATTTCCTAATTAAGCTTAGTTAATTGCAGATCTACAGTTATTTATGATATTCTACAATGCAAGTGTTTTCAGATAACACTATTGCAATGTCTGCTGCTGAAACCTTTTGGACAGTCAAATGCGAGCATACATTTATTGGTTAAATAAATGTGGAAAAAAAAACCATTGCAGCTTCATTTATACAGAAAGCACAATAATAAAATGGATAAATACAGAAAAAAATTGCAAAAAATAAATATGGATAAATACAGACGGAAAAGTCCAAAAATTAATACCATAAAACCGTAAGTCCTAATTATAACTAATCATCAATTAAATTACATTTGAATGCACTTTGAACAGAACTATTATAAAGCCACTTCTTTGCAGAATGTTCTATTTTCTATGTGCACATAAGCTTCTTTTATCACACTCCATATTGGTGGAGCCAGTTAGGCAACAAACACTGCAAGCTTGACAAGTACTGGGAGGAGTGGGTGGCCAGCGGATTGTGGAAAGGTATCCCTGGCCCCTGTTTGGAAAGAATTCAATCTCTCCTCTGCGTAGACTCACATCATCACTTGTCGATAGGAATCAGAAGTGGTCCACTGGGCTAAACGGGGCTCACATTCCTTCCAGGGCCGTCCCATTCTGGAGATCTCTCAGGGGTCCAGAGGAGTGCCCCAAGGACTTCAGTGTCTACCCTCCTCTCCTTCCGGTCAAGAGAGGCTAACAATTCACAGAAAAATGCAAAACCACCTTGGTTAAAATGGTTGTCGGCACACAACCATCTTGCATAATGTCAACCTGCTGTCCATCATCTTTACTTTAATTTTGCATTGAATATGGTCAGAATGCACAGAAAAGAACATAAAAAAATTTAAAACGACTAAAACATATTGAATTTAGTATATATTGTGCACTATCTAAACTCTGCTCACTTTTCTAAACTACTGTTTGGACTCTTACAACAAAATCTATTTTTTTATCTGGCCAGTTATCTGCCAGTTTTATGTTCCTTGCATATCTTGAATATACAGGCGCAGAACAAGAATGCCAGGCTGCTTTCCACAATGTAACACCATCCAACCGTCCGCCCATCCATCCGTACTCCCACACAAACACACCCACCCATCCATCCATCCATCCAACTATCCATTCTGCCATCCATCCATCCTTTCATCCTTCTATTCATCCATCCATCCATCGTCATGCCTATTAGTGTTAATCAGTCTTTAGCATCAATCAGCCATCAGTCGTCCTTCATCTTCATTATGCATCATTGACCTTCATCGTTAATCTTAAATCACCACAATTATCTGTGGAAATAACTTCATGCATAATCCACCCATATATATATGTATATATATATATCAAACCAAAGTTGTCCTCGATAAGAACGCCACGCACAGAGGGGGTTGCTGCACATCACCTCGCAAGCGGCAGCAAGATGGCAGGCTGCTTGTCTTCTTTGTGGCCATACGCGTTTCGAGCTCCCTCGAGCTCTTGATCACTGGCGGCATGAAGCAGGACACAGGCAGTGTAAGAACAGCTAAATTTATTTTAAATGAGAAGTCCCGCCCTTGTGGGCGCACAGGCATGCTGGTAAAGGTATATATATACAAATATATATATATATATATATATAGATATATATATATATATATATCTATATATATATATATATATATATATATATATATATATATCTATATATATATATATATATATATATATATAGAGAGAGAGAGAGAGAGAGAGAGAGAGAGAGAGAGAGGTAGATAGATATAAAATGAATATATATATACATGCATATCAACACACACATATATACATGCATATATATAGCTATATATATATATATATATATATATATATATAGAGCTATATCTATCTATCTATCTATCTATCTATCTATCTATCTATCTATCTATCTATCTATCTATCTATCTATCTATCTATCTATCTATCTATCCATCTATCTATCTATCTATCAATGTATATATATATATATACACTATGTTTTGTATGTGAATGGGTGTATATATCTATATCTTATCTATATCTTCTATTCTAATATAATAAAGAGAGAGCCCAAACCTTTGATGAGGTAATCTCAGGAACCACAGCACCAATCACAAAACCCAATACAGCGTTGGAAAGGGTAGTTGCATCAGAAGGACATAGGCTATGCAGACGCCCACCATATACATTTAAAAGGTAAAAGAACCGTGCCAGCAAAGTAGTCCCTTGTGGGCGTGTCTGCGTTGTGCTGTGGGCGTGCGCTGGGGCGTGACAAACGCTGGGGGCGTGTGGTACATTTTTCCCTTCATGCCATGTGTCATATCGTGTGCTAGTCCCTGCTCCCTTTAAATACCCCTGCACCACATAATCATAACCCACCCTTACTCCTTAAAATACAACAACACCCTTAAACACTAACCCATCTTAACCCTATAAATATACCCTGTACCCCAAAACCCAAACCTATCCCTAAACCCTAAAAATACCCCTGTACCTCAAAACCCAAACCTTCCCCTGAACCCTAAAAATACCCCTGTACCCCAAAACCCAAGCCTGGCCCTGAACCCCTAAAAATACCCCTGTACCGCAAAACCTAAACCTAGCCCTGAACCCTTAAAATACCCCTGTACCCCAAAACCCAAACCTATCCCTGAACCCTAAAAATACCACTATACCCCAAAACCCAAACCTAGCCCTGAACCCTAAAAATACCCCTGTACCCCAAAACCCATACCTATCCCTAAACCCTAAAACTACCCCTGTACCCCATAACCCAAAACTATATCTGAACCCTTAAAATACCCAAACCCCCCAAATCAAATACCTCAGTACCCCAAAACATATACCTCAGTACCCCAAAACATATACCCCTATACCCATACTTACCATATCCAAACATTAAAAAAACATGCTTTTACCATTCATGCATTTAGAACGAATTTCGTTGTAAATGTATGCGTGGTAAAATCATATAAAATGTAATGCCATGCGTTATAATGGCATTGCGGAGTCATGGTACTTTCGTGATGAAAGTATGCGGAGTGATGGTATGCGAAAAGAATGTTGCAGAATAATGGGTGTTTACCCTCTCCCGGTAAATAAATTGGTGGCACGGCGGCCCACATCTCCAGCAACATACTCATATTTTTTCAACAGCCATTTTAAAAATGCACAGGTCTCTCTCATTGATGGCCAGCACTGACATACACTTTTAGGCACACCTCCCGCCACAAGTTCTAGAATTGCGAACTTTAGAGCTGGGGAGCTACGTTCGAATCTCGGCACCAGCTCAACATGCTGTGATTCCAGGCAAATCGCTTTGTCTCCCAGTGCCTACCACAAATTAATGTGTTCTTCTGTAATGTAAATTGTGCTCATGCCATGTTGTCGAGTTCGCGCTATATAATTTTGTGAGGAAAAATAAAGTAGGGAAACTCGAGTTCACACAATACTGGACGCGCACTCTTAAGTCCATCAGCAGTGCACTATGAATTGGAGCGTTTCACAGGTCTGTCACAGATAAAAAATGCTATCAAAACGAAATCCATACTTTTGGCCGGCAGCAATTCATACCCGGACAACGTCGAGACGGGCTGCTAGTGTATATATATATATATATATATATATATATATATATATATATATATATATATATATATATACGCCCATTCACATACAAACATTTTAATTCATGGAGTAGCTGTGCCATGGCCAGTGTTGAAGCACGGGGACAGGGAGATGGGTGGGCATTTGTCATTTGAATAAAAGCAGGATCCCACGGCATGAGAACTCCAGTTGGAAAGTGATCAGTGCGGCGGGTGCTAAGCAGCAGGCACCTGCAGGACTTCTGCACAATGCACCCGGCTACACAATTCCGTTTGATGTGCAACCAAGAAACGCGAGGGCATGGATAGTGTATCCAACATGAATGCACACTGGGAGAAACTCAAGAATCAAGGATTCCAGGAGAAGGCGATGCTAAGGAAGGGATGCAACAAAGCGAGCACACTATGTGTAAAAGCTAATCCCCTCCACTTGAATTTCTTGGTATTATCTTTCTTCGCCCACAGCAGCATGGAGACTGATCATCAAAAGGTTTCTGCCCCTGTACCTACATGTGCTATTTCCAACTACTGCCACCAGACACATTTTGACTGCACCTTCAGGTAAAAAGTTATCAGTAAAGGTTTAATTATAAAAACATAAATACAAAAAAATTGCATAATGAGTGTCGGAGTAAGACAAGACAACACGGTGAAGCTAAATATTCAAAAAACGTTCACTAGTCATTGTACAAAAAGATCCTAAACATTCTGTATATTTTCTTATAGATATTATGTTAAACATTGTGATTTGCATGTGGATGAAACATGTAAAAAACATGAAAGTAGTACTCCACTACAATGCAAAGACTGTTTAAAAAACATGAAAGTAGTACTCCACTACAATGCAAAGACTGTTAGCGACAAAAATGTGCATTTGGAAAAAAAAAGAAAACATTTATTTATAGGACAAAAGTGTTTATTCTTGTTTTCAATATATTGATTTTTCTGATTTGAAAGCCACCTACAAACAATTTTAATTCCATTTCAGTCCTAAAATTCAAATATGGGAAAACCCTGACTCACAGCACATAAAGAGCTCATCCATTGACAGATATAATATTCGTGTTTTATTGCTGTACTCATAATTCAAGCAATAGGTCATACATTGGAATTGATGGTATTGATAGTTTAAACACCCAGAACTCAATAGCATTACAGTGATGCACCTCTTCATCACAACAGCACTTTATAACATCACAACAGGGTTAAAGTGCATCTCAATAGTTCTGAATTACAACGCAACATTGCCCTATGTCACCACCATAATGCCCATTCAATTTCATAAGAGAAAAGCATCATGCCATCACCGTATGCCTACATGACACCACGTAATCCTCAATGACACCACAGCTGGGCTCAGTGACACTACAGCCAAGTTATATTACATCAGAGCAGCGCTTAATGACATCACAGAAGGATCAGCGACCTGACTCTAGTGCTCAGTACCATCTCAATTGAAGCACACATCATCGCTAAAGTTTTCAATTAAATCAGATTGGGCTAATTGCAACATAGAAGGAGCTCCATGACATCATAAAAAAGTTCTCGAAAAAATATTTTATGTTTAGTTTCTTTCTTATTACGTTTTTTAAAAACCACAACCAAACAAACTTTTCATTTTGTTAACTTGATCCCATGGCAATCACAGTCTTTACATTAAGTCACAGAAATTTCAGGAAAATAATGGACTCGAACCACCCTTTAATTTCTGGAGGATCCAATCGAGGACATATTTGTATAGGGCTGAGTACCCCAAGCCTCTAGCTTTGAAGCACTCCAAATTCGAGATTTCACTATTACACAAAGTCTATAGCACACTTTAGCACACATTTCATACATCTTGAAATGGTTCACACCATGCACGTATAGGTCGTTAATGTGCTATCAGCATCAGTCAATCAATTGAGTTATATATTGGATACATTTTATTAAGTCAATAAACTGATTCTCGTTTCCTCCTTGATATATACATAATATGTTTGGGGTTAGTTCCACTAGGTCGGAGAGTGAGCAGCTGAAAAGCTGAATGAGATCAGCAAACTGAACCCTTGAATGCATTTTAAGGTGTGTATTTAGTGTTCGTTGTAGTGCCCGATTTAGAGAGTGATGAATATGCATGACATGCAGGACACAGCAGTGTTCAGCACACGGCACCCTTCAGACCCGTCCCTAAATCCATCATCGTCATGTCTGAATGTGAGGCAACACAGCTGAAACCCCTCAGCGTTGACCACACTCCCGACACTGTCAATTATGACACACATGTAAGTCAAATATTGATAATGTTTGTGGTGAGGGATTTGGCCACTGAGGGTACGATTTTATAAAAAAAAATGTCTTTTTGTAAGCCCACTCCCTCATCTTTGTACTTATGCTGCTGGTTTTCCAACTCTGAGAGGGCACCTAGGCCTGCTGACCTGACCTCAGGGCCAGTGTTCGAATCCCTTATAAAGTGTATGTTGATTTGGCTATCCCCAATAGGCATGTGCTGACTTACTTATAAGTCCCTAGTATATCGTACCCAGGGTACCAAGGGCATGTAAGGCAGACTGTCCACTCAAGGCTGCAGCACTGATTGTGCCACCTTGTTTTTTGACCAGGTACAAATTGGCTCCCCGCCTGCCATTGCAGACTGGAAGGTCAGTGTTTATACTGGCAGTTCAACTTTGCCATTCAAACCAATGCCTAAAGCACCTCTTCCCTTAAAAATAAATGTAAGTCTCCCCTAAGGAAGGCCTAGAGAGCCCTAAGGCAGAGAGCTGTATATTGTTAAGTGGGACATGTATGGTTATATATGACCTTTCAGCAAAACCACTCAGATTGTTGTTTTGCTTTGGAAAAGGTAATAGTCCCAGTGGTTAATACAAGGTTGCAGGCTGGCAGCCCCATCTGGCTAACTTGTGGGACTACCTAGCTGGGTACTGTAAGGTATCACATTAATTGAGAAATTAAACCCAACGTGATACCCGGGTCAAATTTAATGTCACCATTAAAGTAAGGGAAATTAAAAAAAGTTGCCACTCTGTGCCCGAATGTTCCAGTAGCCTCACAAGGGCTATGACCCACCGAAAAATGTCTGCTCGGCCGGGGAGTGGTGTGAATGATGTCCAGGCTTAGGATCAAACCCAGCCTACCACCGGGGTGAGGTGTCAACTCCCCTTCACAGGAACAAACTCAGAATGCTAGCTCAAAAGTCAAGCTTCAAAGGGGAAGCTGCCTTTGATGGACAAATGGTGATAGCACTCCACAGCGGCTGGCTTTTGTTCCTGTAAACTACCTAGAGACAGGGCCAGAGAGGGAACACTCATCCCCAAACCGGTTTTCCCCTGGGCGTATAGCTCACAGGTAGCCAAACCCCTAAGGTAGGCCACCAAGCTCCTAACATTTTAGTATTAGACAGAATAGTGCACTTTGGGATTGGGAGGTGCCACACATTGCCAGAAAGTCATCACCAGAAAGGAGGGGATTTGGTAGCCCATTGGCTACTGGCCACGTGGTCTTCTGGGCACTTTTCTAGAATAAATATGGCACTCCTGGCACACCAAACTGCAGATTATGCCGGATTTGGAAAGCGGACCTTAGAAGGATTGCCCTGATGAAATTGGAACTGCACAAAGAGAGCGTCTACCATCTGCTGGACGGCATCTGCTGCACTCTGGGCTAATACAGTTTGGACTGGGCCTGTGACTTCTAGCTTCGGGAAAGGGTGATCCCCAGACCAAAGAAATGACTCAAATAATCCGTCTGCTGATTCCCTGGAACCAGCGCCAGATACAATTTTGCTGAAGAAGCACAAACCGGCAAGTTGCTTGCTACTTGAAAAGATTTGCTGCTATCTGCCTCTGGGTGCCCCAAGAGACCAATCCTCAGTGGACAAAAGTTGCACATGTGTCAGCTAGGTCTGGGAGTGTGTCAGAGTCCGGATTGGTCATCCAAGAGTGGCACTAGACTTCACTATAGGATTTTCCCCAACTACAGTGGAGACCAGAACCCAGCCACAGTTGGCATTCTAATGTCTTGAAGAGGACGTTGTTGGGCCGAGATCTCTATTGCCAAAGTTGCCCCACATCACCTGTGAACCAAGGATCACCCCATCGACCCCACTGCAAACTTTGAGCGTCTTTTTATCCCGCATCCCCAGCATCAGGACCACGGCGGTCGTGCTGTACAGGATGGCACTGGTCTGAAAAATGCACTGGTGACCAGGTAACTTTGCACATTTTCCCCATTGGCCCCTAAAACCTTTATCTTGTTGGATTTGGCCAACCAAGTTAGCCAGAGTAGCTGAGTTAACTTTCACAACATACTTTTGAAAATGTTCTCAACTTTTTGTAGACCAATGCTTGTTTGTGGTCGATATTAAAAGTAATAAAATCTTTAAAAATCTGTATCTCCGGAACCATCCGGTAGATTTTGCTCATCATGGACTCTAAAAATTCATTAAAATAGATTAAATTTTTATGAATTAGTCCCGTGGTTCTTTTGCGCTGTGTGGCTTTCCTGTTTCTTTGTTTGGTACTGTTAAATCCTTTACACTAACTTCCTATGTTCAAGCCTTACTACTCAAAAGCCATAGCTATCTGGATTGAGCTTATAGTTGTTCAAACAAGCCTGACTGGACCACAGAAAGTTTTGTGAGTATTGTCCACGATAAGGCCCCACAGCCAAACCATATATACACCCAAATCCTCACAGAGTGAGACTGTAATGTTATATCTTATATTCCACAAATTGACCTTCTTGTAATTAAGCCTTTGTACTCAGAAGTAAAATGTGTCAGTTTCTACATGGGTATTGATCCGCTGACCAATCTTGAACTTAGACTCAGTTCATGCAGCAGCACTTTCAGCAAACACAAGGAGCAGACATTTCAGAACAGCATCTTTACTCCTAAAACATTATGATGAGTAGGGCCTCCTAGCAGTACCACAAGGCTATACTTCTAACAGTCTGTCTGCTGCAGAATGTCACATAACATCTGCATAACTGTATCACAATCAGCATTTAACCCCAAAGTCGCATTGAAATTATTCTGCTATGTTCAACAACAACAGATGATTCGCCACTGAAATTCCCACCACCCTTCGACTGCCAAAACATACAGCTGAGAGGCATTTGCAAAAATCCCAAATTCTATATGACATTTATGAGGCACTACCACACAGCCGCAACTTTACACACACATACGTATTTGACAAATCAAGTAAAACATAATACATCTTATCTAGACTTTTAGGAAAAAAATCCATTATTCTAAGTAACCCAACAAAACACATGAGCCACATAGTAAAGTTAATGAGATACATGCAATGTCCATAAACTCATTGTTTCTGGAAATGTGAGATATCACAGCCATGAAACAGGCCTTTTTCTTCGGAAACTTTCCTAGAAAATATTGGGGAAGTGTGCTTTGGGGAATGTCTGCCTTACTGCAATAAAGATTATTCACAGAATGATATTGAACCTTAAATTTAATGATCAAATGAAATATTGAAGCTCGGTTTCATTCACCACCTAACCTAATTCCAGCGAGGCTTAAAAAACAATGTTGTTACATTTTTAAGAATTTAACTGAGCTTTTTTTTTTGCTTCTTATCCTATTTCTTATGAAAGCAGGCCCAGCCCTCTGCGCCAGGTTGCTCCTGTGCTCATACCTTCCAGCTGCTTCACCCTTCGTTTATTATTTTTAAACGTTTAATCATTTCCAAAAGTTTGAACACTCATTCTTCCTGCAATAAATCGAACAGCAAACAACAAAAACACCAAATGACAGTGCTATATTTAAAAAAAAAAGAAAAGCAGGAGGAAGGCAGTAAATAAGATGGTCAAACGACTTCAAACTGAAAAATAAATCTTTAGCCAAATAAATAGAATTTGGATTGAATCGTTGATTTGCAAGAGTTCTGCTCCTTCTGGCTGTTTTTTGTTTTTCTAGGGCAACATTAATCGAATTACATTTTAATTCAATCTTTAGCTCCTTTTGGGGTTCGTGGTGTCACACTCTCAGCCATGGACGAACTTATCCTTGGATCCAAGGCTTCTGTCTCTGTGTGGCATCTCCTAGGACATGCGACTCCAGCCTGGTGCTCCCCCGTCGCCCAGCAGTACTTCCCTTACATTCGATGGCACCCGAGTGGAAGTATCCGACAGATGTACAGGAACTCGCGCGCGCGCACACAGTTGCCAGAACCTTCCATTCAATCGTCTTCGATAACAGGTTATCTAGAGAGCAGCCCGCGGGTCGGCCTCCCGTAATGGGAGCGGGCTGGCAGTTGACTGAAAGCTGATTCCTGTCAGGAGGTATTTTCTCCCGGACACAGAGGAGACATTGTGCCCCACGGTCCGCCGAGTGTGGCCTTGGCCCCTGCCAAAAGCCCACCTTCCTTCGAGACAAAACAGAGGCCCCCTCCCCGCTGTCAGCCCTATCTGCGCCTGTTGAAAGGGGATGTATGCGGCCAGTAACGCTGCTGAGGAGATAACTGTCAAACAGAATGAAAAACACTGCCTATCTCCCAAGCGAAGCAACTCAAGCGCTGTCAAAACTACAACTCAATGCTCAACAGGTCCTGGCATCTGTGAGGTCCGCCGGTGGCTGCCCCCTAATACCCTGCTGAAAGAAGAGGCCGCGGACGCCGGAGGAATTCGGGAGCAGGGTTTCACTGGCGGGAGCGCGCGGTCTGCGCGGAGGACGTGGGGAGCGTCTGGGGAGCCCTGATGCTCAGGAGATACTTATTTAACATTGGATGTTTACACCAGCTCCTAAAAGCCTTTCTGAGAAAACGGCTTCTTGTTTGCTTCTATTGATTAAAATCAATTTCAAGTCGGTACCCTTGGTAGGAATATAGGGGCATATTAGCAAGCCTGGGCAATAAAATTATCGCCGCTTTATTGGCAGGAAACTGCCGATAAAGTGGCGATAATGGGCTTGATAATATGCTCTATGAAATTCCAATCGAAGCTCATGTTAAATGTGAAGGACATCTAATTCCATAGAGCATATTATCAAGCCCATTATCGCCACATCGACAGTTTCCTGCCGATAAAGCGGCGATAATTTTATCGCCCAGGCTTGATAATATGCCCCATAGAATTTGACTATTTGAGATAGAGCAGAAGACACATCTCTTTAAAGAACACCTCTTCAGGGTGCAGTAACAGTCCACTTCCGCCCTCTGATACCCGCTGCCCGTCTATTCGCTATCTGACTGTGCCTTTGACCAGTACAGCACTACCCTGCCTTTTGGCTAGGTTAATAATGCACAAATAACACATGCATATATACTGTTAAGGTGGCACAGGGTTGTCTAATCTTTGGATTTTTCTACCTGGAATCAGACTTCTTTTCCTAGTTTCCTCATTTAGCCATGTTATGAGATCCTGAGGAAATTAATTTATCGCCCTGTGCTTCAGACCTGCCATATTTTACATCTATGAAAACATAGAAACAGACTAAACAAACATAAATAATATTTTTTTTTATTTTGCAGATTTTTATATAGCGCAAACTTGACCCGAATTGGGTATCAGAGCGCTTTACATAGCACCAGTTACGTTACATGAGAACTCACATTCATTTTTTGTTAGGTACCGGGGAGATTAAGTGATTTGCCTAGAATCACAGGATGTTTTAGCGTCATTACCGAGACTTGAACCCAGTTCCCCCGATCTGAGGTCGAGCGCCCTAGCCCTTAGGCCAACTCCTATATATATATATATATAAATGTTAAAAGAACCATAAGTTGTTCATATTCACATCTTTTTAATCGGTGGGTCATGAGTGGAGGTGTCTAGCTGGAGTGTCATAGGATCCCAGCAGTAGATGTCTCATTCTGTGTCCATCTCTCATCAGCTTAATCAACCTCAGGTAACCAGTTGGTCAACAAGCTGGGCAGCTTGTCCCCCCTCCCCCCGCCACCCCCCACACACACTGAAATGCATTGGGCTGCACACATATTTTAGAAGGACAAAGAACCAGTTCTAGGTCTCACGAATTAGCCTTTCCCACCATTTGAGCGATCAGCACTTTTCTCGTAGGTGTACAATTAACACCATTTTTTTGATCTTCCTAAAAATCCTGCTGACTTGGCTTGCTCCCAACCCCAATCTTTGGTGTCTGTGTGCCTGGCAGGACATTTAATGTACAAGGCTTTCATGATTTACGTTCACTTAAGAGCCGTAGGTGAGGGAGCAGTTGACGCACGTGTTTCTGATCAGGACAGCGGCAGTAGCAGCAGCCGGACCCACTTTGATTCTCTTAGATCCAGAGAGGTGCTGCTTGACAAGGTAGAAATACCTCTTACAAGTACGGATAAATCACAATTGTAAGCAAAAACATGAGGTACAGCAATCCTTTTTACGCCATTTGTAGATCATGTGATATATTAATCTCATAATGAAAGCTGCACCATGCATATTCCAATAGTGTGCTTCACAGGAGTCAAAAAGTTGAAAAGTAGGGTTTCCTGCACTATAGGTTAATGTTTCAATAGAGTGAGACTGATTCTGTAATATCCAAGGATGTCAACAATCGCTTGGCTGCAGGGCCATAGCCATACTGACCATATCACTAGAATAGTGTTTGAAATAGTATGATAAAAAGTCCGCTCCAAAAAGTCAATCTCGACGAAAATAATGTAAATATATGAGCGCAAAGTCAGTAGCACATGGAAAGACCAGCATGCCCGTGAATGTTGTTGAGCATTGCTGGCGAAAGTTCTCAGCGGCTTCGGCAACATCCTTATAAAGTCACCCTAGACCACCAAAAGCACTATGATACCAAAGCAGTGACAGACTGTGCACTACACAAAAGCCCAGAAAATAACATATCTCTATGAAGAATCCTCGTTCGGGGTAACTTCCGGAACAAGGGGTGAGAAGTGATCCCCAGAGATGCTAACAGGAGCTGCACTGGACATCTTAGAATTTGGAAAACCGGCAACACCTATAGATAGGCTTTCTCTTTATTCCTCCTATGGTGTGCTGATTTTCTGGTGAATTTTGATATGAAATTAAAGCTCTTTCTGTTAATTTGTCTATTAGCATCTCAGTGACTCTTCCCCAGTGTTTACTTAGCTATGAAAATCTCATATCCACCAAAAGAATATCTGATTTGGACCCTTTGCAAAATGCATCTCACTGTTTAATTTATACCAAACAATTACACTTAAATGTTGTTTTTTTTCAACTCAATGGGGCAGTGGTAGCCGAACTGTACTGACTTTCCTCCATGTTTAATGGCAGAATGCATCTTAAAAAATCACAGGTATATTTCTGTCCTGGGCAATTTGTGAGCTATATCAGTGTCTCTTTTAGAGGGGACTAAAGGTGTGTGTGTGTGGGGGGGGGGGGGGGGGGGATACAGTCCCAGAACATAAATAAGAGTTTTACTTCACAGTGCTCCTTTCAGAGAGATGGACTTCTAAGCAGATTACTCACTAATGTGCACATTTCCCCCCACATACCCTTAATTTTGCATGCTACACCCCAAATAATCTCTCATCTATGAAAATTGGCCATATCTTATGATGTCTTCTGGTTCATGCCAACTGAAGACACCACATACCCCAAAGTCATCTTTAGATCCTATCTGTACTCTCCCTCAAAGAAAACCATGGCCTCAAACCTATTGACAACAAAATCACAATAAGTTTTTTTCCCTGTGGGTCGCGAAACAGGGTATTGTATATGTTCAAGCAAGAAGAGAAAAACTATGACAAACATCTGATGCTATATATTTGCACTTGTGTTTCTTCATGTACACCTGTGTCGGTCTAGAGTTCATTAAATGCCCCCTCTTCCTTACTACAAATTTACGGTTTGGAAGAGCTCACCCACTTTGGGGTGAACTGAACAGTGATAGGCAGAGGCCCCTGAAGGTCCCTAAGCACCCCGCTCTCACTGCTCTTTGGCCTTCTAGGAGTGAGTGGGTAGGAACACATACAGCCAGCATCAGGAAGTACATCATGAGAAAGTGGCATGACTGCACAGGCAATATCGCGGGAAAGGGCAGATTATTTAGGGCGGAACCATCTTTGTGTCAACATTTTCATTCCATGTGATTCCAGACCACAGGTTCAAGGTTACTTTGTCACCCTGTTGCGCACCGTTGATAAACACTAGTGGGCATTGTGTGCAGACCGCCATTGCTCTCACTGCAGGAATTTTTATACACACTAGAAAAATACGCGAAATTTACTGTAGTGGTGAAGGGCAATGCCGTTCAGAGTGATCTTTACAAGAAGGCTCACTCACTCAGCTATAGAATCCCACTAGCTGGAGGGAAGGACTTTTAGCTGCATGGGCCTATTAGCTACCTGCCAATCACAGTCTATCATGATGTCTGGGTCTATGGCCCTTCCTATCCTTAACTGACAGATGTCTCGAGTTATTCTCTGTAAATTGACAGCATTTCTTCCACTCCTGGCTTTGCATTGCAACACTTGTAGTTTTGTGTTAGGGATACAGTCCTACAAGTACCATAATGCATACATAAACCCCAAACTTGAACAGCTACTCACATGATCCCACAGCGATCTTCTATGGATTATATAAAAAAAGGCGACAGCTTGCATAATACGTGGCAGGAAAGTCACATTTTGTGCAAGACAATGGAAATTTTCAAGGAAATTTGGTAGAGGATATAACCTACAAAATAATTAGAGGCCTCCTCCTTGTGTTTTTTTAGCAACAACAAGATTGATGGGGTGCATATGTTTCTCAACTGAAAAAGGCGCCATTTTATCCCCCTTCCTTGTACAGAATTGCATAGTTCCCGGCATCAGAGAGACTCACTTTGCTGGATTTCGTCAGCTTGACCATGTATTTCTTTTGTTTGCAAAAACAACATCTCTTGTAGTTGGGAGGGGAAGATTGGCTCGATACTGTGATACTGTCTCAGATCACTTCTTGTCTTCCCCACCATCTACCCAAGTGTACCCAAATGTGTAAGTCAGAAGCATAACAACTGAACCAAATAGCCCTTCCAAGCACACAAGACAGTTCAGTGACTAAAGGAGTCTGCTACAGACACCTCTGTGGGACCTGTGGCTATGTTTGACTCCCTCTGGGACTTGATTGGACTTTCATCCTTCAAACATAATTACACTGTCACATTCTGAGTAGCATCTGTTTAGCTCAGTCATACCTTTCCAGGTTCAAGCACTACATAATGTCAAGTTTGTATTACAATTGCTATGAAAATAGAATATTTTCTTGTGGTATCATATAACACAGCAATTGATCTTTTGTGAATGAAAGGCTGAAAATATTTTGTCCCTTTAACTGGTATTGTGGCTAGAAATAGGGTTTCTGTACTGGCTGTTGTCTGATCTTACAGTACCTTGTTCAGCAAGTGAGCTGGCTTTGTGTTTACTTTCTTGGCTGATGCCATGCACATCCTTTTCCTGAGGTCATCTTTTCTCTAAATTTTAAGTTCCTCAATACCTATAGACATCAATGTGGGCATGAGAGCCAAGGCCTTAGCTATTAAATTATCTTATTACCAAATATAAAGTAGGAAAAAAATAAAAAGAGGAAAATGGAAAACAGTTGCAAAGTAAGATAAGGCGACAAAAATGGAAGAAATAAATTGGCTTGAAAATTCCGTCTTTAGTGCCGACATTGGCAAGACACCCAATCTGATAGCCTGGATCATGTGCCAGGATGCTGTTTCGACCTCATTACCTGGACTGTCAGATTGCTCTAGACTACAGCAGTGGCTTGTAAAGAGCATGGGAAAAGCCCCTGTGTATTTTCAGGACTCCAGGAGAGGCTGGGATGGGAAGTTTTTATTGCACAGATTACTGAGTTAGCTCAAATGGAGAGCTTTAGGAAGCTCACAAGCTTCAATAAAGGCACAGCCAAGAGTTTTTATGGCTTTTTTTGCATTTTGATGAGGTGTTTTGCCATTTGGATCACAGGTGTATGGAGCTGAGCATTTCATTGCATTCTCAAGTATTAAAGATTGTCATTAGACTGACTTTTTTCAGTACCACTTTAAACCCATCTCAAGCCACTCATGATTTGTGCATGATTTTGCCCATCTCAAATTTAATTCTCAATTCCATGTTGTTTCCAGTTAAAAGAAAAGGCTCAAAGTTGTTGCATAGCTTCTCTCTGGGAAATATATTTTATGAATTAAATAGAACATCGGTGTGGATAAATGTCAAAAAAATGCAACATGCAGTGAGCAAGAACTTAGCCTTCACTCAGCAATGAATGAAAATATTAGGCAACGCATTTCGGACACATTTTAGCATAATTAAGATACTCTTTAATGTACCCCTGTAATTGATGCAGTGAGTGTGAGTAAGTGGCTAAATGGTCCCGTTTTGACATGAAATGAAAAGTTAATTGTAAAACCATTTAAATGTTCTAACTAGTCAGCTGTTTTTTAGTTTTACTTTTTGATTAGATTTTCGTGAATATCTTTCTTTAGCATTTACAGTCGTAGGGGGTCATTAGGATCGCGGACGGACTTGAGTCCGTTCGCGACTCCTGAGGAGGAGGGAACGTCCGCAGGGGCTGCGGCGTTCCCTCCGTGCAGATTAGGATGTGACCGCCAGGGTGGCAGTCACATCCCCTATCTTTATCATTGCGGCAGGTGCAGCTTCAAGCTACACCCGCCGCATTGTTAAAAATGCATGCATCGCATTTGCATGCACAAAGCAGCAGGCACCGCGCAGTGCCTGCTGCTTTGTGCACGCAAATGCAGGGGGTACCATAGGTACCCCCCATGCGCACCCCCCACCACCCCTTCACCCAGGGGGCCTGCAATGGGCCCCCGAAGTGAATGTCCGTATACTTTTCCATGGCAGAAAAGCCGCTGCGGAAAAGCATAACATTTACACCATCCTAATATGGCTGGCGGTATCTGATAGACACCGCCAGCCATGTTATTGCTTTTCCACCGCGGTTGGAAGCCGACCGCGGCGGAAAAGCTGCGGACGGAATCCCAGACCCACCGCCATCCTAATCTGGCGGTGGGTCTTTTGAGGCTCCGCAGAGGATTCTCCGCATCCTCCGGGACAGCGGTAGCTTCCGCCGGCCCGGAGGATGCGGAGAATCCTCCATCGTAATCGGCCCCTTGGTGTGTATTTGATGTAAGGAAATCCAGACTTCTAACTTTTGGTCGCCTGGCATAGAACTCACATGTAGTCCTCACTTCTTCTTATCCTCACATTCAGTTAGTTGTATGATTCCACATTTTTTAAATCTTCCCAATACTGGGATTGAAATGAGAAAATTATATAATGCAATCCATTGTAGATGTTTTATTTTGTATGAGATAAATGAGATCTATAATATAGAAACAGTGGAAAGGTTTTCTATTTCACTTTTTACTTTTGCACTGCACAATTAAAAATATGTGTCCAATGGGAGGTAGAATTATGAATGGTCCAAAATGGTGCCTTATAAAATGAAAAAAAAAGAATGACTATATGGTGTTTAGGTTTTGCTATTATTGTGTGTGATGTTGCTAATTCTTGACTTTTATGAACACAATTGCTACTGTTCGGAATGCAATGGATTGTGTTTTACTTGTAATTGTTCGGAACAAAATAAGAATGAGAAGCTGATGTTCCGTAGTATTTGGAAATAATTAGGGGAGAGGATGTAGCTTTACGGCTAGAGCCGTCGACCTCGGACCTGGTGAACTGGGTTCGAGTCTCGGCAACGACGCTCAGCATCTTGTGATTCTGTGCAAATCATTTGTGGCCCATTAGGATGGGGGGTGGACTTCTGTCTGCCCGCCACCCTAGCGGTGCTTGGACCGGCCGCCAATGGTGCGGCAGTCCCGCACCGGCGATTAGGATGGCACCGCCACCGTGGCAGTGGCATCCTCCATTCCCAGCATTGTGGCTGGCAGTGCCCCAGCCATACTAATTTGGCGGGGTGTAAATTGGTGGCGGGCGGGGAAGGATGTAGGGCGGATCGCCACCGTCATGCAGGCGGTGGCGATCCACCCTACATCCTAATGGACCCCTTAATCTCCCTGTGCCTATCAAAAATGAATGTGCTCATCTGTAACAAAACTGGTGCTCATGTAAAGCGCTGTGATACCCGATGTGTTGGGTCTAGTTTGCGCTATTTAAACTCTAAAAAACAAAAACAATTATAGATATTTTATTTAAAATTGGACTGCTTCCAGCTTTAAAAAAAAAAAAATAAAGAAAAACATTCTCAAGGACAGTGCTTTTTAAATATTTTTTTTAGTGCATTTTGAAGAAATGAAATTATGTGTGCCAAATTTACCATCAATGTGCTATCACAGTGTTTGGTGATGATAGAGTCCTTTTACTTCTGTATTGGAGTTTCAGTTGTCAGTATAAGAATTATGATTATTCGTTTCCAAAATGTGCCTATTTTTAAATAAAAACAAACATATATCACTAGTTTTCCTTAGTTCTGAAGAGTCTGGGGTATATGAGAATATTTGCAGAGACAGCGGGACTGGGGTTATGAAACGTCTGATAAAAATGAACAAATGTTGACCTCAATCTCAACAGTAAATAAATCCTATAAACCACTAAAAAAAAAGGGGCTGATGTGTACTGCAAGAGCTACTAGGCCTGAGTTGCCACTAACAACAAGTTGTTTTGGTATGCCACTTTATAGTATACTGTTACCATTTATAAGAGCTTTAAATAACATATGATACTATTACCCGATTTAATGGTACTCAATTTAATCTTTTTAAGACTTTTCTTTTCATCCAATGCTTCTAGTCCCCCATGGTCATTTCCTGTGATGCCTTTTGGTGTCTCTCCTATCCATTCCAGGCACACCATTCGCAAACAGGGTCGACTCGCCCACACTGGTGAGCCGTGTGCAGCCACTGTAAAACTCAGCTTTCACAATTTTCTATCCAATTATGTAGCATCCCTAGTCCTTGGGCCAATCCTGTGCGGTCTATCAGTAAATCCAACCTGTTGTCCAATATCCTTTAACCCCTTCACTGCGGCGGCTATTCCGCCGCAGTGCTGAGGGGGCGGGGCGGAAGAGCGGTGGGCGCATGCTGGTGACGGAACCGCTCCGTCACCAGTGTCGGTTGCGCTGTGCTTATGACGGAGCGGTTCCGTCATGGCCCCGCCCGCTCAATAGAACGCTCAGCGCAGGCGCGGAATTCGCGCCGCACAGGAGCGTCGGGCGGGCCATGACGGAAACTCTCCGTCATCAGCACAGCGCCACCGCAGCTGATGACGGAGTGGTTCCGTCATCAGCAGGGGAGGGGTTAAAGATGAATTTTTAGGGAAAGCAATGTCAGCTTTGAGAAGCAGCTCCTTTTCTATCTTTTAATGAAGGGTAGCAATTGCAACAAAAATGTAAATCATAAAAAAAGTAAAGGAATCTATAAAAAAAGTAAAATCAGATCACCAACCTTCGTTCTTAAAACATTAGTAAAGAGAGTGGCAATACGATATTGTACTGTTTACAAGGGGTGGGTGAAATATGATCATTTGCTTTTTAAATATGCTAAATTTCTGGAAAAAGTCATAAAATTACACATAATTACTCGAAACACAAATCAATCATTTAGAGTTATATTTTTGTGCGACATGCATCATTGCGCCAATTTTTGATGCATTTTTGTACTGAAGAATTAGTTGCAATTGTTGCGAACAGCAGCTGTTAACTTTCTGGGGCCATATTACAGAAGTGCCCTGGGGGCGCAATGGGAGTTTGAGCCTACTTTGTGTGCCCGCGGGGCACTTTGGTATTACAGAAGGCACCTCAGACACTTGTTCATCCCCTTCTTCAATTCTGAAAGGGCTGGGGCACATAGAGCCCTAGCGATTCCTCAAGAGGGTGTCCCCTCATTTGCATGGGGGCGTGGCCCATTGCAAATGAGGGAATCCCTTTGCCTCTGTGCCCATGCCGTATTACAGACGCGGGTAAAGAGAACCTCTTAGGCGGAGCTCTGACAGGGCGCCGCCTAAAAGGTGGCGCAATGTCAGTGCGGCCCTGATTGTAGCCATCTAGCGGGAGGAATGGGTGTCCCATGCCCCCCTCAGAAATCCCCTTGCAGGCGGGTGCAGTCACTCAATGCACCCGCCTGCAAGGGGATCTCTAATCCCCTTTAAAACACGGCGCGGGTTCAAAGCCACCGCTCAGTTTTTCACCTGAATGTGCATTCACTCTAATATGGCGCATTTTCCTTTTTGAAAGGTGCTTCTGGCGCAATTAAGGAAAGTGCGCCGTATGTTTAATACAGCCCCTGGTTGTTCCTGCATTATGGGTTTGCTGTGAACGATGCTGTAATTATTTGATGTAGAGTATTTTAGGAAATTTTGCGTAACAAGCATGATGCAAAATTATGCTAATTAAGCCCCGTAATTTACATTTAGCTGGGAACCTCTAGAGAAGCCAAGAGGCCTTCCCTTATATTGTCCTCAAGACATCCCTGCGCAGGAGCTGATAGCCATGGGGTGCTCGATAGTACACTATAAAACATATTAGTAACTCGACCGGCAGGCTGCAGTGGGGTGGGCGCCCGTGGGCCCTATTGGCAGGTTAGTGGGCCAACGCGTGAAAGGCAGCTTTCTTCCCTAGGCCCATCGGGCGGGTGGAAGTCGAGGGGTCGCCTCAGAAGCGCTGATTTATTTTTTAAACTCCTGTTTTTACAAGAAGTGTAAGATTTATGGGCTCTGGCGGGGAAGATGATGTAACCTGAGTAAATCAAGCAGCCATTTATTCCTAACCCTGCTTCCTCCCTGTCACTGGGCCCTGCAGCCAGCCTCCCAGCATTATACTAAGAGGAGATAAAACACAGGCTCGGCAGACATCTTGCAGTGATACTGGAGACACCGATCCGCTGTCTGATGTAGCAGTTTTGCCCAGCTGGCTCCTGCAGTCATGATGTCTTGCAGAGCACAGGGCTGCCGTCCTCAGAGGCAGAGCGAACTTATTGCAAGGACTACTCGAAAAAGCGCTTCGACGCCTGGCCAGGGACAGTAAGCACTATATAAATGCAATTACAATACAATACAATACTCTAATCGATGTGCCGCTCCGGAGAAGCAGCCAGAGGTGTATCTAGTGTCTTGTTTTCGGCAATAGTTGTGATTCCAGGTCCAAGGGCCACACGTGGGCCTCGCTCTCAAGTTACCCCCTCAAGGCCTAACTAAGAACGATCTAGCGCTCCAGACAACTTTTTCAAATTCGCACAGAAATTAATTTTGGGAATGTGCAGTCGAAAAACAGTTCCATGCCATACTAGGTCACTGGTAGTACTACATAATATTTCATAACATAGCCAAGCCTAACGACTAACACAATATGGCAAATACCATAACATAACATGAAATATAACATAAAAGTTAATGTAACGTAATGTAACATAACATTACATAGCATATACCATACCATAATATGAATAGCAAGGTGAAACAAAAAAGCACAACTGGGAAAGTAAAAGAAAAGAATACATGAATCTCCTACATCTTAAGAACTGAATCCTCCTTAGGCACTGATAATGAATGCCACTATTACATAACCTAATAGTACTCAGTTTATCAGGCGAAGAAATATAAGAGAAAGAGCAAATCAACCTGTGCCATCAACTGAACCAAAACTCCCTTCTGCGTCTGATGCATTACGTGACCTTGCCAGCCATATGTGCGCAATCTATAAATCACAAGTTGAAATCCCAACAGGGCCTACTAAGCGTTTAAATAAAAAAAAGCGAGTGATTAATTTGGATAACAAAAACATCTATTATATAAGGGCCAAGTGACAAACCAGTGTGTTGTGTGTACTTTATAAACAGTCACTAAGAATGATCATGCTGGCTAGACCGTAACATATTTGGGGACTCTTTTTGGTGACAAAGGCTTTCTACTTGTAGATTTGTATACCTATATGTCATTCTTCTGCCATGGTGGCTGTGTATACAGACGATGCTTACCTGCCCGCCGACTGGCCGTGAAGTTCCACAGACCTGGACCACCCAAGCATCACCTGCGCGTGATAGTGCACCTATTGTTCTGTTGGCACTCTAGAGCTTATCTGTCGGTCGCTGCCTCCACCAATCATCTGCTCAGGTCAATGAGCAGGTTGACCTATCACCTTTGACAGTGGACCTTACCTTGGTTTTATCTTAATTATTTATCTCAGGAGGTCAACAAGCAGAAGCTTACCCCTTTCAGCATCTACATGCTCATCTGCATCGAAGAGCCAGGTTGAGCGTTTACTTCGCGTGAGAGGGAATTGTGTCTTTACACAGTGATTTAATATTTATAGGGCTTGATTACAGTGTTTGTTGGTGTATTCCGACCCAGGAGTACCCCTGTTTACAGATGGGTTGGGATTATTAATTGGTAGGTATTTAATGCATCTGATAATTATCAAATATGTTAAATACCTCGACCTTTGTTAAATTTACGCAGGTTTAACCTGGGATAAAAGCATATGGTATTCACAGTACCATGCGGATTTTGGTGCATTAAACACCAAAATCTGCTTCTTATTCCCCAGTAACTCGTAAAACATGTTATTTATTGCATCCAATAAATAACATTCTGTGTTGTCATGTATCGGGTGTCATAAATAGCACTTAAACTTGTAATTAGACCCATAGACTGCTCAGTTGCATCCCTTCAAAATATCATTTTAATTTTGGGCGACTATACGATACAGTCACTATGACTCGGAAAAATGATAGCTTATCTGAGATGTTGATGGCTTATCTCACTCATGATGATATAGCTCAGTGGGTTGAGCACCACCTCCTGATACCAATATGTAAACTGGCTGGAAGATATGGGAGGCTTTGTATAATAAATAGCACTTTACAGTCTATGCATCTATTCCTACAACAATAAACACTTCTTAAGACGGAAACCAACTGCTATTTTATCGTTGTTTTAATTTTGGCCTTCTAAGCACTTCAAAACCACTGTTAAACAACATAGCATTATTTCTAACACAAAATGTGGAAAAGGTTACGGTGCTGTTTGCGTTTTTCACAACAAAGATTTGACAGTTTCTTTTCCCAATAAAGTTATTACCATGTAATGTGGTGTTTGCTTTGAAATTCTATGTCATTGGCCAGTTTGAGAAAAGCCACACTCTCCAAAAACTTGTAGTTCGGAAAAAAATGTGGTATAATTTTCCTCAATCAGCCCGGCTCCTGACTGCAATTACCCAAAATCTTTCCGAAGTTTGCTGTGATACACAAGGGACAAGCCCCGGGGCTCGGTGGGTGGCAGGCCCTCATCCGTCTTTATTTCAAGGTCCCAAATTAGTGAGAGCAGCAAAGAGCAAATTTGATAATCCATCCTAAAAGAAGTTAACCCTAGGCACTAGAAACCACAAACTCTTAAATTGCGAAGATAAAAAAAAAAATCGCTTTTTTTTTGTAGTGCAGTTAACAACATATCTAGGTTGGCTCTTCTTTGGCAGAGGGGGTTGACTGCTTGCAACAGAAGGATTCTTGTCCATACATGTCTATGAATGAAGATTCATTTCTGTTTCACCAGTGTATCTTTCAAACTATACACTACAATATTTTTGGGATCTTTGGTACGCTTACGTGAAATGGAAATACAGTGTTACAGGGATATCAGGAAAGTAGTGAAGTACGTTTACACACAAATATGCCACTTTGTGCAATTGTGAGGCATTCACAGTAAAAATGTATGCCAAATGTGCTATATGCAGGGAAAAGTCACTGCAAACGCATTTGACCCACTGAATGCCAGTAGTTGTAGTTCACAGTTAATTAAGCGCGTCCCTGTGCAAAAAAATTGACATGTGGATGCATGTTGCGCTAAAATACAATGACAGTTTCGAATTTCTTGTAATTACCAGTAATTTTGTGATCATTTTTCATGCTTACGTGAAAGCAAATTACTTGAATTTCGAACACCCCTAATTTGGTGCACAGGCAGCATGTTGTATTATTGTCTATTTTCCATGTTCACAGAATTTTGGGAGGAAATGCCTGGATTTCCCACCTATTTTCAACTTCATGGTTTCCTGCATTAAAATCCAAAGTGACTTTGGTAATTTCCACAAAAATATGTTTGAGCTTCGCCATGTGAGACTGCTGTTAGTCACATTGTGTGGCAACTCAGAAAGCTGGCAGTCATTAATACAAACAGAAAGATGAAAACGTAATAATGTTAACAAAACTCTTGAAAGATCAGTTCCATTAATGAGCTGATTGCTGTTTCATGGTGTGGGCAATGATGTGCCAGGTTATAAGTGTTGCTCCGCTAACTGAGCTATTTCACCCTGATGGATTGTATAGTGTTGCACCGGCGTTTGCATTAGGTGGCCTGTTTGGAGCAAATGTTGTGCGTATGCTAATCAGATAGTACAAAGGTAATGTTGCCCTGGTCAGTCAATACAACTAGAGATGCAAAATTGCCTGGTCACTTTTGGAATTCATGCAAACAAGCCAAAGATGTTAATACTATGCAGTTCTAAATTGTTCAAGATCAAAAGCTGAGTCATTCTGCAAGCACAGGGATAGCTGATTTTCAAGTTACAAATCTTTACATTGGGTCCATGTATTAATTGAAAGATGTCAAATGCTGATACATGGGGAATACAAAGTGCAATAAAAACTATGGGCCAGGTTATGAGCCTGGCGGTCCACGGACCGCCAGACTCATGAGGGCGCATCTGTGGCAGTCTCCCGAATGCCCGATTATGATTAGGGCGGCAGGACTGTCATAGCCCCGCTTTAGCCACCAGGGAACCGCCATGACCTGGCAGTGTTGAGGAGGACAGGAGGCCACAATTGTCTTGGCAGGACCGCTTCGGGGTTCGAGTTTCCGTCCCGCTGGCATTGTCATGAAGTTTCCTACTCCATGTACACCGTGGCAGAGAGGAAACAAAGGGAGCCAAGCAGGCCCCCCTGTGCCTCTTCTGTATGGGGATGCATGCAGGGGGGTACAACATATACCCTCCTGTATGCATGCACCCCATTTCTTGAAAGGTATGAACTTAACAATCCACGCCGTGCAGAAATAGTTTTTGCTGTTCCCATTGCAGTGCTCATTTTCAAGGCACTGCAGTGAGAACACCAAAAACAAAGCCCGCCTGGCAGAAGGAAACTCATAATCTGGCAGGAGGCCTGACCATGGCTCTGGCGGTGCAGCGGCGGAGTGGACCGGGCGCTGCACCATCAAAGTCGTAATCAGGCCCTATGTGGTTTTCACCAAATTCTACTTATCAATTTTTCTTCTTCATTGTCCGAGATGCAAATTGTCGAAATCGAATTCTTGCATTCAGGCAGCATATGCACATTAAGAACAATTCATTCTCTCTGCCTCTCTTTAACCCCTTAAGCGCTGCGCCCGTCCAGCGGCCGACGGCACCACTACCTCGGGAGTGCTGCCGTCGGCCATTGGACGTTCCAACTGCACCTGCGCAATGGAACGTTCAGCACTGGAGCTGGACGTTCCAAAGCAGCTAAGGTGTTAATGAGTTTATTGTATACTTTCAAAAGGGAATGTTTCAAAGTTGACATTCATTTGCCCCTATAGAACCTACCTTCTGAACTGTGTCTGAACATTGATGTTGCATTCATTCAAACAATCATGCAGCTTTGAATTCTTTGTGCATACATGAATTCCTCATCCCTTTGGTGTGTCCAGGCCAATCCATTGCAATAATACCTTCTTACTCCATTGACTCTCAGATTTCCCACTTTGTAGCACTGGGCTCATTATATTAGACCCAGAATGGGGCACGGGTGAACTGGTATTGCCAGATTTGAACTTATGCCCAGCTAGACTCGCAGATGTCAGCAGTGATACCTTAACTCACTGAGCTATGTGGCCACACAGAACCTCAATTCACTGACAAGAGAGCATATTCTGGAGCCACACCTCAAATTCAAACATCACTTTTTCCAACTTTAACAGCTGCAAGTTAACATTTGGTCGCCAACATCTTCCACCTCCTTGCTTTTGTCATTCACAATATTAGTGAAAAAGAAGAACAGGTTACTTTTTTTTTATACATGTGTTTTTGTTTCTCTAGCACGCGTGCTATAAAGTAGCAAAAGGTAAACCTGCCTCTCCTCATCTTGAAATGTGTCAGAGAATAGAAAGAAAATAAAAAGATTGCAGATGGAAACTTTTAATGTTCAGTCTTTTAGATTTTGAAAAAAGTTACAGAAGTTACTTTGTTACATGAAGTTACAAATTGCATGACTAGATGTTTCTGGGATGTTGTTATGGGTCATTCAGTGTCTAAAATGACATGATGGGTGGAACTTCCCTTTGCACTCTGAGATTTCCTGCACATATCTTTGTTCTTCCAGCCTCGGCCCATGCAGGTGAGAGCGGTGGGGCGGTGGGGCTGAGTGGGAAGATTTCGATGGACGATGACGAGGGAAAATTATTTATTTAAAGCTGTCTTCTTCCCCCCTCTCTTTCCAAGCCGAACGATTGAAGTCCAAGGTCTTCATTCCAAGTGGCTTGGGAAATAGGTCAGTATTTCCCCACCCTCAGAGTTACTTATATCAGTATCTCCAGGGTGGGGAAAATCCATTCAGTTAAGGCTTGGACATTGAAGGGTGTGGTGTTGTAGCAAGATATGCTGACTTTGGCATTGGAGAACGGTTCGAGTCTTGGCAGTCCGCTCAACATCTTGTGATAATTTCCAAGTGCTGAAAAGAAGAATGAGACCTTGAGAAATGTAACTGGTGCTCAAGTAAAGTGCTTCAATACCTTCTGGTGAAGTTTGCACTATATATATCTGCAAAAAAAAATTGATCCATGGTGTTCACACAGATGTCAGAATTCCGATGGGAGCTGCTAATTACAGTGACCGGCTCCATCGAAATTAAGTGGTCACTCATAAAGAAGACCTTAGCTCTTTTGGTAACTGCCTCTGTCCTGTTTCTTAATCTTTAAGAGATGATGCTTCCTGAACCAGACACATTACTGGAAGCGAGGCTTAACCAATTGTTTATTTAAAGGTAATGACACACATTCCGTTATTTTGCTGGGTGAATCCTCCATATGTCTTTTAACATTTCCCTGACTCACCACACTGTCTTGTCACCTTCATTCAGGATCTTTGGGAAACCCTAATTATGCCTTATGAGTCAAGGGCAGACATTATCTGGCTTTCTATCTTGCAATGAGGCATGCTTACACATGTTAGTATACAGCACACAAAAGATGTGGTGTACCAAAGCATTTTGCAATGAGTTAGACAAGTATTGAAAAAATGAAGAATTGCAATCTACAAAGATTTGGTGCCTCAAAGAAAAAAATGCACCTACTTAACAATCTACAGTCTTCAAAAGCAAAAACTGCGCTGAACAAATCAAGGGAGGTTTACAACATGTTAGAAAGTACTATGTGCCTCCATGAAATGCTGCCATTTCGAGAACTCACAGTCACAACTCCTGAATGGCGTCCCACGGTTCAGAAGGCTCAGACCAGCTCCCATTTCTCTGCTTGTACCACATGGCCTAGGAGATGGGAGGCTGGTGTAGCATACCTGCCAATTTAACAATGAATGTCACAGTGTGAGGAGGGGGCGTGGCCTTGGAGGGGGCAGGCCCTCATGCCAAGAGCTGCCTAAGGGGAACTCTGCCCCTCACCAAGCCTCCATGCCCCTCCCAAAAAAATAATAACAAAAGGTCACTGAGACTGTCACCCTTATTCTGGGGTGGTTTAACCCCTTCACTGCGGCGGCTATTCCGCCGCAGTGCTAAGGGGGCGGGGCGGAAGAGCGGCGGGCGCATGCTGGTGACGGAACCGCTCCGTCACCAGCCTCGGTTGCGCTGTGCTCATGACGGAGCGGTTCCGTCATGGCCCGCCCGCTCAATAGAACGCTTAGCGCAGGCGCGGAATTCTCGCCGCGCAGGAGCGTCGGGCGGGCCATGACGGAACTGCTCCGTCATGAGCACAGCGCCACCGCAGCTGATGACGGAGCGGTTCCGTCATCAGCAGGGGAGGGGTTAATACCTCTTAATGGGCATCAGCTGGTTACTTGAAAATCCATTGTTTACAGCGGTTTTCAGCCCATTTTCCATGCCACAATGTAATATCGGCTCCTCACTGGGTGACCATGTGAAGGGAGCTGAAAACGTGTGACACACGGTGGCACTGTGTGAGGTGGCAGGTCTGGTGTAGGGTTTGATAGCTGCTACTACAACAAAGTGATCTGCGCCATTGTATACGTTTGAGTGACACACTCATCCCGTGCTCAGCAATCACATAAACACAATTTAGAAAGTCTTTGCATTCCAAAATGGCCGTGGCCGGATAGAAGTGGAGTTTAACCACTTATGTTTAAATCAGAAGTGACCTCACTCTTCAGCCATAGTACACTGCAGCAAAGCAAGATCTGTATGGTGCATTAGAAGCCAAACCTGGTGTTCTTGTAAACATACGAGTTCCTCAAAATGCAATGATTTAAAGTTATTTTTATTGCAAAGATATTTTAATACATTTGAAACCTACCTTGTGTTTGCAGCTGCCGCACCAGTTCATCAAACCCTCTCACCTTACAAAGTGGGCAGCGATACAGCAGGGCTGACAACAGAGCTGACGTGTGTGTGCAAGGATACACACGAAGTTGGCGCACGGTGGTCAGGCGGCATTTATCACCCCACAAAAGGCATGCTTGTCTAAACTTGAAACACGACCAGCACACGTTTAAGAGTTGGATGGTTTGCTTTTAAATTTTAGGAACTCCATGAGGCAAACCCGGCGTGCAAAGATGGATGGAGGGGCTGGAAGGGGTCTGAAAGCTCTAGTGTTGTTCCACAGGCACTACTTTAATCAAAGCTGAAAGGCCCCCGGCCCAGAGCCCAGTGACAGATGATTCCACCCCGTAACGTTTCAGAAAAGGAACAGAAGAAGGTCTTTATCTGTGTGGTCTGTGCTCACTTACTCCAAGAGAACATTCCTGCTCCCGTCCCACTGAAAGCCACTTCTTGTTTGCTCGTCTGAGGGATGAAAAGAATCTGGAAGCCTGATACAGCCCCAAGAGATGTCATTTAAAGCCAAGGATACAGCCCCCACGTGATTGGCTTATGTCCCTTCTTGGTCTCATCCCCTGGACTCAGACCCCTGCTCCCTTGTTGTCTACACATGCTTCCTGTCCGCGCCTATTATTCAAGTTGTCAATCAATACAATTCAGCAAATGCTGGAAAATCAAGGTGCTTTATGTAGGCCGCGAGCAAACCGAACATGACTGCAATTAAGTTTACCTGGGATCTGTGCAAAAATAAATACAACTTCTTTAAGAGCCCATGGTATCAGATGCACATAGCGGGAGAGGAGTCGCCAGTAACAATTCTTCTTGATGAGAAACTAAATGCTAACGAAGGACCAAGGGTATTTTTGCATCACATCAATTGCTCACATGACTGATGATTGTTGGCTTTCCACGGTGAATGGTTTATCAAACAAAAGATCTGTAGGAATAAGCTTGATACGATAGATCAATTGGGCAATTATGTGGAAATGGGGTAGCAATCAAATCATTCTTTTTGCACTGAAGGATAACCCTCTTATTCCAAACATGCAGGTAGTTTGAGTGGTGTGCACTGAGAATGACAGTTTTGGTTCAATCTTATGCACGTCCCGCATAAATCTTATGCATTCTACTCAATTCTCTACCTTCCCTATTATGCGAACTACCCAAGTGATCCAAAAAAAACTTGCCTGCACTCCTTTTTCACTAGCTCTAAACGCCCAAAGTTTGGATTGTCCCTTCTAAATATTGTCGAAACACATTTCAGATTTTCTTGCAAAACAAATCATGTAGCAGTGAAGTCTTTATGAGAAGGATTTTGTTGAAAACCACCAGAGAAACCTAATGTCTACATGTCACTTCGTGATACACATTTTGAGGAGCAGCCTTCAATACATTCATGCTTTTTAGTCCATTGCACAGAAAGTCATAAACACAAGAGCGGGATAAATATTTTTACTCTCAATTTTCCATTTGGATCTGCAAATTCAACCAGCGTAGAAGATGCTTATCATATAATACAGCATGACAAATTACAAAACACAGCCTCATGGCATTTGACACAATTACTTTAGCAAGTCAAGTCAGACATTTATATAGCGCGCTACATACCCAGAGGGTCTCAAGGCGCTTGAGGAAGGGATGGGAATTACTTGTCGAATATCCAGGTTTTAAGTTGCTTTCTGAATGCTAGGTGGTTCTGTGTGAGACGGAGGTGAGTGGGGAGTGAATTCCAGGTTTTAGCTGCGAGGTAGGAGAAGGATCTTCCTCCCATGGTGGTTTTATTGATGCGAGGAATGGTAGCAAGGGCTTGGTTGGAAGATTGTAGCTGGCGAGGGGGGGTGTAGAAGGAAAGTCGTGTGTTGAGGCATTCGGGTCCAAGTTCGTAGAGTGCTTTGTGAGCGTGGGTTAGGAGGCGGAAAGTAATCCTCTTATTGACGGGGAGCCAGTGGAGGTTTTTCAGGTGGTTAGAGATATGGTCTTTACGCGGGATGTCTAGTATGAGTCTGGCTGATGCGTTCTGGATGCGTTGGAGTTTTTTCTGGAGTTTTGCGGTGATACCGGCGTATAGGGTGTTTCCGTAGTCCAGGCAACTTGTAACCAGTGCATGGGTGACTGTTTTTCTGGTTTCGGTGGGGATCCAGCAAAATGTTTTTTTGAGCATGCGGAGGATGTTGAAGCATGAAGATGAGACTGCGTTGACTTGTCTGTTCATAGAGAGTGAGGAGTCCAGGATGATGCCCAGGTTCCGTGCGTGGTCCGTCGGGATGGGTGCTTTTCCAAGGGCCTCTGGCCACCAAGAGTCATCCCAAGTGGAGGGGGAGGTGCCTAAGATAAGGACTTCTGTTTTGTCTGAGTTCAGTTTCAGACGGCTGTGCTTAATCCACTCTGCTACTTCTTTCATACCTTCATGTAGGTTGGTTTTGGCGATGTTGGGGTCTTTGGTGAGTGATAGGATCAGTTGGGTGTCATCTGCGTAGGAGATGATGTTGAGGTTGTGTTGGCGAGCGATGGTCGCAAGGGGGCTCATGTATACGTTGAAGAGGGTGGGGCTGAGTGAGGAACCTTGGGGTACGCCGCAGATGACTTCAGTGGCCTCAGACTTGAATGGTGGGAGGCGGACCCTCTGGGTTCTTCCGGTGAGGAATGAGGTGATCCATTCCAGTGCTTTTCCTTGGATCCCGATGTTTTTGAGGCGCTGTAGAAGAGTGCTATGGCAGACTGTGTCGAAGGCTGCGGAGAGGTCTAGGAGGATGAGGGCGACTGTGTCTCCATTGTCCAGTAGAGTTCGAATGTCGTCTGTTGCTGCGATGAGGGTGGTCTCCGTGCTGTGTTTGGCTCGGAAGCCGGACTGTGAGGAGTCGAGGGATTTGTTGCTTTCGAGGAAGGCGGCAAGCTGGTTATTGACGGCTTTCTCGATGACTTTGGCCGGGAATGGAAGGAGCGAGATGGGGCGGTAGTTTTTGAGTTCGGTGGGGTCCGTTGTGGGTTTTTTCAGAAGGGCGCTGAGTTCGGCGTGTTTCCAGCTTTCCGGGAAGGTGGCGGAGTTGAGGGAGCAGTTGATGACGTCTCGGAGGTGTGGTGCTATGATGGAGTCTGCTTTGTTGAAGATGTGGTGAGGACATGGGTCTGTGGGGGATCCTGAGTGGATGGAGTTCATCAGGCGGATGGTGTCCTAGGTGGAGATTGGGTTCCAGTCGTTAAGGATGTTCGAGGGGGGTGAGGGTACGGCAGGAGATTGGGTGGGATGGTCTCCGGGTTGGTTGTCGAAGCTGTTGTGGATGTCTGCGATTTTGTTGTGGAAGAACGAGGCTAGGGAGTCGCAGAGGGCTTGAGAGGGGGTGATATCATTGGAGTTTGCTGAGGGGTTGGTGAATTCTTTGACGATGTTGAATAGTTCCTTGCTGTTGTGGGCGTTGTTGTCTAGTCGGTCTTTGAATGCGGCTTTCTTGGCAGTCCGGATCAGTTGGTGGTGTATGTGGGTGGCGTTTTTGAAGGCGTCCCTGGTGCTGGTGTTTGGGTATTTTTTCCAGGCCTTCTCGAGGGAGCGGCAGAGTTTCTTCGATTTCTTAAGATCATCGTTGAACCAGGAGGCGTTTTTGCTGCCAAGTTTGATTTGACGTTTTTTCGGCGGTGCTAGGATGTCGGCGCTGTTGGATAGCCATTGGGTGAGGTTAATCGCTGCTTGGTCGGGGTTTGAGGAGTGGGCAGGGGGGTTTTGAAGAAGCGATGAGGAGATCTGGTCGATGGTGATTTTGTTCCAGTTTCTTCGTAGAGTAGGTTGAGGTTGGTTGTGAGTTGTGGTCTTATTGTAGATAAAGTGTACGCAGCTGTGGTCCGTCCAATGTAGAGTTGTGGTGTGGCTGAAGGAGACATGTTTGCTGGAGGTGAAGATAGGGTCGAGTGTGTGACCTGCGATGTGGGTGGGCGTAGTGACAAGTTGTTTGAGTCCGAGGTTGGCGAGATTGTCCCGAAGGGAGGTGGTGTTGCTGTCGTTGCTCTTTTTCAAGTGAAAGTTGAGGTCTCCCAGTAGGATGTATTCCTCTGAGGGGAGGGCGTGTGGGGTGATGAAGTCAGTGATAACGTCGCTGAATTTTGCACGGGGTCCTGGAGGCCTGTAGAGGAGAGTGCCTCTGAGTGTGGTCTTGGGGTCGGTGTGGATCTGGAAGTGAAGGTGTTCGGCGCTAGCGAGGTTGACGTCTGAGCTGGTAGAGATGCGGATGGAGTTCTTATGGACGATAGCGATGCCTCCTCCTGTTTGGTCGGTGCGGTCCTTACGGATGATTTTGTATCCTTCTGGGATGGCAATGGTGATGTCTGGGGCTGATGAGGCGTTCATCCATGTTTCTGTTAGGAAGGCGACGTCGGGAGAGATGGTGTCTAGTAGATTCCAAAGTTCGATGGCGTGTCTGTGGACAGAGCGGGTGTTGAGCAGGATGCATTTTAGGTAGTTGGAGTCAGATCTCTGTTTTGTGTCCGTGGATGAGGAGTTGATCTTGCTGCCGTCGAACTTGCAGGAGTTGCAAGAGAAGGGACCATGGGTGTGTCCAGGAGTGGCTTGGACGCAGTGGGGGAGTCGGCCGGGGTTAAGGGCTAGGAGGGTGGTGGCATCGTAAGTAATGCGGGGGAGGTGGGTGGTATGAGGACCAGGGGGTCTGGCGCTGGGCACGGTTCAGGCGCGGACGGGCGTAGACGGGCTTACCTTTGGCGCACCTTCGGCGCGCATGGGGCGCGATCGCTGTGCGTGAACGCTGCGCGAGAATGCATCTGTCATATATGGGTAGTGGGAAGGGGAGGGGCGAGGGAGGATCCGATGGGAGGCGGTTGCGTGGTGGAGGGGGCGGTCTCAGGGCAAAACAACAACAACACAGCAAATGGCGGCGATATCACGAAAGCAGACCGGGTTTGAGGAAACTTGGGGCCAGATGTAGGTAAGTAACATTTACCGAATCTTAATTACCGAAACTTACCGAATTTTACCGATTCGGTAATTAAGATTCGGTAAATGTGAGGGGTTGGTATGTAGGGAATCCAGATGTTCCCTTTTACCGAATCGGTAAAATTCGGTATTTACCGATTCGGTAAATACCGAATCGGTAAAGCCTATTGATTCCTATGGGCTTCAAAGCCCATAGAAATCAATAGGCTTTACCGATTCGGTATTTACCGAATCGGTAAATACCGAATTTCACAAGGGTGCAGGGGGTGTCACTTTGACACCCCCTGGCACCCCCTAAACAGGATTGGGTGCCATGTGGCAGGCATACAAGCCCTAGGGGCAGGTCTGCCTGTCATATGGCACAGGTGTGCATGCACACATGTGCATGCACACCAGAATCGGTATTTTACCATCAAATAGTATTTGATGGTAAAATACCGATTCTGTAATGCTTGTGGGACTCAGAAGAGTCCCACCTACATATCAATTTTACCGAATCGGAAAAAATACCGATTTGGTATTTTACAGAATCGGTAAATTTACCGATCGGTAAATTTACCGATTCTGTAAAATACAGGGCCCTACATCTCAAATTGCATTTACCGGTCGGTAACGGCCGAATTCGGCCGTTACCGACTGGTAAATGCCTACCTACATCTGGCCCTTGGAGCGTAATTAATAAAACACGATCCCAAACAGTGAACAAATGCAGCTTTCATGCACAAGGGTTAAAAAACTAAAATATATGCTGGTACAGTTGCGCACAATCAGGCAGGCACGTTCGAGCGCTAAGCGAGGGCAGCGGCGCTATGTAAGGCAAATGTGTAAGTGAGGAGAACAGCGTTAGGAAGGCTCAGCAGCGCAATATCTACGATACCAGGCAGCTCTGGGTAGGAGTCAGCGAGGGCAGGAGGGAGCGACCGTTCTCAACCAGGTCGAGCACACAGAAAAAAGGATGTCATAACAGAAAAGACACAAATTGATGTCTAAACTTTTTCAATGAAGTCAACAGTGTTATAAATGGTGGCTCAAAGGTCCTTAGTCTGATATACAGGAGAAACACCCCTGACGAGCTATGAAAATGTGGACCTCAACTCTTTTCTTCCTCTCGAGCAAATTCACTTAGCCTCACTGCAGGTCTAATTCTAAGGCAAGGCATTGTGGGACCAGTCAAAACAAGGCAGCTACCTATGGTGCCACAAACAGGAGTTCTATATTGCCCCCAAAGTAGGCAATTACATCTTCTGAAATGGAGAATAGACGGTAAAGTAAAATATTATCTAGTGTGGCGCAGTAAACTTTAGTAGAAAGAATCAGACCGGAGCTAGAGGAATTTGTTTTTCCATTCTTCGTGAAGAGTGGATTATTTTAACCAGAGTTATAGCAGAGGATATGAGCAGCCATTATCTCAGTGGACACACACAGCCATCTTCTGTAGACCTGCTTGTTGACCTCAAAGTGGAAAACTGCAACAGTCAACACAAACAATGTGGATAGCATGAAACAAAACATACAATTTCTAAATCTTTGGGGTGACAGGTGACAGAAGACCATTGGCCAACAGATGACTCTGGTCAACCTTAATAGCCTTTACGATGTAGCTGTTTGTTGCATAATCTCAAAATATCCACTCAGGTCAGTACAACCTGTTGTATATTCCACCAGGGGGAATTAACTGAAACATACTACAGTGGAATGACAAAGATCTGCGAGCAATATACCAAATATTTACACTCATAACATTTATGATGGATAGATTATGGATGGAACTGAACATTTAATTACATAGAACCCATGCAAAAACATGTTTTCTGTTATCTCAAAATGTAGGCAGAGGCGCTATTTCGTAAGTGCCTGAACGTGCAATTGAGCTTACGGTAGCAAATTAAGAAAGTATTCATGCAAAACATTCCGGTGTTGATTCCGGATGTTGCTGCCTTTTTCCTTGTAACAGTGATGATAATGCATATTGAAATGTCTAGGCCAGTTTGACTCTCTCAGCTAAGCGCTCTTCTCCCAGCCGGGGCCATGGGTACAGACTATGACTTTCCATCCGTAGGGTATTAGATTGAGAAGTCAAGGATACATTATAAAGGATTTTCCTGGGTTTTGCATTTGAAAAATTCTTTATTTCTGTATTTGTATTTTTGTATACTATTATTAAATGTCACAGACGCTCTGCCTTCCAACTCAAGCTGATGACACTCTATTCTGAAAAGAGACTATTTTGATTTATTGATGTGGGCCTGTTACTAAGTGTTGCAGCTGTAATGTTGACACATTGTTGGTAACTGAAAAAGTAAGCAGCAAGATTTCTGTGAATAATTTAGACTGATTCTGGGTAACACCCCTATGACAGTGAACTCACCAGTGCTACAAACTTCCAAGACCAATATCAGAGGTGAATAGGTCAACAAAGTGAATCAGCCCTGTGATATTAAAAACTGATATTGTACATCTTGGGCCCATAGTACTTAAAATATATCACCTTCTGAGGTTGTCATTGACTTTCATTGGAAGGTGGTAATCTTGGGCAAGGAACGTTTGGAAAAGGAAATACATTGCTGCTAAGGGGGGTTTGTGAAAATGGCCAAATGTTCTTCTTTACTACCAACCCAGCCATTGCACTTGGTGACATGCTCAAACATCAGGCAGAAATGTGCCAGGCAAGTTGAAGATTCTCCACCAAGGAGGAGCCTCTGTGGCCCCTTCCTCTTGGGTGGATAGAGTCCCTTGGGGACCTCTGATATACAGAAAAGGCTCAGGTAGATCCAACAATGTTCCACGTGCGCATTACGCATATGCAGACTAGAAAACATTGTTCTGTTTTTGGAAGGGGTTCGCATGTGCACAATAGGCAACATAACAAAAAATCTGATTTTGTTATAGGTGATGTAATGCACCCTCACGTTTTGAGGGGGCATGCTTCTATGAAAATACAGGCTCCACCCACCCCTTCTGAAAGCGGAGGAGGCGTTCTCATTTTTCACACAAGCTACTGAAATATCCTGGAGGTTCTGAGGGATAATTCCTAGTGCATCAAGGTCATTTCAGATGTGAGTCTGGGAAATGTACCGGCTTTTTGACACACATTGGTCTAGAGCACTGGCTCTTGACCTGTGGTTGAGGAACCAATGGTGGTCCCCAGCTCCTACTGAGGGGGTCCTAGACTGCTTAGAAAATGAAATATTATTAATGAATTAATAAAATGTTTAGAAATCATTAAGCAAAATTGAACATTGTTAAACGTTCTGGAAATGTGAAGGAATTCGAAATTAGAAATTAACAATTAAGTTGGTATCTTTAGAGCAGAATATAATATGGGCAATAGGTCGGTTCGGTTGAATTTAAAAAAGCTGCAACCTTGTTTTTTAAAAATTTGCTTGTGATTTAAGTAAAATATTTTGTCATTTGTGTATTACATGAATGCTTGTGCATTGTTTGCGGTTCAAATCATCAAAATTGCTTGGGTCGGGGTCTCTGGCTCCCAGTAACGACTCAGCGTGGGGAGGGGGGGGAGGGGGTCCCCAGATCCCAGTAATGGTTAAGTAGTTAGTGGTCCACAGAAGTCAAAAGTTTAAGAACCACTAGTCTAGACGAATATGGTGGCACGGGGGGCGGGTAAAGTCAAAGGGGACACAGAGACACCTGTGAAGGTGGTGGCATCTCATGTTGGTTGGGTCATGGATGCTGTGTCACCGGAAGGGGTGCCAGTATCATACAGACTCTTTATACCATAAGGAGCTCTTGCCATGGAGCGAGATGAAGAGTACCTTTAATCCAGTAACAAACTCTAGATTTCGCGTACTAGCTGCTTCATTGGTGGATTGGCAACCAATCTACCAAAAGCAAAATTTGGGCTTTATACTTTCACAAACTGTTTCTAAAACGGGTGTAAGAATTTGTTCATTTTGGATACTCATAATTAAGCATGCTAGTACACTATAAAAATATTGGTAGAACCAGGCACTGCATCTTCTATTAAGTTTTGATTCACTGTTGCTAAATTAAGAAAATAAATCAAGCCATCTATAAATTCAAAGAAACATGATTGTATGTCAGCTATTCTTATTAAAAATATCTTCGGATAAAATATTGCATCCTTAATATCATTTACATAAAAATTGTCGTACTCGGTGTAGATTTTCTATTATTATCTCTAATTGTGTGATATTTTTGTAAACGATATTTCGGACCTAAAACTTCTGCTTGAATATATTTTTGTGGTGATATGCTGGCACCATGCCTTCAAAGGATAGAACACTCCAGAATGTTTTCATTAAAAAAAAGAGCTGTAATCTCCGAGAGTATATTTCAACAGCACTAATGGCAATCAGATTGATAGATCTTGTCAAGAAATGTTGTCTTTCGGGAGATGTCTTTCCTGCATGATTTGCTCAGAAGTTGCAACATGCGATCAGCACTTCTTAAATTCAGAGCCCTAAGTTGGTAATGCTGCCCAGTTTTAGTTTTTCTGACATACCATCACTTTATCATACAAAAGGGGACATGAAGACAGCTGGAGACGCTTCTGTTCTAACTCAGCCAAGATGAACGGGGAGAAGGCCAAATGCAAGCCTCTTCCTTCATGTGCCTGCCAGACTCCTGTCACAGGTCAGGGGCGGCCTCACCCCAAACCAACATGGCGGAAACAAATTGCAGGAAGAGAACGAGGGGCAGATCAAAGGACTACATGAGGGGCGCGAACTGCACTGGGAGGGCAAAAAGAGAAAATGTCCTTTCTTTCATGTAAAGCCCTTCAGCGATAAAGAGTAGTATTGTAACTCTACTCCCGCTAAAGATGTTCATGAAACCGTCTCACACTGTGTTAGCATGTTTCTGAGCTGACTTTTCATGCATCTGCATTGTCCCTACACTGCACACAGTGATCTGGGTACAGATCAAAGTTAAGTCATACTTACTCACTTCGCTGTCAATCTTTCCCTTTTGAAGCATTGCCAAGGGGTCACAACTTTCGAATATGCTGCTGTAATTCGTGTCATTTTGCGAATTTTGTGTTACACTTGTTGCATGATTTTCCTGAATTGACAATAAAGTCGTGTAATCATGCCACGTTTGCAGCAAAAGACGTTTACAGCAAAAGTATGGAGCGGGAGTGGAAGAAGAAAGCAAACATACAGCAAAAGCAGCTGTTGTTCCGGTGTCCAGGGATAGGAGCGCCTTGGCGGCGTAACGATGGATGGTGAGTGGAGCTGGGCGCTGTCCAGTTGTGGACGAGCGTAGATGGGCTTGCCTTTGGAATGATAGTGGCACAGCCATGCAGCGGACTTCATAAGTAGTCCTTGGGAGGCGGGAGGGGCTGTCAGGGAGGCAGGAGGTTGGGACGGGAACCAGCGGGTGAGAAAAAAACAGCAGGAGAGCAGAAGGGTCAGCAATAAAATGAAATAGAAGGCTAAAATTGACTGAACTTGACTATAGAGGATGCCAAAACAATTACAATTACCAATCCTACAGTGGATGACCAAAACCAATTACATTTAAAATTACCACAAGCAACCAGGAGGTGGACAGCGGCCCCAAACCTGGAAGGATTTGGGTCTTGTGGCGGGAGGAAGGGAGGCGGGAGGCGAGGCTGTAGACATTGGCACTGGGCAGAGACAGGGAGACCGGTATGCAGAACAGAAGCTTGAGGATGCATTATGACGTTCAAAGAGGTGTGGAAGAGGTGTGGCGCAGGGGCCAGGGTGCCTGACTCCGGATCACAGGGTTCATGGTTCGACTCCCTGCTCCGGTCCCCGGCTCCGGCAGAAGGTTAGCCCAGCACCGTGTGACTCTGGGCAATAGCTTGCTTAATCTTCCTGATGGCTCCCAGTGCCAGGACACCTCTCTGGAGGTAGTTGTGCGATTTACAAATGCTGGCATTTACATTTCAATACATGATGTTTTTGAACTTTTATCGCTTGGTTTGTTGGTTTAGCATACATTTTGGGTTCATCATTTGCTTCCTATAGGTTGGTGAAGTTTTTCTTGTATTCAATTAGTTTGACTGATGTGATCCTATGTATGTGTGTATGTGAAATGACTTGAAGCATAGAGAAATATGTTTTGTCCTTGACCACTCAGGACAGCTTTTCTGGAATATCTCTTAAAACAATGAAAGCCAATAAGCCAGTATGGATTTTAGGTCTGGGCTGACAGTGCAGCTGCATGTAATACCAATTGTTACAGATTCTTTAAAATACACAGAGAGTGGACTTTGCTCCTCCCAGAGGGCTATAACACTCTCACCACATGGTATTGGCTGTTTGGTGTATCATTTCACTTTTTATATATTGCTTTCGTAGCCTTGCATGAGGAACTTTTTTACCTCTCTAAAGTCCATAGAATCATCCCACATTAAATTCTTAACTTCTTATTTACATTTTATAAAGAAAGCAATCTTCTTTTTTTTCACCACTGCAATTTTAAATGTTTGAGTTAGAAATCAAACTCTAAGCCAAACCTTCTGGCCTCCCCAACGCTTTTTCTTACCCAAAATAGGAGGAACACGTTACTCAGAAATCTCAAATTCCCAGTTTAATTAATTATCTTTAAACTATTCATTTTGTCAAAGCAATAAGACTGAACAAATCATCAATATTTCCTCAGACCAAGTAAAACAGCTTGGAAACTTCTAAACGTTACCTATAATCTGTGATTATTCATCAAATCCTTAATCCTTGATCAATTCAAACTGTTCTTTTGTTTGATTGAATGCATGTTAATTTTCTGACACACATTACAGATCAGTTTTTGTCTGTTGCTCATTAATTTCTCCATATGAGTAATACATTGATTGTACAAATGTTTAAAGGCAATATTGGCATTGTAAACATAGTGTTTTCTTTTCTTTCCAATATTAGTATTTAACATTATATAGAATTAAATAGTGGTAAATTGTCTACTCAAACCAATCTACATTTGATGGCCCACAACTGCTTATTTTATTATGCTCCCATTGCATATTCCTTTTCTTGAGATGTTTTGTTTTCTACATGTTGTAACTTATCTTAATTTTGTAGAAAATTATCTTCTAAAATTTCCCACTTGAGGTGATGCATAAGGAAAACCCCAAATATATTTCATTATCTTGTTGCAACTCTGAGCATCTCCGAAACGCAACCCCATTTACTCTCTTTATCAATATTTTCTGATCGTATGAAAAACCTCTGCAGCTCACAGCAATTATCCATTAAATTATGTCTTCTTCCTAGCATTTCTTACTTTCGTGTACGGTGCCTTTATATCAGCACCATTTGGAAGATGGTGTAAAGGGAGAGAGTACATTTATCAAGGATGATTATGTTTATTTATGTGCTCTGCTTACATTAGTTCTATGGTCACACCTTTGATGAATAAATTCATATGCAAAGCACTGATTAAAGGGCCTTGCACTGAAGTGAAAAAGTGGATGACCACTTACTTCCATCACTGTTCCCACAAATTCCACTACTGACACTTCGTGCTGTTGGAGTTATATGGGAGTGTGGGTTTCCAGATATGTTGTTTGGTCTTGCAGAGTTTAATGGGTGAGTAGAAGGTTATTAAATATCCCTCCACAAAACTTCCCAAAAACTCTTTGAGCATTTGTGACTATGTATGTGAGGCCTCAGTGTTATATTAATACATTTCCTAAACCTGAGTACGATTAAAAATCAATACCTTTACTTGAAGAACGAACCATGACTCTATCCACATTGTATAACTATCTATTAGATAAGCAGGATAATAAAAAAAATTGGAGCCTCTTGCCGAATTTCGCAGAGAAGTTCAGCACTGTGGATTGTGCCACTGGAAAACACCACAGTCTGGCCTAACCACAAATTATGGCAATAACACTGGCGATGGAACAAATATTGTGGTTGGTTTCCTTTATTATGTGTCATGGAATTTTTTTTAATACATTTGCCTTAAACATTTTGATCCTTAAATCACTCATTCACCCAGTCATGTCCAGTGGCATAACCATAGCCCCCGCAGCCCCCAGCGGGGCCCCCGAGCCTCAGGGGGCTCCCTCCAGCAGCGTGCACAGGTGGCAGGCCCCTGACCTTAGAGCACCTGACTGGGTCTACTATGAAGCGATACAAAAGGGGATGATGGACGAAGCGTTTGAGCAAATCAAACACTCACCCCCAGTCAACTTATCTGGGTTTAATACATCATCATTATTTAGCTCACTCAGCTTCCCCAGTTCAGACATGGCCATATGCAAATCAGTCTGACCCTGTGCCTCATGAGAACAGTCCAGCCCGAATTGCCAAGCCAGGTCCTCCCTGGACCGGAAACAAGCATCCTGGGACCGGTTTCGGATTCATAATCCTCAATCCTTTTGTATCGCTTGGGTCTACTATGAGCCTTATACAGCTGCCGCTGTGAGACTGCCGCAGCACCGCCTGCCCACCCTGGATTACATGTGTAATCCAGTGGAAGGTGCAAGATGGGCTTGGCGGTCCTCCTGTCAGCGCGGCAGTGGTGGGCCGACAGGAGGACCACCAAACTCGTACTAAAGCCCCTGCAGTGGACACTGTTTATACAATGGATGACACAAGTAAAGTGCTATAAATGCAAGTCAAACCATGATCTAAAGTCACTTCTCGGTCCACCTCAATCAGTTTGTGTACGATCATCAGAAGGGTAACGTGCCTACAGTGCTGTGCAAACTTAGAATTTGTTGAACAGTAAAAGCTGAGACACTTCGACCATGCTATTTCTTGAACAATGTCTGTTCTAGATCTTATACAAAACTAAGAACAGACAACCTCAGCCTCTTTGACAAACAGCATCAGAAATGTGACAAAACTCATGTTGAACGCTATGTTTGCAAGCTTCCTTAAAATGCCTATGCATTGGGCCAAGAATTTTGGGCAAATACATACAATGTGCATTAGTGTTTCTTCAACCTTGTCACACAATCTGAAAATAGTTGCGTTTGTCTTTTTGGAGCATGGGGTAAGCTGTCTAATGTAAGCAAGGCACCAAAACAATGCTGAATCAACCTGCGTTTTGAAAAAATGTGAGAAACGAGCAGACAAATAAGGTTGTGGAGCCAGGAATTGGTAATTTATTGAAGATTTGCCAGGAGTTCACTCACTTAGCCAATTCGTTGTTGTCCTCAAACATTGATATCCAACAAATCTGCTTATTTAACAACCTCTTGAATCCATTTCCTGAGCAAGGAGAAACCAGAATGGCAGAAGCTTGTAGTAGTATATAGTGCTTCAAACCACACTGCTGGCATTTCTAAGCGCTGCAAATAACGGATGTTACTATCATTTGAATTAAAACCCAATTTAATGACCTCGGGTAGATGAAAGGGGGAGTCTGCTTGCTGGAATTCACAATTTTAATACTGAAATCACTACTGTCACATTACAGTTAGCACAGAACGCTCAGTTCACTGAGTTACACTGTATGAGTAGGTCATTTAGGCAGCATGAGATACAACTGTCTGAATTAATAACACCGAGAAGGAAGAAAACCAATGACCAACTAAATAAGAAAAAATCCTTTAACTCAATGAGCCTCAGTTCATTGTTAACACTCGGTTCCTTTTTCACTCCTTGCTGGTTTCTCCTAAGAGTAGAGGTCTTCACACTGGGGGCTGGTCACGGTGTGGGGCCTTAAATTAGCCGCATGGGGGTACCAGGCTCTGGCCAAGAGAATCATCATGCTAATTAAAAAAAGATAGCTGCAATAAGCCACTCTGCAAGGTTAAACAACCTTTACAATGCAACTTTTACCACGCAGTGCCTTTACAACGCGGTATTTACAACGCAAACCATTACAACGCATTACGCTGGGGGCGCTCTAGGATAGGGAATAAGTTTAATTTACTATCCAACACCTTCCCTAGTGTCCACGGGCACTGGTGTTGGAATAATAAATTAAACTTTTCACTATCCAGCACCCCAAAGCACTATGTGTTGTAATGGATTGCGATGTAAAAACCGCGTTGTAAAGGCATGCGTGGTAAAAGCATGCGTTGTAATGTCATACATCCCTTTGCAAGTACCATCAACAACATCTTTTGTCACTCATAGATTTTCTGGGAGTAGGTGTGGGGGTGTGGGGGGGGACTCCAAATAATCTTTAACCCTCCACCCCCTCATTTCAGATAAAAAATCACACTTTGAATACGTTTACACTTTAATAAGACCAGGCTGCCGGTAACATGTTCGCAATCATGTATTTGATTGCATTTTTAATAGGGACAAATGGAAAATAACCTCAGTATTTAGCTATTGTTAAGCATGTTTAAACATTTTCAAATTCCTAGAATAATTATTAAAAAATATATTTTCACACTGGGAGGAGCCTGATTATTATTTTTTTTTACCTGGGGCGTGGCATTAAAATGTTTGAAGCTCTCTGCCTTAGACGTAGTGGTTCTCAATATCAGCGGTAACTTAGTACTATATACCACCATAGAGCAGACACAGACATTTTAGGGGTAAACCAGGCTTGGTTAAAAATACCCAGGTTATATTCCAATGGTAAAAACCTTGCACAATTTAGCGCCTGTATTGCCTTGCCTAGTAAGGCACTTTATAAATGTTTAATTCACCTAAGTAGATTTTTTGACTAGAGACCAAACCAATCCCTGGGGCAACCGTAGTCTTACTCCTGCACGCTGCCTAGCAAAAACTGCATGTTAATTTATAAAAAATAAAAAAAATAGGGTAGCTTAAAATTGTCTTAATGACGTCATGAAATGATACAGAAATAATCAGGCATCTACAGTTGTGTGGTTTGTAGTGCTGCTATCCTAATATCCGAAGAGCTAGTCAATGCCATGTTATGGAAATGTAAGTCTTTGTCGAAGTATCCTGTGTGCTTCTGTTTCTAATATGATCTTTGCACACAGGCTAAGTTTTAAAGGGTACACTTGCAGCATTCCTGGCTGTAACATTCTGAGATTTACTTTTCTAACATTTCAAAAAGCAACAAAACAATGTTTACATCCAACACGGATAATAAATTGTGGGTTTATGAGTGCTAATAGCACGCGCATTAATTCTTATTAATGCTTCCTGTGTTTCAGAGCTGGGCTGCTTCCAGGCAGCATGTATTACAAGCCGCCCTGCTGAAGGGCCTGGGTTCAGGCAGGCGCTGTTCCAGTGGTTCCTGGCAGCCAACGCTTTCACACATTCGCAGATCCCTTACATCCCTCAAAGAGCTGAGAACCAGGAAGAACTGTTTAGTTTGGTTCAGCCAATCTCATGGTCTTACCGAAATAAACAGCCCCTGAATCACTCTTTCGTAAATAAAAAAAAAAACACACTGTGTGCCAGAGAGGTAGCTCAGTGGGTTGAGAGCCTGATGATGAAAGATACACGCAAATTTGAGTCGCATATTTGAGTCCCAGCAGGACTGGCTCAGCCTATGTAATACACATATGTTTGGAAGCAGATAGCATGAGGGCCTAGAGTAGGCTACTGACAGTACCTGTTTCCTAATTATAGAAAGATAATATCGTTTGCAGTGGCGGTTGCTATTTAATGGGGTTGGTGAGGCATAAGGGGCCGGGCGAGCAAATGGAAGGGAAGAAAAAACACACTTACCCGCAGGCCAGCCGGCCGGCTGCTGCTTCTCACTCCTCTTCCTCTCCTCCACAGCAGGAACCAGGAAGCACCCAGGCTCCTGTCTCCCCTAGCCAATCACAACATTGCAATGCAGCATTGTGATTGGTCTGAGTGACGTGGTTCAGCGCTCAGGCGGGGAATGGAAGCCTGGGCATGTACTCCACCCAGGCTGTAATGCAGCCTGGGTGGAGAACATGCAAAGTGCGCATGAGGGTTTGGCAGGCCCGAGACGGCTGGCCAAACAATTCATGTGCACTTGGAGTGGGCAAACCACTCTTCCCCCTGGCCCCTGCTCTGTCCGCCCCGCCCGCACAAGGAAACGGAAATTTAAAATGATAGTAATGTTGGTTCTTATTATTTTAGTTTTCTTTAACTACTGCTCTTAGAGCAGTGGAGTGACGCTCCTCCAACTTAGAGGAGGAGCTGCCGCTGATTGTTTGTAGAGTATTTGAGAAAGTTTTAACTTTAAAGTTTGCATGTTTTTTGAAGAGTAAGAAGGGTGTGTACTTTATAGGAGTGTGGGAAAGCAAATTCAACAATTCACCCCACTGCTCTTAGAGCGGTGGGGTGACGCTCCTTCAACTTAGAGGAGGAGCTGCCGCTGATTGTTTGTAGAGTACTTGAGAAAGTTTTAACTTTAAAGTTTGCATGTTTTATGAAGAGTAAGAAGGGTGTGTACTTTATAGGAGTGTTATGTTATGTTATGTTAATTTATTTCTTCTATAGCGCTCGGCTACTCCGAGGAGCATCCTGGCGCTTTGGCGAAGAATATCAGCAAGTGAAGCAGCAACATAACAACTAAAGTGCAGACAGAAAAAAAGGAAAAATAATTATTTAGTAAAAAGCCACGTTTTAAGGTCTTTCCTAAAAGCAAGAAGACTGGGAGCCTGTCTTAAGGAAAGTGGAAGTTCGTTCCAAGCCTTCGGGGCTAGGTAACAGAACGACCGACCTCCCATTCTTGCACGCCTAATGGCCGGGACTGTCATCTTAGACAAGCAGGATGACCTCAAGGTCCTGCTAGGTACATATCGGGAAAGACGTTTCCCTATGTACTTGGGGCCTGTGCCATGTAAAGCTTTGAAAGCAAATGTCAGGCTTTTGAAAAGAATTCTCTTTGCAATCGGTAACCAGTGTAGGGTGTTCAGTAGGACAGTGGCACCTGCTCTTCTCGGGAGTCCATAGATGGCACGGGCTGCCGAGTTCTGGACTACTTGCAAACGGGTCAGAAGATATTTTGGTAGACCCAAGAAAAGAACGTTTGCGTAATCCAGTCGAGATCCGATCAAGGCCTGGACAATTATCTTCCTATACTGAAAAGACACTAAAGGAAGAAATTTCCTCAGCATCCGTAGAATGCCGAAGCATTTACCAGAAAGGCACGAAACATGCGGCCCAAAGGACAGTTCACTGTCCACAATCACTCCCAAGTTCTTGGCCTTGAAAGACACATTGTCAGGGGGAAACAAATCTTGTGGCCACCAAGATTTCCAGTCAGGTTCAAGGGCGCATCCAAAAAAGAGCAGTTACGACTTATCGGAAATGCACTTTAAGCCATTGCACCTGAACCACTCAAAGACCGCACCAAGGCAATCCCTGATCTGTATGCCGTCGAATGACCCGCCCCTATCACATGTGAATAGGAGCTGGGTGTCATCGGCGTAGGATACGATCTGGGCGCCAAAGGACTCCGCGACTACCGCCAGAGGGGCCATAAAGATGTTAAACAGCATGGGGCTGAGAATGGAACCCTGAGGGACCCCCACCTCTAGCGGAGCCATATCAGCGGAGAAAGGGGGCGCCCAGATCGTTTGCCGGCGGTCGGCCAGAAATGATTTAAGCCAATTCCACACCGTTCCTCGAAGGCCGCACTCCCAGAGTCTTGCAAGTAGGCGATCGTGAGGAACGGTGTCGAAAGCCGCCGACAAATCAAGCATTACCAACATGGCTCTTCCCCCAGAGCCGAGTACTTCCCTGATGGCATCAGTGACCTCGAGTAGAGCTGACTCCGTGCTAAAATTAGCACAGAAACCAGATTGCGTTGCGTGCAACAGGTCGTTTCCTTCGATGAAACTGGAAATCGTCCGATGCACGAATCTCTCAGTAACTTTCGCCAGAGCAGGGAGAAGGGAGATAGGCCTGTATTTGGCATGGATGAGGGGGTCTAAGGTAGGTTTCTTGATCAGTGGTAGGATCATGGCATGCTTCCATGCCTGCGGAACCACACCTGTAGACAGGGAGGAGTTCAAAAGGGGGTTCAGCAAGGCGTTTTAGGCAGGTGTCACTTTCCCCAGATGTTTAGCCGGGCACGGATCAAGTGGAGAGCCAGATTTCAGACCTGACAGAAGATCGAGAGAAGTATTAAGACACATATGGGGAAATTCAGAAAGAACAGGGCCTTGACCCTCCATAAGAGATGAGGAAGATGAAGGACTCGAAACCAACTGTGGGCAGGAATAAGAAAGAGAGGCTTGAATGGTTGTAATTTTGCTAACAAAGAAGGTGGCAAGCTGTTTTATCCATAGTTCTGAGTGAGTGTGAGAGGGAATGCAAATGGCTGGAGAAGTAAAATCCTGAACAACTTTAAAAATTTCTTTACAAACATTTTCTGCCTCATCAATTCGGCGCTCAAAATAGGCCTTTTTTTCATTCCAGATCGACTGATGGTAGGCTTTTGTTATCGCTCGAAATTTCACCTTTTCAGTCGGATCGTAAGCCCGCCTCCAGACTCTCTCGGCCCTTTTACAGCCCTGCCGTTGCGTCTTCAACTGGGGAGTGAACCACGGTGCCGACGCTCTTCGCTCACCTGATTTAGGCTTTTTTTCGGGGATTAAGGTCTCAAATCTGGCTATAAGCCATTTATGGAAGAGAGCAAGATTCTCTTTTAAATTGCCCAAAAGAGGACATGGAAAGGTAGTGAGAGCCTCAGATAGCATATCCACCGAAAGCAAATGGAAAGGGCGCGAAGTCCGCGTGGCCTCTATTGATTCTCTCACCCGAGTGACGGCGGTGGCAGGCACGGAAAAGGAGATCAGGAAATGATCAGACCACAGTACTGGCTGTATGGAGGTTATATTGATAGATTTCGTTGAAAAAACCTGATCCAAGGTATGGCCTTTATTGTGTGTCGGTCCTTGCAGAAACGGAGACAGTCCTAATGGAGCTGTGATGTCACTAAGTTTCATAGCATCGGGGTCAAGTTTGTTATCCATATAAACATTAAGATCCCCAAGAAGAATACAGTGATCGGATCTGAGACAGGGAACTGAGAGAGCTACTTGTAGTTCATCAAAGAAAAGCCCCGCAGGTCCCGGAGTTCTATACAGGAGAATCCCAGTACAGGCCTGGAGGGGGGAAAGATGAAGGGTGAAACCAAGGGCTTCACATCCCTGAATATTCTCTACCGAAAAGGTTGAGCAGGGAATGTTTTTATTTACAACAAGTGCTACTCCTCCTCCTCTGCCCGATATTCTATCCCTCCTGAAGATGTTATATTCCGGAGGGATGGCGTTGGCCAGGTCAGGTGCGGAGCAATCACCTAGCCAGGTCTCTGTGAGAAATAGACATGATCGACCTCGGGGGAGGCGTAAAGCAAGTAAATCTGCCGAAGTATAGATAATCATTCTTATGGAACAGCACAAAAGTGTGGGAAAACAAATCCTACAATTCACTACTGCTCTTAGAGCAGTAGGGTGACGCTCCTCCAACTTAGAGGAGGAGCTGCCGCTGATTGTTTGTATCGTACTCGAGAAAGTTTTAACTTTAAAGTTTGCATGTTTTATGAAGTATAAGAAGGGTGTGTACTTTATAGGAGTGTGGGAAAACAAATCCTACAATTCGGTGGAATTTTAGTAAATAACACTTTCAGAGGGAGAATTATCTCAACATACATTTTTTTGCAGGATAAATTATTCGGTAAGCCATTGGTAAGGTTGTCATAATGTCTCCAGTCTCTCCTGGTGAAATTATGATTTTTCAAACACCCTACTAGACAGCAAACTGGCCAATAACAGCATGCATTTCTATTTATAAATGTGCACCACATTCTACAATCATTGATGAACCAAAGAATCATGGGTAACTGGCTGTTTTCCACCGCAGAGATCCAAGTGACATCAAATAGGCATGTGTGATCCTTGAGACAGGGAACTCCAGTATGTATATGAGCAGGGCATTAATTTGACCGGGACTCTCTGAGTCTCGAACCCTGTAGTAATTAAAAATGGGCATTGAAAGGGTCCTAACGTAACAGTCAAGCCACTGATCCATTTCTGAACAATGAGTGTAAACATCGTTTCAGTAATCCATATTGTTTATTGGTGTGTATATTTCACATTCTTTAATTAATTTGCATCCCCTAAGAGTGTTAGGTTTTTCCAAGATGTTGTTTTTCTATTTGTAGCGTATTGCTCTTGCATAGTGCATACTTTGAACTAAGCCAGATGTTCCTTAATGGGCCACGATTGAGTTGTGGCGGAAGGCAGTACGATTCGATGCAAATATATGGGTACAGGGCCGGGCTGGAAACCAAAACTGGCCCTGGCAAAGAGCTTGGCCGGGCCCCCTGGGAGCAGCCGAGCTGTTTGCCAGGGACGGTAATGGGTGATTTTGTTTCAGGGACCGTTTTTGCAGCAGCCAAAATCGGCCCCCATCCTAGCGGCTCACCGGGGAAACGCCCGGGGCCCGCTAAGGCCAGTCCGGCCCTGTATGGGTAGAATAGCACTCTACAGGGATTTTAGTTTACATGTTTAAGCCATAACCTTAATTTCCTAGGACACGCCCCTTTTACAGATTCCTAACTGTCGTCATCCCACTTAATAGCCTGTATCTGAGTGACCTTGTCAAACAACATAACCCCTTCTGTGCTCATGACGAGCTCAGCTCGTCATGAGGCACGGTGCTCGTGTGCTCATGACGAGCTGAGCTCGTCATGACCACACCCATTAACATTATGGTCCAGCACAGCAGGGGAAGTTCAAGAGCAGCCAAGGTGTTAAGGGTGTCATCGTGCAATGTCAAAGATGTAGCAATTGGTAGAAACAAGAGTAAATCTTTTCACTATTTCAGAGTGCTTAGGCTGATCGGCCAGAGATTTAAGATGGACGTCTATGACATAGACGCTTGCATGAAGATAATGTAGGGCTGAATGGATAATATAAATCACAGGGCTTCAAAAGAACAATGAGAGGACTGTGGCAAAACTCAAAATGTTGCATCCCTTCAAAGTGTAGCATGCCTCTCTCTTGGATTACAGCATACCATGGACACACAAAAACAGTGTGCTAAGTAGGGAACTCCTTGAATAGTATCACCCTTGGGATGTAGGGTCCTACAATAACCCCAGGAGACCATGTTCATAGCATCTGGCAAAGGTGCAAACAGCAGCGTTACCTGAGATAGACTTGTCCTGGAGCAGCCTGTAGATTTCCTGACATGCTAGTATTTCCAAAATCCCAGTACAAGTCAGGTAAAGTGAGCCACGGATTAGGCTTCACCAATTAGGGGCCGATTCCAATTGTGACCGGAAGGGCTCCAAACGATAGTCGGAGCCCTTCGGACCTCATCGGAATGTGCCGGCCGGATTCCTTTCCAACCGAGCCATTCCGATGGGCTCGGTCGGATAGGAACCCGACTCGGATAGGAATCCGACTCGGATTTCCGGATGGCTTACGACGGGCTACGAGAGCCCCTCCGCTGTCTGGAAATCCTTCAGTACTCCCCCGGTCGCCTCTTTACGACCGAGGGATTACGAGGGCAGTTTTTCACTGCCTTTTCAAGCCAGTGTTTCTGGCACGAAAAGGCAGTCGGAAACTGTCTCTGGGTGCCCCCAGCAGGGCCCCCAGGGTGCGAGGCCGCCGAATGGCAGCCTGGGGGCATCTATGGTGCCCCTTTGTTGATCCCTGCACCCAGTGGCAGGCAACTTGAGGTGCCGGCCACAGGGTGCAGGGATGGACTGCACCCCTGCTTGTCACAATGCTGGCATGCATTCCGCTCAGAATGCATGCTCCCATTGTGAAGTATACGAGTGTGACCGAACAGGGTTCGGTCGCATCGTACTTGCAGGGCCTTAACCGACGACAGCTGGTCGGTCGGTTATGGCTCCTGACCAATGGCGGACGGACCTGAGTCCGTCCGACATCGGAATCGGGCCCTTAGTGAGGAATAGGGCTGAGCAGTGAGCTATTAGGGAATTTACAGAACACCTTTGCTAATTAAGAACCACTATTCTTTTATGTTCTGTTGGTCCTGTTTACACTTCTCACCTTGGGGCATTACAACATCTTACCGCCATTCGTCAAAGTAGTAGAAGCAGAATATCTTAGCATGTTGAGGCAACACTTGATGGCCCTGATTATGTGAGGGTCTATGTTTTCTGACATTTGTTTAAACACTTTTTTGATAATTGGGCGGTATATGCTGCATCCAGTAATTATTAGGTGTGTCAAATAAACGTACCCTTCATTATATCTCACCCTTCTTTACATTCCAGAAGGTCAAATCTGCTGAAATGCAACAGGGAAAAAGTATATGCTATTTACCTTACCATGCAGATTTTAGCTTAGCAAGCATCAAAATCCACATTGTATTCCCCAGAAACTCGTAATAGGTGTTACTTATTGCACCCGATAAATAATGTACCCCAGGGTGTAATTATTTATCTGCTGTTGATAAAAAGCACCAAGATTCCGACAAACTCAGAATCAGGTCACAACTATTGAAAACCGGCAGCTGGCAGTGATTGGGTTGACAACAAATTGTCCTTTCAGTCCAAACAAACATGTATTGGTTTTGTAAAACTGTAGGATGTGAGCACAGAAAGGTTGGCAGAGGGATTAGTTTTGGGTCTCAAAGAAACTAATGGCAAGTCAAAAACCAACTAAGGAATGTTCAAAATAGAAGTAGCAGAGACACAACACCGCTGAAATTTGGTAAATGTATAAATATATCGGAAGCTCAGCATGCATGCCAAATAAAATACTTTGTGTGCTATCCTCAACATATGTCAGACAAAGAACAGCCTTTCTGTTGTCCAAGTTCCACTATTTCAGTGCACGCCAGTGAATCTTCAGCACATAGCACGTCTTGCTCTTTAAGCCTTGGAGCCAAGTCCATCTGTAAACCACTATTACAGTTTAGTTCATGCTAAAGACAGCTTGATGATCTCAGATTGAAGACATTTGTTAAAATTAAGGTATAAGAATAGGCTTCTGACTATATCAGTTGGATTTCATCTACATCCATGGGATGTACCCCTCCTAACCCTAACACTAACTGTAACTGTGAGGATGTGGGTATATTATATGGTATGGCTGTAGGGCCCCATTCAGAAGTTATCTAGGCTGGGGTGCCAGCCTGTAACCCTGTATTAGCCAATGGGTCTACTAACTTTTCTATAGCAAAACAACACTCTGAGGGGTTTTTCTGCAAGGGCATATATAAACACACATGTCCCACTTACTAATATACAGTTCCCTGCAATAGGGCTCTATAGGCCTTCCTTGGGGGAGACTTACATATATTACATATATTGTTAAGAGAAAGAGTGGCTTTCCCATTAATGGCAATGGCGTCACACTGGCAGTGTTAAAACTGCCCTTCCAGTCTGCAGTGGCAGGCTGGGAGCCATTTTGTACTTTGTCACACATAGGGTGACACAATCAGTACAGCAGTCCTGGGTGGATTCTCTGCCATACATGCCCTTGGTACCCTATACTAGGGCCGTCATGAGCATGGAAGAGGTTAATCTGCAGCTCTGACTGTGCTTTATTACAAGAATGCCTATGACAGTCTCTAAACACATTGTCATTCTTGTAAAATGCAGCTTAAAAAGCTAAACAAGAAAAATGCTTCTTCCCTTGACTTCCCTCAATCGACCTCTGTTATTGCTGGTATTTGGAAACAGCTACCTTACACAGTCATGAGCTTACACATGCAGAACACATCTTCACACTCCACACAAGTGCTCTTTTCACTATAAACACAAGCAAGACCTGGGGCCAGATGTAGGTAAATGAGATTTACCGATTTTTAATTACCGAATTTTACCGATTCGGTAATTAAAAATCGGTAAATCTGAGGGGTGGATATGTAGGAACATCCAGATGTTCCTTTTACCGAATCGGTAAATATCGGTATTTACCGATTCGGTAAATACCGACCGGTAATGCCCCATTCATTCCTATGGGCTTTGAAGCCCATAGGAATGAATGGGGCATTACCGGTCGGTATTTACCGAATCGGTAAATACCGATTCTGACAAGGGTGCAGGGGGTGTCACTTTGACACCCTCTAGCACCCCCAAAAAAGGTTCGGGGGCCATGTGGCAGGCATACCTGCCCTAAGGGCAGGTCTGCCTGTCATATGGCACAGGTGTGCATGCACACATGTGCATGCACACCAGAATCGTTATTTTACCATCAAATAGTATTTGATGGTAAAATAACGATTCTGTAATGCTTGTGGGACTCAGAAGAGTCCCACCTACATATCAATTTTACCGAATCGGAAAAAATACTGATTCGGTATTTTACAGAATCGGTAAATTTACCGATCGGTAAATTTACCGATTCTGTAAAGTACAGGGCCCTACATCTCAAATTGCATTTACCGGTCGGTAACGGCCGAATTCGGCCGTTACCAACTGGTAAATGCCTACCTACATCTGGCCCCTGGTGTCTTAGTCAATGCTCGCCCTCCTTTACGTCATCAAGCTCTCTGGATGTTTTGCAGAGCTATTGCTCATCACTTGGTGTCCGACCTCAAACCCACAGACATTCTTCAGCAGACCACATCCTGTTCATCCCAGGCTGATGTATGAAGAATACACAAAAGAAATAAAGAAACAAACAGCAACTTGGCGCATTGTTTGGCGAGTGACACCAGCTTTAATGCCTGCATTATGTTACAGTGCGCACAGTAATGCCCTTGTCTTGTGCAGCCTCCCGGACTGGTCCAATGTGCCCAGCTGAGAACTGAATGTTCAGATTAGTATCAAGCACAATTAAGTGCCACAAGATATTCACATTTAGAGATGTTGGTGCTCCAAGGAGGCCATTACCCACAGGAATTCTAAGATATGGCAAGTTAGGTTTCAAACTGTTCTCCGGCTTCGTGGGAGATCCAAGAATTTAATCTGGCACTATAGAAACGTCATGGGGTAATCATAGGGGGATATGATATGGACACAGACAAAAGGTAATGCAAGAAGCCACCATCCAAACTTCCTTTAATTGTCCCAGGTATCAAGTTGTATCTTATCAAGTGTGAGATGCTGAGACAGCCCTGGACGTTTGCCCCACTTTCTATTATGATACACATGGTCCTCCATTTTTAAAAGCTGCATGGAAAAACAATAAAGAGCCACAATGGAAGGTGAATTGAGCTGGGTGTCACTGAGAGTCATAAATAAGGGACACAGAAGCAAGAATGGTAAGAGAATCAATGGACTCTTTTGACTCCTGCACAGAACACTCTGTGCACCCTCAAATCGGCAGGATCCGTCTCACTTAAAAATGTCACTGTTCATCTTTCTCAGACAGATATACCATAGGCCATTGGAATTATGCTGCAGGGGAGCACCAAATTATGTGGCAGAGTTGACTAAATTATGCATCAAGAAAATGCAAATTATGTGGCACAATGAGGCATATTTTATGAGATCATTAATTCATAATTTTGTTACCGTTGTAATCCTGTCTGGGCTAAATCTCCCCCCCCCCCCCCAACCACACACACACTGCAAACACACACCCATGGTGCCTCAATTTTAGTACATTTTGATCTGTTTAACCTAGAAACTATTTTCTTTCTGTTAAAACCTGCAGATTATGCAGCAGGTGGTGGATTATGTGGTAAATAGTGTAAAACCATAATTATGCAAAAAAGCAGTGGGCGCAGAATCGCACAATTCCTGTGGCCCTGGATATACCTAAGTTCATACTAGTGCTTATTTACCGATAAATAGATGTGGACAGGGGCTGTAAAAATAAATGAATGCAACTTAAAAAAGTGTTGCTTGAGTCAGCAAATAAAGCTGGGTGATTTCAAACCTTGAAACTGAATTAGAATAATGAAAACCTAAATCTTTACATTACAACCCACCGTAACACCTACAAATTGGAGCATTACAGATTCAACCAATAATCGCTTTTCAGAAAACTTAGGATTGAAAGAAATAAACAAAACACAAAATACCTAAAAGAATGCTCAAAGGAATAATTTTCCATTTTCTTTGACAACATGCTTGCACACCCTCAACATGTGACCTCAGAGAAGATGTTGTTGAATTACTTTATTAGTAGACCATTTTCTGAATAATCAAATCTACCACTCCCTGGTATGTTGAGGCTAGCAAAAACCAAATGGGGAAACGTAAACAGTTTACAAGAAGTCATCTATTTCTGAACGACTCAATGGCCTAAATTTTAGATGCAATAAAGCCTTGATTACTGGCTTGAGAATGTAACATTTCCAAAGTTAAATTAGAAACTCACTCAGATATCCTAGAGCCTAATTCTCAACCATGATGAATTACCGTAATCAACTTGCAGGGGCCGACATCTCTCACTTGAAGGAGACAATTGCCAATACAATGCCTGATATCCCTCACTTGAAACACACAATCACCAACACATTTCTTCATAGAAAAAATGCTAAACCCAAACAAAACATTGACGTCAAGAAACGGCATCTCTCACTCAATGTGCCTCCTCCATGGAATTATTCATTTTTGGTTCTCTTTCCGACAGCTTCTTTGCCTCTGCACCCGCGTCTGTAATATGGCACTTCTGAAGAGTGGGCGGGTTCATGACGGCCCCCAGCTGTCATCAGCACACGAGCACCGTGATGCATGACTACGGGGGCCGTCATCAGCATGGAAGGGGTTAAGGTATACTGATTAAAATATTTATTTGTTTATTGTATTAAATTTCCGCTTTTCCCCATAATAGTATGTCAAGCCACTAAGAACAAAAATGTACGGCGAGAAGTCGGTATATATTTTTACATCTGGGTGAAGGTATGACAGAAGAATATGAAAATAGTTTGGGTTTTTAACTATTAGAAGAGGAAAAGGGTACATTAAGAATTATTAATGTACACATCCCTTACAGGGCCTGCTTAGTCAGGCCTCCTAGGGTGATTTTATTATTAGGATTCGCTGTACTCTATTTCTCACAGCTCAAAATGAGGTCGAGTTATCTTGCTGTTATTTTAAATGATATTTTAATTTGATACATTTAGCCATCTCTTATTCATAAATGCTCGGGGTTATATGTTAAAACACTTTCTTACCTCTTAGGCAAAGATCACACATGTTTAAAGCCCATATGCACTTTTCAGAAGTTATTTCTGGAAATGTTGAATCTCATAAGAGCAATAAAAGGAAAATATAACCCTGGCCAAAATAAATGTCTATTTGGAACCTGTTTAAAAAAAAAAAGTTGGGATATTTGTGTAAGTTTGAAATTCCAGCCTTTTACAGATGAAAAACTTGACTGTTGAGAGAGAGAGAGCACGAAGAAGCGAGGATTTATAAGGCTCTTCTTACTTCATTTGGCTACTTAGAAAAAACAAAAAAAAATGGTCTAGGATGTCCTGAACTTAAATGTTTGCACTAACGAGATAGAAATCTCTTTGTTACACCGTAGGAGTAGGCCATGCACATCAGTCCGGGCACACTTTTTGAAGCTTGCCCTGCGCCAAGTCTTGGAGTCATGCTCACAGAGTCTGCAATATGAAGCACAGGGAAGCATTCATGTATAGTTTTTGGAGCAAGGAGCCAGAACAAGGAGTAACAATATAGCCAGCTTTTGGGGGCAGGGAGGGCAGAGTGGGGGAAAGGGCTTCTGCCTCTGTTCCAGCCTCCATCATACACTTTTGCCAATAATGGGACAGAACAGGCATTCTTCCAATCTGTATACAATAGAAGTCTATGTAGTCTCTGCGCAAGGGTCTGTGGGCTCCTGAGTGTGCCATCTGCGATAACAATCATCCAGAAACCTTCTGGTGCATCTCTATGGCCTTGTTTAGGGAACTGATTTTGGAAAAGGGGGTGGTGATGGACAGAGTTTCTGAATGATGCAGAATACTCTTACCCAGTCAAGAGATCAGGGCTTGATCCATCACCGTTTTTTAGCTCACTGCACCATCCCAGCTCAGAACCTGGCTACATGCAAATTAGTCTGTTCCTGTCCCAGTGCATGATGGGAACAGGGCAAACCAAACTACCAAGCCAATTCTTATACTGGGAAGGAAACAAGTTTCCGGGGACCGGTTTCTGGCATTTCAGCTGTCGTCGGCCCGGCTTGCTTGAATCCTGATGGTGCAATGAGCAAGGGACTCGTCTGAGTATACCCTCCCACACTTAGTGTGGACAAAATCGATTTTGGAAAAGGGGGTGGTGATGGACAGACGTGATGTGCATGTAGCCAGGTTCTGAGCTGGGATGGTGTAGTGAGCTAAAAAACGGTGATGGATCAAGCCCTGATCTCTTGACTCGGGAGTATTCTGCATCATTCAGAAACTCTGTCCATCACCACCCCCTTTTCCAAAATCGATGTTGTCCACACTAAGGGGGTCATTAGGATTGCGGATTTTCCGCATCCTCTGGGCCGGCGGAAGCCACCGCCGGCCCGGAGGATGCGGAAAATACGCAGCGGACCCACCAAAGACCCACCGCCGCATTAGGATGGCTGGTGGGTCCTGGTTTCCGTCCGCAGCTTTTCCGCCGCGGCTGGCTTACAACCGCTGTGGAAAAGCTCTAATATGGTGACGGTGTCTGTCAGACACCATCCGCCATATTAGGATGGCCTGTTTCAGATGCTTTTCCGCGCTAGTTTTCCACCGTGGAAAAGCATGTGTAACTTCCCTAAGGGCCTCATTAGGATCGCGGACGGACTTGCGTCCGTCCGCAACCCCAGAGCAGGAGGGAACCTCCGCATGGCATGCGGAGTTCCCTCCCGTGCAATTAGGATGTGACCGCCACCCTGGCGGTCACATCCTCTATTTTTATCATTGTGGCGGGTGCGGCTTCAAGCTGCACCCGCGGCATGTTAAAAATGCAGGTGTTGCTTTTGTATGCAGAAAGAGGCAGGCACTGCGCGGTGCCTGCCGCTTTCGGCATACAAATGCAGGGGGGTACCTTAGGTACCCCCCATGTGCACCCCCACCCTTCCTTCACCTAGGGGGCCCGCAACGGGCCCCCGCAGTGAAGTTACACATGCTTTTCCACGGCGGAAAACCCGCTGCGGAAAAGCATCTGAAACAGGCCATCCTAATATGGCGGACGGTGTCTGACAGACACCGTCACCATATTAGAGCTTTTCCACCGCGTTGTAAGCCAGCCTCGGGGGAAAAGCTGCGGACGGAAACCAGGACCCACCAGCCATCCTAATGTGGCGGTGGGTCTTTGGTGGGTCCGCTGCGGATTTTCCGCATCCTCCGGGCCGGCGGTGGCTTCCGCCGGCCCAGAGGATGCAGAAAATCCGCAATCCTAATGACCCCCTAAGTGTGGGAGGGTATACTCAGACGTGAGTCCCTTGCTCATTGCACCATCAGGATTCAAGCAAGCCGGGCCGACGATGGCTGAAATGCCAGAAACCGGTCCCCGGAAAGCTTGTCTCCTTCCCAGTATAAGAATTGGCTTGGTAGTTTGGTTTGCCCTGTTCCCATCATGCACTGGGACAGGAACAGACTAATTTGCATGTAGCCAGGTTCTGAGCTGGGATGGTGCAGTGAGCTAAAAAACGGTGATGGATAAAGCCCTGATCTCTTGACTGGGTAGGAGTATTCTGCATCATTCAGAAACTCTGTCCATCACCACCCCCTTTTCCAAAATCAATGTTGTCCACACTAAGTGTGGGAGGGTATACTCAGACGTGAGTCCCTTGCTCATTGCACCATCAGGATTCAAGCAAGCCGGGCCGACGACGGCTGAAATGCCAAAAACCGGTCCCCGGAAGCTTGTCTCCTTCCCAGTATAAGAATTGGCTTGGTAGTTTGGTTTGCCCTGTTCCCATCATGCACTGGGACAGTAACAGACTAATTTGCATGTAGCCAGGTTCTGATCTGGGATGGTGCAGTGAGCTAAAAAACGGTGATGGATCAAGCCCTGATCTCTTGACTGGGTAGGAGTATTCTGCATAATTCAGAAACTCTGTCCATCACCACCCCCTTTTCCAAAATCCTTGTTTAAGGAACTTCCAGGAACTCCCATTTGAGGACACTATCTGAATAACCAACCTACATTCATGATAGCCCAGAATATGGCCTCTGTGCTGAATGCCTTTCCCCCAGTGGCCATACGTGCTGGGACCACATCCCCAACTATTCTGAAGCAAAAAGGACAAAATATTACTCACCAGTCCATCAGGGATTGGTAAGTAAGTGAGGGCAACCCACCCTTTTTTAGTCAATTGACCTGCTGGAGCTCTATTGCAATATGTTGTGAAATTTAGAGCTGCAAAGTGCTGCATACCAGCTAAATATATAAATCCATAGTGCAAGCACTATCTTATCCAGTTGGAAAAAGGAATGACTGGGATCCTTAGTTTTGAAAATTAAAAAAAGTCTGAATTTGACCAGAAAAATCTGGAAAATGTCAGGTATTTTTTCAACTGACACGCGTTTGTCAATTCTCGTTGTATAAAGTAAAAATACTTTTTTATATAGAAAAATTAATGCATCAACCCAAGAAACCGATTACTGCACTCTGGTCCAAAATTCAATCACTCCAAGGCAGCCATGCCTAAGTCACTAAAAGTCAATAAGAAAGAGAGCATTTACACACCTTGGGGATCAGATCTGTGGAGATGAGTTCTTGAGTATGAGCTATTGTAGGAGCGATAGAACAAATTGGTGAACGTTTAAAAATTTAAAAACTGATGAAAGGTTGTCTAAAATGAGTATGTAGCTATATAGTAAGTTGGAAGTTTCAAAAAGGCTAGTTGGTAGTTTTATTGTGAAGAGAAATAAATTAGCGTGCAGGGTGTTTTCATGCATAAAGCAAACACAGAGGTATGGCTGTGAAGAAAGATTTGTCTTGCAGATCAAACTGCCCAACCTATGCATGATTGCGTCAGTTCTAATAATCCTCTAAAATAATTGTTTCAGAATATCTGCAGATGTTCATGTTGTCCTTTTGGGAGTCTGAGGAAAACAAATGTTTTATCAAGTTGGAGCACTTGAAGCTTCCTTTATATACCTCCCAGAAACAGTCCTATTTCTATACTTTTCCTGAAAAATGAAGGCTGGGCGTAGAAATACGCCTAAATATTTCTGATAAGGATACATTACTGTTCTAATGCAAATCCTCGAACATTTGGATAGCGCGTATTTTTTGGGTGACTTCCTGTAGTTTCCGTAAGAAGGTATGGAGAAAATACAGACATTTCAGGCAACGTGTGTGCAATGCCTTTTCATACTTAGAGAATAAGGCATGAGAAAACAGGGAGCTTCGCACATGCAGCACCGGACGTGCTTGATGCAAGGACCACCATTTCCAAAGCACTAGAAGGAATGAGCGGATCCTTTTTGGTGCTTTCAGTTGGAAGCTCCTTTTGCTGATGGCTGAATGTACCTGTTTTGCTAGGAATGGAGTATAGTGTAGTGTCATGTCTTGGAATTGTTCGGAAGATGGATAGAGACTTTGATGAGGTGGTGGCAACATAGATTGTTCCTTTGGTGGTTGGGGAAGATTCCACCATTAACATACTTTTTCTGATTTTTAGTTTGAAGTCATATCCTGCCATCCAATTTCTAAACATGGGAGGTGGAGAAAGTCCAATTTTACAAAATTGGGGAGAGGATATAACACTGCTAGGGCAGTCGACCTTGAATCTGGGGAACTGGGTTTGAGTCTCGGGAACGACCTTCAACAAGGTGTGATTCTGGGCAAATCACTTAATCTCCCTGTGCCTAACAAAAATTAATGTATCTGTCTGTAACACCGCTGGTGCTCATGTAAAGCGCTCTGATACCTTCAGGTCGAGTTTGCACTATATAAAAGTCTGAACAAAAAAAACTATTTGGCAGCGACCTCAGCCAGATATGGGTCAAATCGTTATTCCTATATAACTGGCACACATTATTTTATTTGTTTCTATTTTTCCACTTTTATGTACCACAAACATATTCCTATGTGGTGCCAGAATGAATTCCATGTGCATATTTTCATACTATATACCAGCAGGTTACATAAGCAGAGTTGCCCTGCCTAAAAATGCATAATGTATGTATGCCCCTATGGGATTGTTTTATTCAGGTAACAAGAGCCCTACAGTCTTCTCACCACTAATATGCATCTGAGAGAGAATGGTGCCCATATCGCTTGCACTTGCATCCACTGTTATAATTGCCTTGAGCTTGATCTCAACAGAATACCAGCTTCACACATTTCTTTCTCAATAGGGTGCAAACAAAATCCTGTTCTTGTGCCCATATAAAACTCTGACCTTTCCTCAGTAACAACCTCAACGCTTCAGTTTTATCTGCAAACCTCTGCACAAACTTTGCATAGTACTCTGTAAGACCCATAGAGGACCTCAACTGTTTGTGCAAATCACAGTCTTATTGCCACAACTAAAGTGTGATGGAGAGGATGTGTGCATCATCGATCAATGCGCTGATTCAACCATGAACATACGATGTCCGTAAAGTAAATAATGTTCTCCATGAGGTTTGTGCATCCCTGATGGATGCACTGTTTTACTACTTCTTTAAGGTGAGCATCTCACTGATACTGCTGCAGCACACATAACGCTGGTTTGCCCTTACTTGTTACTATGGCAACAAATGTCTCTGCAGATTATGCAGGAAACATGTTTCGACCCACAATATGGCTGTCATGATGAGGTTGCATCTTGCGTCGCTGAAACCCTAGACCGTGCTCTTTCAATAAGGTTAAGTACCCTAAAATGGCCTCCGGGAACTAAGTTTGCGTGAAACGTCACACACACTCAACACTTGACTGATCTAGGGGTGGGGTCTTGAAACTTAATCATGACCAACTACTTACTTCATCGGAAGTACTTGACACAGTTCTCTTGCACATTGGCACTCATACAAGACTGCAGCAATGCACTGCCTTTGCTCACCCACACGCAGGTTCTTCCCTCCTGTCTCCGCACCACTGCTGTTGTGTGCACCATTCTCAGCCACTCCTCCAGCACTGCTGTTGTCTGGACACCTCACTGGCCAGCTCCTTGCCAAATTTGTTGTGAAGCATACTCGGAGGTCAATGCAGTTTCAGTGAGGTAAGTGGCTTTATTGAAGATAATAACATGAAGTGGACTCTCCCTTGCTGGCCAGTGGTAAACTGTCCACCAAGGAATGCCCACTTTCAAACAATGCCACGGAATCGCAAAGCTGTGAGATTCCACTCACAAAACAACATGTGGCGCTAATGACTAAGTGCGAGGTCAAAGCTCCATACAACACTATTCTGGTAATAGGGAGTTGGATATTTTGGGGCTAATCATAAAGACATGAGAGAAAATGTATAAATTATTCCTGCATTTATTTTATTTTTTCTTGGCACCCTGGGTGATAGCCTCACTGTCCTGTGTAAATGTACCACTCCTATTCGTAGGTGTACTTAAGTAATTTATTCACTTTAACATAATTATCTAGTGTATGAAGAACAAAATATTATTATTTGATAAACACTGCCATTGAGTTATTAATTTGGCTTGTATGGTATATATATATATATATATATATATATATATATATATATATATATATATATATATATATATATATATATATATATATATATATATACCATATATATATTACCTACTGGCGGCCGCCAGTAGGTAGTTATAGTTAGGATTGTTTTCCATAGGGAATCCGCAACATTCTATTGGGAATAACTTTGGGGCCGGTTGAGGAATCTGCCTGAAAACTTCCTGAAATTTGCCTCGCTACGCTCTGCTCCTTCCCTGAAAGTTTGGGGGGGATTCGTCAAGCGGGGGCCGAGATAAAAGGGGGGGTCATAAAACGTGTTTTCCCCATGTAAATTTCCATAGGGCGGTTGGACTCACTTTTAGCCCGAACGGCTGAATGTATTTCCGCCAAACTTGGCAAAATTGTAGGGACTGGTAGCCCAATGTGCCTTTGCTATGTCTCAAGATATGTGCTCCAGTGGATTTTGAGTAATTTAGGTTAAAAAAAATTTATATGTCTATAAGCGCGCCCCGGTACACGCACTGGGGCGCGTACCAGCGCGCTACGCGAGTTCGTGCGCAGAAAGCTGATTGGCTCTCGAGTGTCTGTCAACATTCCAAACAGTCCGGAGCGGCCGTCATCTTGTGTCTCGGTAGGATAGAGACACAAGAGGTGGCAAAAACAAAGGGGGAATTGACCAAAAGGGGGCAGGGTAGACCCCCCTGACCCCCTAGGTTTGATGTGGGGGCCAGAAAAAAATAATCAATTTACGCGGGGGGAGCGCCTGGTACGCGCACCGGGGAGCGTACCGGGGAGCGTACCATGGTGAAAAAAGAATGTAGCTTTTTTTATAAAGTGGAGGTAGTTCTAAAAAGAACTGTTTTTTTATTTTTTTGTTGTTTTATATTTTTTGAATCTTTTTTTTGAACATTTTGTACTTTTTTTTGGCTTTTATGAACAATTTTATATATTTTTTGGAATTTTTATGGGGACAAACAAAAAACAGGGAATTGTAAACGGCTCAACTGGAGCAAAAAAAAACAGGAAAAAATTAAGGTTTCTTTGGGCACTTGTGGTTGTCACCAGCACAGTTGATAAGTTTAACACTTTGCTCACCATAGCAAATTGTACGCCCATAAAATACACAAACTATTTTGAAATTTCCAAACTGGGTTTGGATGTTTGGGACCATCTCCATTGTCTCTGGTCCCGATGGAGTGGGTTGGGTACTTTGGGAGGTGCTGGGAGAAGATTGGGGAGGGTTTCTGGTCAGTTCTCTGACCTCTGCCGCACTATAGTTGTTAGGGTGCCGGCGTTGCATGTGGCGAATCATGGTGTTGTTGCCAAAAGAATATTTTTTGGCAGGATTACTCCTGGAAAGTACAGTGACACAGATCAGACAAGTCACCTTTGGCGCATTTACTTTCTTGAGGCCCCTTGGGAGTTTAAAAATTCCCACACAATGTGCTTCTTTGGCTTGTAGGGGGTAGTATCTTCTGGCAGGTAGCGCCGCCTCTCCTCCTCCTCCTCCTCCTCCTCCTCTTCTTCATCTCCACCACTGTGGTGTTGTGGTGGTCCTTGTGGTGGTGGTGGTGGTAGTGGTGGCTGAGATGCTCCTGCTGCTGCTGCTACTGTAGCCATTTCTGAGTACAAATAGGTACTAATAGCTCTGGAAACAGGTCTTCCTCACTCACAGTACAAAGTGAGAATGAGGAAAAAAGGTGGGGGCTTTCATCATTAGGAAAACAAAACTGTCCTGAACCAATGAAAAGTGTTATTTTCAGGTCACATGACCCGGACGTTCATCATTTGGAAACCAAAACTGTCCTGAACCAATAAAAAGTGTTATTTTTAGGTCACATGACCCGACGCGCTTACGCTACGCGCCCCGGGGCGCTTACGTAGTGCGATCGTATGCGCTCGGGTGCGCTTATGCCGTGCGTATCACGCGGACGCGGCTACGCGATACGTCACAATGATATTTTCGTTCGCGGCAATAGCGCTAACGGGACGCTCACCGGTACGCGCACCGGGATGCGCCGCAAGACAGAGCTTACCGGTGCGCTCACCGGTACGCGCACCGGGAGCGCTCAAGGGCAAAAAAAAATATATATATATATATATACATATAAAAAATAGTATTACATAAATATTCAATATAGGATTCATTATAAAAAATATTATATTTGATAGCAATAGAAATTTGCTATTAACCCCTTCCGTGCTTCGAATGTCCAACGGTCGTCGCGTGCACTACCTCGCTGGTGCTGCGCACGACCGTTGGACGTCCGAATCCCGTTAGCGCGATCGAACGTCCGCACTGGGGCGGAATGTTCGGCGCGCTAAACGGGTTAAAAAAACTTTGAAATTCACTGAAATAAACATAGGTTTGAGGCCCTATATATAGTTAGGAATTAGCATTTAAAAACCTATGAAATTCACTGAAAAAACCATAGGTTTCACACCAGTTATAGTTAGGAATTTGCATTTAAAAAACCTATTAAATTCACTGAAAAAACCATAGGTTTCACACCAGTTATAGTTAGCTGGAAATTTTACTGACATAAAACCATTGTAATTCCCACGTTATAGTTAGTTGGACTCACTATAACTTGCGCGCCTGCAATGCACTGCTGATGACGTCACATATTACATCACTCATGACATGGTCAGTGACATCACTAATGACATCACTGATGACACCATCCTTGTGACAGACTGACAGACCTCCTTTCAGTGTAATGTAACCCTTGAAACACATATTCAAAAATTGAAAATAACATTTTCCAAAAAATGGAGATACCCATACCAGTTACAACAACCAATCCAGTATTTCCACCATCTATATACACATCCACTCATTCAGCAACAGTTCTATATAGTCACTCATACATATACTCACTCATCATATGTAGTGATACACATATACATCCTGTTACACACTGACAGTCATCCAAAAGTTACTCACACACATACACATGCAAATAAACTATTGAACATCCATTTATTTGCATATACAGCTATACACACACTAGCACATTACTTCTAAGGAAACTTACACATACTTACTCTCCTAAACAATCACTTATAGAAACACATACTTATTTAAACAGGAACTCTTACAATCTCTCACTCTCACATATACTCACTTATATACATCAATACTCACATATACTAGATTAAAACATATGTAGTTATTGATAAAGACACTATTGAGGCAGTCATTCACTCACTAACACACACATATACACACTCATCCACCCATACATTCCTGCACATATGCTGTCTTCAAAACACATACAAACAGTGAGTCAGTCATTGATGCATCTATGTGCTAAGTAATACCCCCACCAAACCATACAGACACTCATACTGATACTAAAAAAACATCTAATAACCCATACACACACACATGTAGCTACTCACCAACCCATGCAGCCACTTATACACAAAGTGAAACACTGATACATATATTTAAATATTTAAACATTACTCGCTAATATATGTATTCACTAAGATACACTTAATAAGCCAGTTAACCAATCATTTGTTTTTAAAAAAACATCCATTTAGACACTTATTTAAAAATGTATTCTTCCATCGACCTTTACAAATACATATATAAAACATATTTCTTTTACAGAAAGACACACATTCACTGGATGGTGTCATCAGTGATGTCATGAGTGATGTCACTGACCATGTCATGAGTGATGTAATATGTGATGTCATCAGCAGTGCATTGCAGGCGCGCAAGTTATAGTGAGTCCAACTAACTATAACGTGGGAATTTCAATGGTTTTATGTCAGTAAAATTTCCAGCTAACTATAACTGGTGTCAAACCTATGGTTTTTTCAGTGAATATATATATATATATATATATATATATATATATATATATATATATATATATATATATATATATATTCATTCATGTTAAAGAATGGCTTCCTTGTGGAAATAATCAGTATAGCTCTGCTTTGAGTTAAAAAAAACTGAACCTTGTTTAAAAGCACTCTTGTTAAAAGATTTCACACCATTACAAGCGTCTGCCAGGTCTTGGCTCGTTCCACCTATAAAAGGGTGATACATGACTTGTCTGTGTGCGTTTCAGGAACAACAGGGAAGCATCTCCGAAGCCCAGCCATGACATCTTGGACTTGTAACAGTGGAGCGATTGTTGCAGGCGCAATCTGCTTTTCATTAGCGGGGGCTGCTGGGTCCAATGTCTGCTCAGGACTGCTTGCTCACGTCTTCCTGGTCGTGTTATGTGTTGGCAGTTCAGTGATGTGGCAGGGAGAGCCTTACGTTGTTCAAGAGCAGATGCGTTTTATTTTAGTGAGACGTAGTGCAGCTTGCCTGATGCCGAAGACTATAAAATGATCTGGTGTCGGGTAGAAGCTCGATCAGTCTACGGGGGCTACAACCTGAAGCAAGAGTAATGTTTTGAAAAAAATGTATTCTTATTAGACAACAGACCCCCTAGTATTGCCTAAAGAGGAGTTGTTGGAGATTGGTCCAAGACAGTTGGATTCATGCCAAATGCTCAGAATATCCTCCTAAGATAAATTTACATGTAGCAAATTTGAATACAGCAAAATTTACTGGAGAATTTCTTGAACATCTGTCATGGATTCCACTCTCCTCTATATCTACGATGGACAACCCTGCTTTAAAGAGTATTTCATCATCAGTAGACCCTGCAATTTTGCCTCATGATAATAATACATTTATTGGCACCTTAAAAGCAAGGGGTACCATGAACTGCATTGTCTCGTAACACTTAGTAGGAGTAGTTTTTATTACTCAACTCCATGGTACTCTAATGGAATTTGGGAAGGGTGGAAATCTGAGCAAGTTTTAACCTGCAGAAAAAAAGTTAGACAAAGATGTCTGACGCATATGCCCAGCGCACTGAGCAGTGTTGACAACTATGAGTGGAAGACACTAGAGTATTTTGACCGTCTGGGCTCAGATGGTTTAGCAAATTAGCAATTTTGATCAGTAAATGTTGGTGAAAGAAAACTTTTTGACTGGACTATTTGTTCTTAATTGACTTTTTTACAGATTCTTATTGATGAGGACAGGATATTCATTGTAAATTACCAAACATTATGACATCATTAATTAATAATGTGTTACAAAATAAAACTATAGTGGGAGCAAGTGGCTATTGGGTGATAGTCTGGAAATGCACTGTGTCAAAGTTTAGAGATCAACCTTTATGTCTCTATGTCTACCTTTTTATTTCTATACATCTCTTTGTACTTCCATCTTCAGGCTTGAGAGTTTGTTGCCCATTTCAATATGAAATGCATGTGTCTTACAAGCCTTTGGTACCTTCGAACGAGCACATGATCTGTCTGTCCTGCACACAGGAAAAGGGTTTCCATCATGACCAATTGCTGCTCCGCTGTGCATATGTGACCTAAAAGGCCAAAGAAAGACTTGAACTAGACTTCGCCAATCCGCCTATGAAGGTGCCCAGTCTTACATCCAAACCCCTCAGTTCTCTGCGTTTTTCCTTCAGCATTACAATGCTAGATCCTAAACTGTTGATCATGGGACCTAGGCAATAGGCGCCATACTACAGTGGGCCGCTCCGTAACTCACCATAACTGTCTCAACTCAGTCTGCCTATCTCTTCAAATGCAACTCTTTAAAACAAATAGTTTTACCTTTAATTTATGGCAAGGGATTAAGGTTTAAGATGTTCTCAACTCACATCCTCTTCCAAGGAATGGTGGAGCCCAACCCATTCACATAATTTTCAATAGACATGACTTGTGTGTATCAGAGTTTGATGGGCAGCGTAAAATACTGATGTTAGTGCACTTTCTTACAAACAATGTCTGATGCAGCACTGCATAGACTTTAGGGAGACCATCTCTTGCTGTCAGATAGCCACTGGCCCAAACCTCCACCCCTATGTAGACGAGCACTATCCTTAATACAGTCTAGGTCAGAGGTGTCCAACATAGGTCTTGCAGGCCTGGATCCAAGCCAGATTTTTCAGCTAACCCGCGACAACATAAATGAGTTCCATTTGGATTCAATGTATGGAGTGTATAGATAGCCCACCATGGATGGGGCCTTCCAAGGCTTTCGTTGTGCACCCCTGGTTTAAGTCCCCAGACACTTTTTATTCCCTGATGCCCTCAATTCCGAAGGTTTTCTCTGTTGAAATGTTGTTGCCAGCTTAGCTGTCCCAGAGACAAATTGAAGCCCCCTGCAGTACATTGTTCTGTGCTTTCCAACTTCACAGTGATTCAGATATTTTGGGTTCGGGCTCTAAACTAAGTCTTTAGGAGAGGAAACCCCTTTGGGAGTTATCCTTTAACCAGACTGATTGACACAGCCAAGAACAGGACTGAAAAAATAAACAAGCGTAGAGACAGGCCTGCGAGCGCGCTGGGCCTGGGGAATCCTCGCCCTGGGCTGGGGTAACCTCACCTCGCTGTGGTTTATCTGCGCGCGCGGGATCGTCTGTCCTCCCCGTGGCAACACAAAGGGAAAACTTGGCAGAGGGGGGCATGACAAAAGCAGACATTTTGTAACTGTCGAGTGCTAGTGTTTCTGCGGATTATTTTGCAAACGTCTCGGGGCCCGGGCTCCTGTCAGAAGGCCAAGGTGTAATTTGTTATTTGAAAAGTGACGGGGGGAGTCCGACGCGATTCCAATCCCTTGTCAATCGGGGGTGGAAATATTCATAGACAGAGAGCTTAAAAAAAACACAAGTTGGGCCCTTCAAGCCGAGTTCCAGCAGTTGGCGCATTAAGAAATTCGTCTCCCCCTTCCAGACTAAACCTAGACAGAAGCACATTCGAAAAAGTGCTGAAGTTGAGAAGTTACCGGTATCTGATGTCCTTTTTATTACGACGAGGTATTGAACTCAGCAACTCCGCGTCTTGTCAATCTGTACAGTATTAATAAAAAAAAATCTTTCTCTTTCACCTTCAGGTCACAGATTCGACTCATTTCCATATGCAAATGTAATAATGCTGCTAGCAACAGGTGACTCTTTAGGGACAATTCAAGTTGTTTTTGTTTTAAAAGATCTCATAGGACTCAGCACCAGGAACTTCCTGTGTTTTGTTTGCCTTCGGGCTGGGCTCTGGGGTTGAATGTTATTCTCTTGTTTCAGAAATTGATCCATGTTAGATGCTGTTTGCCGCTATGTTAACTGGCTGAGACATGGGCCTGGCTACCAAGTCCCAGTTCATCCACCACTATTCACAGCAAATGTAATGTGATGGTGTAGGCGAGTGTGCTGCCCCGAGTACTTACCAGTGGGCAAGATTAATTCAAGTGGATGTGTCCTACTGGGCAGAGCTGCTGATTTTGGAACTGAGGAACCAAGTTCGAGTCTCAGGGTCGGCTCAACATCCTGTGATTCTGGGCAAATCACTTTATCTCCCTGTGCCTACAAAAATATGAATATGTGCTTGTGTAATCTAAATGCTGCTCATGTAAAGTGCTCCAATACCCTCAGGTCAAGCTTGCATTAAATAAAATAAAAAACATTCCATCTATCACTATTTTTGCATTCTTCATTGTGATGGTATGTCCAGACGTGTGTCTTGTGTGCATACAGTGCCGCTGGAATCAAGATATACCCGACTGATGAGCCCTAATAAGGACAAAACTGTTCTTGGGCTGCTTGTGTTCCGATTCAGGTAGGACCTGGTCTAGCAGTTTGGGCTAGACTGCCCTCATCGGAGCAGGATCAAGACTGATTGCAAACGGCTGGGTCCAACCTGAGTTGGCATGGTGTGCAAAATAACGATGGATTAGGATGCGGCTCGAGTAATTACCAGTGGCTGAGATTAATTCAAGCATGCCATCATTCACTTTTTGTATACTTTAGTGTGTTGCCCTAAGTGGGACAGGTATACCTAGAAGTGGGTCCCGTACACACTGTGTCACTGGAACAAAGCTATACCTGGCTGTTTAGCCCATAGCAAGGGAGAAACCGGTCTTGGGTTGCTTGTGTTCTAGTTCAGGGAGGATCTGGCTTGGAAGTTTGTTCCCATTGGACCAGAATCAAGACTGATTTGCATATAGCTGGGTCCAAACTGAGGTGGCATGGTGTGCAAAATAGATTGGGATCCGGCCTGAGTAATTATCAGTGGCTGAGATTGATTTGAGTATTCCATCCATCAATTTTTTGCATGCGTCAGTGTGAAACCATTTATTGAACGTTACAGCTTAACCTGCCCTTTCACATCGAGTTAACAAGGTGATGCCACAGCAATCTATTTTATGTAATTTTATGTTATGTTATCTTACGTTATTAGATTGTGTTATGTTTTCTCATGTTATATTGTGTCATATTATACGGGTTATTTGTAGAGTGCTTCATGCCATCATCAGGTTACCCGGTCAATAGGATGAGCACATGGGAGGACTCTGCATTACATCCTAAACATAGCATGATTCAGATGAATTAAAATCCTTCCAGAGTGAAGGCATGCATTACTTTTGATGCAAATAACTTCTAGATGTCATTGTTTGAGTCTTCAACTCTGATACTATATTTCACCTATGGAGAGGTACAGACGGGAAAATACATAATTACTTTACTACGGGGTTAGTCTGGGAGCACTTGTGCAGAGTTTTGTTTAATCTTACTTGTGGAATTTGCTTAATTGGTTTGGTGAGCCAATAGTTTCTCTGTGTAAAGAAGTAAGAATGTACCTGGCTTTGCCTGAAGTGTCTGATATTGTGTCAAATTTTGAATTGCATTTCTGTACTTTCATGTTATATGGCATACTGAAACCATTCGTTTACAATAGCATTACTGAATAAAAGTAATGTTCTTTCCCTGGCCCAAAACTTTCTACACTCAACTTCAGCCAATGCCCATCCCCAGCCTGCCCTTAGTACACCTCGAAACCATGACATTTAATTTGAATGTGCAACACAAACAAATGATGGAGGGAATGCTGAATAAATCTGTCATTCATCCCAAGTCAAGAGATCCAGGTTAAATCCATTACTATTTTGCTCACCATGCCACCCTAGTTTTGACCCAGCCATATGAAAATCAGTCTTGACCCTGCTCCTCATGGGAACAGTCCAGCCTGAACGGCCAAGCCAGGTCCACCCTGCCTAGAAAGAAGCATCCTGGGATGATGTGAATGTAAATGTGTCCAAATTCTGCTAGTATCGGGTGCCAAGTGTTGGTAATTAGGTCATCTGTGTTGAAATTTGCATGAGAGTAACCACAAACATATAACAACATGAACTAAAACTATGGATTTTTGAGGCCACTCTTTCAACATTATCTGGAGGTCTTTAGTCCATCTATGCAATATTTGCATTAGATTTGGAAGCCCGCAAAGCAAATTCTGAGCTTTGAAAATAAAGTATAAAACACCTGAAGACCCTAGCGATTGTCTAGCTAGATCGTCCTGGCCAGAAGCACCTGGAGACCCTAGCAATTGCCTGTCTAGATCTTCCTGGTCAGAAGCCCCTGAAGAACTTAGAGATTACCTGGCTAGATCTTCCTGGCCAAAAGCCCCTGCAGACCCTAGCGATTTGCCTGGCTAGATCTTCATGGCAAGAAGCACCTGAAGCCCCCAGCAATTACCTGGCTACATCTACCTGTCCTGAATCACCTGAAGACCCTAGTGACTGCCTGGCTTTATCTTCATGGAAAGTAGCACCTGAAGACCCTAGCGATTGCCTGGCTAGATCTTCCTGGCCAGATGCACCTTAAGATCCTAGCGATTGCATGGCTAGATCTTCCTTGCCGGAAGCACCCGAAGACTCTATTGATTGCCTGGTTGGATCTTTATGGCAAGAAGCACCTGAAGACCCTAGTGATTGCCTTGGTAGACCTTCCTGGCCAGAAGCATGTAAAGACCCTAAAAATTGCCAGGCTAGAACTTCCTGGCCAGAAGTACCTGAATACCCTAGTGATTGCCTGGCTATATCCTCCTGGCCAGACGCACCTGAAGACCCTAGCGATTGTCTGGCTAGATCTTCCTGGCCAGAAGCACCTGAAGACCCTAGTGATTGTCTTGCTAGACCTTCCTGTCCAGAAGCAACTAAAGACCCTAGCGATTGCCTGGCTTGATCTTCCTGGCCAGAAGCAACTGAAGACCCTAGCGACTGCCTGGCTAGCCCTTAATGGCAAGAAGCACCTAAAGACCCTAACGATTACCTGGCTAGATCTTCCTGGCCAGAAGCACATGAAGACCCTAGAGATTGCCTGGCTAGGTCTTCCTGGCCAGAAGCACCTGAAGAAGACCCTAGCGATTGCCTAGCTAGACCTTTCTGGCAAGAAGCACATGAATAACATCGGGATTGCCAGGTCATAAAGACAGAATATAACAGGGAATATTGTGCTGTGGATTTAATTCACCAATCTGACAACTCCATGCATTTTACACTGGCGGAGTCTGTATCACCTCGTTATAGGAAACCACAACATTGAGTGCAATAATTCAATTCTAAATATATGAAACTACTGAACATGTCTGCTCAAAGCCCTTTTGTTTGTGTCGGATGCTGAAAATGGATTTTAAAATACCACAACCAATATATTTATTCCACTGATTTTCACACGATCAATACACATCATTTCACCTGAACGGGCCGAATTTTTTGAATGAATAAAAAAAGTGAATCCTCTTTTCAAGCTGTTTCTGCAATTAAATAACTAAAATAAAAAAAATGTCATGAGCAAACCATAATTGCAACTGTGTTGTCTCTCCCTATGTAACCGATGCACTATGTTGACTGGAGGATGGACTGAGTCGGATATGGAATATTTATTAGGAACTGTGAATAAATGAATCTTATTTGATATTTTCCTGGGCCTTTTTTGTTATTGCCCTGTGAGCTACTTATACACTGCTAACACAGACCTCCTAATAAAAACAATATCAATGCTACCATCTATCTCAATGTGTCACAATACATACTTATCTATGTAATGTGAACATATATATCTGTCTCTGCCACTAAGAGGAAATATAAATGTGTTATTCCATCTCCTCTTGTGTATATATTGACCACTGACCTATAATTTGCGAGTGTCAAAGCCCCGAGGGGGAGCAGGATTAAAATATAAATAGCTTTGCGCCCCTCAGGAAAAGGAACAAACATATTATCTCATGGCCCTTTCTCCCACAGTCCATTTGTCATTTCCAAGACATTTCATTATAAATACTGTTTACATTTTTAATAAGGTTGGAAAGCAGGAAGAGCTGTTCTCCCTCTCTCCTTTCTAGCTAAATTTGGTTAGTGTGGTGAAAGCATAACTTCCTATTTTTAAAAAAGCGATAACAAGGAGGAATGGAATTGATTCTAAAATTCAGTGCTGTTTTGCAGTCTGTCAGCTTTCTGCAGTGTGGTCTATGCCTTGGCAAAATATTTTGTAAAATTCTAAATGTTACACATGTGAAAACTCAAGCTCTTTTAGAAGATAGTTGTTTATTCTAATTTTTGAAGTTTGCAACTTATTTAACAATGGTTTAAATGTACCTATTAGGTCTATCTTGACAGCACAGCTTTTATCTCATAAATATATTATACATAGAAGTTAATCGTCTTTTGTTTTGTTTTTTTAACTGGAGCAATTAAAAAAGATAGCCAGAATGCAAACAAGATTAATTGGCTGTGCCATTGCTTGTTTCGGTTTACTGTTTGTAGTCCGATGTTGGAGTTAGCCACTAATATTTTGCAGTGCTGTAGAATTGCACATTTCTTATATAAGACCACGTATGTTTTTAGTGATCCCCTTAAAGCTGAAAGACCCTGGGAGATGTGAGAATGCATCCATTATGCTAGGGACTGGTTCTGCAACCCCAGCTCCACATAGGACCACAACAATGGCATTCTCTGGTTCAAGAGGATACTAGAGCCCACTTTCATCCAGGGCACTAACAGAGGAAAGGACAGCTGGAATGCCCTTGAGGTTCATCTGCCGCAGTGCTGCAAGGTGGTGGCCACCCCTTTCGACTTCCAAGCCATGAAACAGAATCTAGGGCCACGGGTTCAGAGGCCTTTTCACGTTATTAGTACTGCAAATTGACCTATCATAGCAATCTTGATATTAAACATAACATAATATTTGAACTACTTTACTGTCTCTACTCAAGAATGTGGATTGTGTTTCTTTGTTGTTCACAGACATAGTATCGGATATCAAGATGGTACAGAGCATGTATCAGATCACATAACTTGATATCATATTGTAGTAATTTAGTCCACCCTCAAAAAACACAGGGCCTCATTTATGAAAAGTAACGCATCGCTGCGTGAAAACAGCGAAGCGTCACTTTTCATTGTGCCCTCCTTGCGACATGCTGGATGCGTCATATTTATAATATGACGCATCATGTCGCAAGGAGTTACAGATACGTCAGTATTTCTGACGTATCTGTATGGTGCAAAAGTGACGCATTGCTGGAGTGTGTCACAAAAGTGACGCAACTCCAGCAATGTGTCCTTTCACATGGGGCAAGCCCCATGTGAAAGGGCCTGCGTCAGTCTTACGCCTGCTGTGAGGCAGGCGTAAGAAATTGACGCATTTGTGTCCTAGAAGTGGCGCAGTGAAATCTCATAGATTTCCCTGCCTCATTTCTATGACCCTTGCTTGCGTCACTACGCCCCCCTTGCATACATTATACCTGGCGCAGGTATAATGTGGCGCAGGGGTTTACAAAGTGACGCATCTACTTAGATGAGTCACTTTGTAAATATGGCGCAACAAAGGTGCATTTTTTACGCCACTGATGCGTCACAAAAAGTGGCGCACCCGGTGGTGTAAAAGTGACGCAGAGCCTCATAAATGAGGCCCACAGAATCTATTCATCTCAGTCACTTAAAAACATTAAATAGGATAATATAATATTATGTAGCATAGCATACGATAACACAACATAACATGGTAAAGCAGAATAAAACCACCTATCTAACCTGACCTAGTCTAATGTAAAAGAACATAACATAACCTAAAACAAGATAACATAATGGCACAAAATAACAGAATCTACCTAACATAGCTTTCTACAAAATACATTTAGGTAAAATAACATAAATTACTGTAGCATAACATAACATAGCAAAGTACAAGAAAATCACACAGCGTAGCATAGCATAACACAACATAATATAGCACTTTAGCATAACATCACACAGCATAGAATAATATAACATAACATTACATAGCTACCTCAAATAATCTAATCTAACCAAATATAGCATGCCGTAACATAGTCTTGTGTGACATAACATAGCATAGCAATACATAATTAAACAATAAATAGCAAACCATCACACAGCATAACTTAATATAACATAACATTGCATATTTAGATACTACCTTTCAAATCAGTGAACATAGAAGAGAATTCAGGGAGAGCATTACGCCTCTTCGATGGAATGTTACAAGAATGTACTTCAGTTCTGCTACCAAGGCTGCTCAGTTTCTGCTGTGGTGAAGTAGCACAGGTACAGGTAGAGGTGTGTATTGTTCAGTACTAGTGAGCTAACTTGCTTTGGCTGAGACATTAACTTAGACATCCATGTTGCTCTTGCATGCTTTTGTTTGGGGAGCCATCAGCCGTGTGCTCTTGAAAGGCATTAGTGGCCACTCATGTCCGGCGTATGGTTGCAGCCTGAGACAGAGCAATAATAATCACCTGTATAGGTAAAATGCTCTAGGAAGAAAAGTATTTTCCGCAATTTGCTGACTATGCTGTTTTTTGCTCCAAGCACTGCAAGCGCATCAGGTAAACTGAATGAAATAAACTAAGGCCATGGCAGCTCTCTGGTATATATCAGGACCTTTCAGAATGAGCACAAATATTTAACCAGTACCAGTCTATTTTCTGTCATGGTCTTACATTTAAGAGTGTTCCGTTTTGTACCGTGGGCAGTGCTTAATTTGAACCAGTGGTTGCTAGTGGGGAGGGAAAAAACATGAGCCGGAAATACAGATTAAGAGAAAGACGGAAAAATCATCACAAAGGGGGAAAGCAGAAACCTGTAAGAGTAAGATAAAGGGGCAGGAGTGGCTGGCAGTGGATTAAAGGGGCAAGAGGTGAATTTAGGCAAGGTAGCCTTGGTATTCATGGTATTTCCCCGGGATTCTTCCCCCCTTGACCTTTTTCTCCATTGGGGATCTATGGACTTTTTCCTTCTGTATTTTACAATCCCCCTTGATATAATTCTAATTGCGGACTTCTTCAACATCTATGGATCTTTACATCTTCCCAGTAGTGGAGCCCCAGCAACATAGCCGCCGATGCAGCTATAGAGGAGACCAGCCATGGCTCCCCCCACTGGCCGCCACCTACCCTCTGGATCGTGGGCACTGATGCTTGTCTCCCCCGTCAAGTCTCCTTTCTCCCCACGCCTACCGATAAACTCTGATAATCCTATGTCCGCGGAGCCTTTCTATTCCCTCACTACTCCCTTTGCACCTGAGGACTTGTCTACTATACTATTTATTACTCTTGTAATTAATTTTTTCCCATGCCATGCTTTACTCTTGTAACTGATGTAAATAAGTAATCTCGGTTAATTTCCAATTCTTATCCCCATGTAAATCTCTCTGATACCACCCCCCTTCCTTCTTTCCCTATTCTGTTTGACCTGTGTCGGACCAGATTCCTCATGCCAACCCATATTACTCTTCCCCCCTACCTTCTTTACCCCATTGGACCTGTTCTATGCAATGCTATACTCTACGAACTCATGTAACTGTGTAACACTCCTCTTTCTTTCCTATGTTATACTATGCTACAGTAACTGATGTCATTTTGTAACTAGCTTATCCTCTTGTAAAGCGCTCTGATACCTCCGGGTCTAAACAGCGCTATATAAACTCTGTAAATAAATAAATAAATAAATAAATGAGACTTAATTTTATCAGCCGAGACTTCTGAGCAGTATCCTGAGCACCAGAACTTTTCTTCTGCAACTTAAACATTGACTGTGGGACTCTTTTGGGCAATGTGTGTGGTGCGAAATTTGTAAAAAATACGTGCCATGACTCTCGTGGAGAGTCCACTGCAACTTGCACCGCACATTGCCCCTGCCATGCTGCCGATGATATAACAATACAACTACCAACCATCACACTCCTGCAAGTGTAACAATTTGGACTATTACAGGACCCCAACGCTATAAGAATGGCTTAGGCAGCAGGTAGTAGTCATTTTTACTGTACATTGAATTAATAACCAACTGGTCCGCTCTAAATTAGCCGGAATGTGCCAGCTTGTGGCAGACTGTCTTGTTTGTATGTCACTTAGGTCAATATACAACTAATTAAGAGATTTCTTTTTAGTTTGCGCTTATTGTTTCAAGTATATATTAAAAACCCATGAATGCACTACGTGGCTAAGTCAAATTACAAGTTCGGAAATGTAGTGACATGGAAGCATAGGGGTTTACACTCTCAAACTGAGAATCAAAACATACTACAGTTAGCACAGATTAATGCAAAGCCAATTCTGCATATTTTAATCTTTTTGCCTATTTTTTTTTTCGGCCCTTTAATTGCGTTGCACCACGGTTACAATGCACCCGCCGCTTCTAGAATCCTCTCACAAGATCCATGCTGAAATATTCAGTTGCTGCCGCATAAAATACAATATTCATCCATAAGAAACCCCTGTCTTCTGTGGCAAATATATTCATGAATTCGACTAAAGATCACTCTCCAGGGAGCATCAGTGCACGCCCTGAGTACCCTAATCTCTGCATTTCTACGAAAAAACACAATAATGGAATTATATGTGGCAACAACATCAAAGTTCACTGCCTCTGATAAGTTTCTACTCCTAGTCTGCCCCTGGCGATACAAAGCTTCCCATTACTGCTGTGTCCTGGCTCCTAGATGGATGAAGCAGTGCGCGGATGTCAACGGAACCTTTTCCTCCAGATCTGATTATCAAAAGCAGTGTCCATATCGCCTTTAGAGCACTTCATTACATTGCTGTATATAGGTTATGTAGTCAGCTGCATATATTTTGCTGTGCATTACCATAATTTCATATCCGAAGAACCCCAGGATAATTTAAGTCATTATGGTATGGAATGGAGTTGTGTGCAGTCAGGCAGCGGATAAATAAACAGTCACACCGCTGGACTCAGCAGTCATCTCTTAAATAGGAACCAGGTCCCATATTTAAAGACCATGTGCAAAGATGGCTTTAGTGATCCAGGGGTACCAAGATTCTCCTATCGAGGAGAACAGGGGTAGAGGCTGACCTCTCGATTGAGGAACCAGGACTCCTAAGTTCTAACACCATCTTTCTCAGGTGATCAAAATGTGCCATAAAAGGATATTTATTTTCTGTGCTTCGGTTCCCTTATTTCCAGTAACTAGAAGAGAAGCAAGCTAAACACGAGAATTAAAGCTCCCTACAAAAAGTTGGAGTTTACTTTGTTATGGAGGTGATCTCTCTCGGAAGCACACAAAGCATACGTTACTGCCTATCCAAAGATTTCAGTACATCTAGCTCCGGCCACATACAAAATTGAGAATAAAGAGGTTGTGCTATATTGTGCCCTTGAGATAAAATAAAATCTCTTAAAAATATCCTCTCATCTTCCTTATTCAACTCTAATGTGAACCCTATTGAAGAAGCTGTGGTACTAAAGGTACCATTGATTAGCCGTGTATGTCAGCATGTATTGTGCAACAAAAATATTGGTGCAAAAAAATTGACAACCAATATATTGTGAAGGTAAGTGTATATAGATATATAAAGATGTACTAATATTGACTCCACATCAGCCACTGCAGGTAAGAGGGGTGGTGTGGGGCCAGGGGCAGATGTCTGAATAGGGAAAATAAAATGAAAAAATAAATAAAACCACTTACTTTGCACTCGTCGCATTGCCAAGTTGGTGATGCAACAAGCTCAATGTAAGTGGTATTATTTCTTTTTTATTTTATTTCCCCTCTCCTGTATTCTGTCGACTGTCCCTGCCCCGCCGCACCACTCTTATATGAACCAGCCACATGTATGTATCTTTAAGAAATATGTACCTCAGGCTCATATATGCAGAGTTAACTATAGTTTAGTTAAATATAGTTTATCTACAATTGCCTATGTATACTTATATTGATTATGATTTGGTTATCCATTTGTTCTTCTACAATGTTTTCGTAGCACAATATTCTGGTGCTATACAGTTGAATGAATATTATTTTGTCTGTTTAATTAGGCCATTACAGTGTCCTGAGAACCCCACAGGATCTGAAATTCTCTGTAGACTTTTGGGTGGGCATTGAGGCTTGGAATTGAGTGAGAATGACTGTGTGTGAAAATCTACATTGATTTGACCCCTTGCCGAGAATATATATAATTGGATTTTTTATTCAGTGCTCACGTGGTACAGGATAACACCTTGACCTGATTTCCATTTCTGTAAATAATGGTCTGGTGAACTTTCTGTGATTCTTCAGATTTTCTGTGCAAAACCTTAATTGTAAACAAGTGCAAATCCTTCAGCAGAACGTGATTATTGAATCTCTGTACGTTTGCATGCGCGTCAGAGGTAGTGTGAGTTAAGCTGGTACTAGATTTACTGCAAAACAAATGGCTGCCAAAAAATCCCAGACGCAGCATGTGCACTTGCACGAAAGAGTTCTTGCAGTTTCAAACAAAATAAGCAGAATGACATGATGCATTTGCAAACCTTTGCTTTACTGTGCTAATTGAATTTTTAATGTATCTTGGACACCTTACCAAGCAATTTCAGATAATTCTGTACAAACAAGCAACCTGTGAGGTTTTGCAGATTTTTCTAACCTTCTTGGTGGCTTCGCACATACGTTTTTGAGGTTGAGAAGATGCTGAGAAACTCCAGATTGTTATTCATGCTGTTTAAGTGGAAAGAGCACAGTTTGAGGTGCACTCTGGCCTATTTCTTCTGGCTACATGGAAAGTTCAGTCTGTGATGAGAGCAGGACTGTTGTCTCCCAGGAAAAAGCGGTCCATCTGCACAGAAAAGAGTAGCCTTTGGTTGTATGGGTGTTTATTGGTGGATGAGAGGCCTGTGCCTTGGAGTAGATGTTGTCATCAGTGGCCCCAGGACAATGTCAGCAAGGTTGTTTCAGCCATTTTGAGAGGATCGGGATCGCGGGCGAACTTAAACTTAGTACAGAACATTGTAATTGAGATTGTTTGGTGAACATGATGGTTTTATACAGTACAAGTAAAGATGATATTGTCAACACAGGAGTGGAAATAGCATGACCTCAAATCACAAAGGATGGGTTAAATTGCCTTCTCTGACTACCCGCAACATGACTTCATTCACCCCACCTGACTCATTTGCTCTGAAATGTGAATCTCATTTTGATGTTTCATAATAAATGCATATTTACACAGTAAAACTATACGTTATAGTCAGTTTGTACCATAATAATGAAGTGGATGCATGGAGTTTTTTTCTTGGAGGAATAGGACTGTTCTAACTTTTCAACAATAACCACTGAAAAACACTGGCTTTGGGGTGGGGGCAGCATGCGCTGCTCAAGGTGGGGCACTTTGACACCTCATCTGGGTGGCGAGTGCTGTACAAATGCAATTACATTGCAATATAACATATAATATGCCTGTCTCGCACTAACAGTAATACCGTAACATTCTGCTTCTGGGCAGTCCCTTGTAGTTCATACAGACTGCAAAATAAATTCCTTAGGCCGCTTGACACTCTCACACTCACATAAGACAACACTGCCACACTTCTTAACCATCAACTAGTGTTGTACAAGTCCACACCAATGAACAACTCATCAACAACTGAAAATGCATAGAATAACTGAAGAGATTGTTCCATATGCTGCTGGCCAATGGCAGACTTTTCCTTGGTCCTCCACTGCTGGTTCCAACAAGCTAAATGTGACCAATTATTGACATCTCAACATGACGTACTCATTTTGGATATGACCAAAGTCCATCCCAGCTGATCTCCCCAAGTCTTCCTCCAGCCAATGCCTGCTCAGGAATATAAACTTTAAACAAAATATCTCAGAATGGACATCCCAGTGCAGTAACCAGATAAATGGACTATGGTCATTCGAAATACAAAAAAGGGACCAGAAGAGCTGTTTAAAGCTGCTAGCTTACACAAAACCATTAACATGTACCCCCTCGCTCACTCTTCTTCATTTATCATTATGCTACATGCTTAGTCCTATAAAATGGGAGCCTCACCTTGATGGTCATCACTCACGACATGGAAACACTTCCCACGTATGATCAAAACAAAGACAACGCACTTCCAGCCACACAACCTACAAGTTGCAGCAGGGAAACCCCTATAGGCAAGCACCTCAGCACCCCACAAAGAGCCCTAAAAAGGAATTATGAGGCATAGTGCTTAAGAAAAATGCACATGCCACTAGTTATTTCTTTTTTATATGACATGGAAAACATGTTTTGGCCTTCTCAATGGCTGACAAGCTGCACTTTACCTGACTAGCACAGTGCTCCTGTATTCTTTTACATGTTCCTCTAAATTAAGAATTGTGAACTCTATGTAAAATAACAATCAATAGCTCAGTATTTAATTTCTACCAAGCTAAAACTCACTCTAATTTCTGCTGTGTCTAATTCAGAAAGCATTATCTAATTTTCATTTTCCTGCCTACTAAAATCACAGTGGTTTCTCATGCGGTAAATATGGCCACTGCTTTGACAATAACTCGAAAGTTTCCTAAGGTTATTTTTAACAAGAGTGCAATATGTGTAGCCTCTTCCAGTTGCTTAGAGAGAGAGAAAAAAAAGGCTTAGCTGCCTTTAGACAGTGCACCACAGGGTGAAGGGTAGGTCACACTTACCAAGAAAAGTCCCCTTTCAACACCTAAAGAACACAGTCGAGCAGCAGATAGAGAGCAGCCAAAATGTTTCCCGCGCTTATTCTCAGAGCTTCTCTTAAGGTGGACAGCTTTCGAAGCCTAAGATGGATGCTTAATATGGGCTTTGTGGAGTTATTGTTTTTGCTGAAGAAAATTAACATACTGCTAAAACTACTGCATTGAAATGGTGCGGTGGGCGGAGGCTCACATCAGGAGATTATGCACATGACTATTATAAGTCTGCTGCTTCAGAGAAAGCAAATATTTCTGTCATTTGCAAAATGTGTGGTAGGCGAATAGATATAGATGCTCAAGAGTCAATTCTTTTACATTGTTTTTATTGTGTGGCTTAGTCCCCTTTATGTTCACTGGTGGGCCTGATAGCAGCTAATTACCTGTTCTTACACATCACTCATGATGAACTGAATCACTTCCGGGGCAGGCTATTGTGAAGTTGTAGAGTCGTCGACCTTGAAACTTTGCAAACTTCTTTCCAAAACTTGCAGCTTCTCGCGTGATGAGGCCGCTCGTAGTTTAAACTGAAAAACAAGCTCGGAAAAAGGGTACTGCACTCTGCTAGAGTGGGAACTTACCTGCTGCACCAGAGCCACTCACAGCCACTTCGCTCTTTTTCAGGCACTCGCTGCTGTAACTGAGTCCCAGGGCTGGGCTCCCGGCAGTGAAGGATCGTAATGACAAGGCCAAGCTGTGGGCATTGATTTTTCTCTTCGCGACTCAGGTGATAGAATGGAAAACCCACTATTCATAGAGGTGTCACACCGAGGTCTTGGAAAAGTGGGGTGCAAACGTCCGAAGACTGCTAAGGTTGGAGATATCATTCTGAGATTCTGCTCCTTCAGTCATTTGACCCAATCCTTTGCCAGCAGAGGCATAAAGCAGGCCACTTCATCCCCTGGGGAGCAGGGGGAACCCCCACTCTTTAACAGGACCCAACCCTTCAAGGGTGCCTCTATTCAGCCAAAGACCAATCAATGTTTGTGAGATTTGGGAGGCTAAGGAGCCCCTATTCTGCAGGGGCCTTGATCATCTTGTGTTTCACCACTTCCTACCAGATTTGTACTCCAGTTGTGAAAATGTTTTTATGTCACGTAGCCACAATGGACTTCCATTTACTACAATGCCATGGCAAGCAAAAGTGAATCATTCTCTGCTTGACCCGTGATGACATCGCTTTGTTGAACCATTATGCCTGCAAAGCCCCTCAAAGGACTCCTACTTCCTGCTCCTGAGGCCAAATAGAAGGAAAGGGAATAGACACTGCAGAAAGAAAAGAGAACTCTTAGAGACCGAAGGACTTTATGTTCCTGTCAATGCTTCCATGATGTCTGTGACTAGAGGTAGCAAGACCCGTGCCAGAAGAACAGAACAAGCCACGGGGAGATGGCTACCTCTATGTAATTTCAACAGTCGACACACGCCCATGACGAGTTTAACCAGCATGGTATTTCATTTTCTGTATGCCACTGAACACTTTACTTCTTGAACTAAAATTTGAAACAGGAGCCAACTGAGCCAAATTGCCAATGGTGATCTAGTTGATGCTGGTAGATTATAAACTCTTCTAGAGAAGCAGAGATTAGTCTGATTAATTAACTCTCCATGGAAATAACAAAAATATACACTTTTCCATTAAAAAAAATGTCTTTGTAAAAATGTTTTGTTTTTTAAATTTAAGAATTCCCATATTCCAACGTACTGACATTCAGTAACCCACTTGATCATTAATGTTATGTCGAATCACATGCTATCTAAGATTCAAGGCCTGACAAGCACTATCACTGTATGGCCCACATCCCTCCGGGTCACTGCAGATCTACTCAGACACTGGTCCATGATGAAAAGTTCGGCACGATGAGGAGAGTTCTCCACAGACTAATGAATTAAAAAAGCTTCTGAGGCAAAGATTCCTTCTCTAGGAGTCTTGAATCGTCTCAGCGTGTCCAGCATAGTGTGGACCACAGTGTATCTTGTTACAGCTATGCTTAATGATATACTGTTTACGTGTCACATGTCACTCCATCCTTATTTCTCTCTGATTGACATTTGTTTTTCTCCTTCCCAGTAATGTATGACTCGATTGCCATTTGCACAGTTCTCTGCTACCTGGATGGGTCATGTTCGTGCTATATAAAACTCAGAACATAAAGAAATAAATAAATAAAATAAACCAGTATGGCATAATGGTACACTGATTCATGGCTGTGCACTCCATATGCATGAAGTAACACTACAAATTCTGGTAGATAGTGTCATAGCAAGTAAGGTCTTGGCATTCCCATCACATAACTTATCTCCTAACCACAAATGTATTGACAGAGTTGCAGAACGTCCACAAACCAGAGTTTAACATCCATAATTAAAAGAATTGGTAAGAAAATTTGTTCTAATTCCAGGTACTGGGAACCAAGCAATGGCTGCTTCCTCCTTTTTATTGTTGAACCATTACCTGTTTTTAGGTCAAGCCTAGGCAGCGCATGTGCTGCTCTGTGAGGCATGCTGTATTAGAGTATGGACTTGAAGCTCCACCCACTCTCTGCCCATATTTTTCATTGGCTTGTGTCATTGTCCTTTGTAAATGCTGGATTTTGATTCGTTGATAGGCTTGTTAGTCCCTCCTTAGTACCGCCTTGTCTTAATTTGTAACCTTCCATGAGGACTGGCCCTTTTACTTCTGTTGTTAAATGGTATGTGTTATTTAGTCTGTAAGCATTATTTTCTTTAATGAGTTTCTCATACTGCAGGCACGACATGCTGCCCTGCAACATTCAGTGTGACATGTGCGCTCTCACTTTCAAAGCAGCCCAGGACAATGGCGGACGCTTCTTTGCAAGGAAATAGGTCTCACATTTACATGAGTTTGACCTATTGTATTTATGTGTTAATTAGCAAAATAGATAAATAAAAGGCATTGTCATTTACAATGCCAATAGCATAAACCCTCGCAAATGCGAGACCTATTGCATTGCAAATGCTTGGTAGAGCTGGCTGAAGGTGGAATGGCTCCAATGCAGTACGATCCTAAAGTTAAAAGAAGGGATTTTAACACCTTGCCTGCGGCGCCGATTCACTCCCGGTGCTCAACATTCCATTCGCGGGTGTGGTCATGACGGAAACATTCCGTCATGAGCACAGCGTGACCGATGCTCATGACGGAACCGTTCCATCATGAGCATCGAAGGGGTTAAAGGAAGAGTACAGAGTAATGTGTCAGTATAACCTGAAAAGCAACATTTCACATTGGAGTAAGATCTTTAACGTAGAGTTCTATCCAGTTCGAGCATGCATTTGTGTACTCTAAGTGAATGCTGCAAAAAATGCACAATGCAATGTTCACAGTTTCGGCATGCCTTTTTGTCCAACGCTTGTGACAGAAGTAGTGCAATACTTACGCTCTAGCTGTGCACCTAGAATGTAACACTCAAAATGCTATGTTTACCGTCTGTGTTTATGTGTTTGTCTGGCTGCAAAATGCACATGATCCCAACCCTGTTCATAAAAAAAAAGACGGAACAAAAACGGAAGTATATACAGCCAGGGCCGGAATGGCGCAAAAAATTGGCTTGGGCACCAAAATAAAAGTGGCCCTCACTAAGGTATCAGATAGCTTAAAAAGTTGCTTATATTTGCAAATCGGGTATTTTTGAACTTTTAAATACTCTTTATATATGTGTTTTGCAAAGTGAGGGAGACTGCAGGCTTTTGTGCTGCTAAGGGCATTGTTTGTGGTAATATAGGGGAAAGCAGCCCACCAGACCACAAAACAGGGAGTACAAACCTCCCAAAAAACGGCCCACACACTGACCTATCAGATCAGCCCTTGTGCACTGCCTGATTACCCTATAGGCCAGTCCGACCCTGTATACGGCCCCTCTAAAGCCACTGGTCCAGGCCTCTGCCTCTGTTCAGACGCTCCACCTTAACATGGCCGCCCCTTTGCAGTCTCCCGCTGTAGTTGTTCACAGCTGTGGGCGAAGAAGCCCTCTTCCCGGCTGCTCTGCCAGAAGGGCGGCCGCTGCTAATAACGCTAGCAAGACAGTTAATAAGACCCTCGATGAATGATCACTATGGATTTCTGCACCGCTAATTTCCGTAACTATCACTCTCTGAAAGACAACTCGAGCCATTTTGGGTCCAGGGTGCCTCTGTCAGTAGAATAATACAGAGCTGCTTTATGTGACAGAGTTCAGACTGCTGTATCCCATTTCAGGGATCTAATGGAGACTATATTTCAAAATGATACACAATATTTTAGACTATTCACCCCCTGGTATATTTATATTATTATTATTAAATGGGCAGGAGAACGAAGTTGAATTATTGTGCATCTCTTTTTATTTGTGAATCCAAACTATCAGAGAAATTATATATTTTTGTCAATTGACCATCTATCACGCCAGCTGTATTTTTTTATCTGTGATAACTCACCCCTTCTTTGGTGTGGGGGATGGACACAAAGAAAGGCACAAAGAAATACAACCACATCTGTAACCTATAATAAGCAATCAAGCGCTTTGTCCCCTGGCCACAGTAAAATTAAAAAACTATGTAGGGTATGTAGGTATAGGATGTACCCTATACATTTATTTAGGATAGTGCCGTGCATGTGTTTATGTCTAGATAGATAGTAATTGTGTAATTGTTGTTAGGAGAGTTTTTCCACTAAAAGGGCACTTTTTGTTTTCTTAACTTTGTAAACGTTCAGCTAATCTGCAAGAAAATGTCCTCACAAAATCCTCCAGATTGGCGTTCAACATGACATGTTTCATGTAAATCAGTCAAAAGATTGAGAAGGAAAAGGGGTGGCAAAATAAACTGAATTTTCCAAATGTAATCTTCCCAAGGATTCTTTATTCTTCAATATAGAAAAAAAGTGTCTGAACAGAAATACTGTAAACTAGACATGAAAGTAGGACTTCACTCATGGAAGCGTCTTTGCTCGGTTTTGTGTAAATCTGTTCAATTGCTTTCAAGCAAATAGTATTCAAAAAAAGCTTTCAGGTTGGATTTGGTCCCCGTGACCTGAAAAAAATATATGAATAGCCATATGGGAAAATGAGAGTATCCCATGACACCGTGGTTCAGGTGGGAGGCTCAAAGTGACTCCCATTAAGTTAGCATAAAAAAAGTAAATTTTGGGGAGCGGTTCATAAACCCAACACAGCAGCAACATCTGCAAACCCAGCCACTCGGTCTGTGAACCCCTGGCAAGGGTTTGTTGATCCTTGTTGAACCTCATCTCGGTTCCATGAACCCAGGTTCTGGGTCTGCGAACCCACACAGAATCGCGGGCCCTTGTCGGATTTCAGGCACGGTTTAAGGATACAGTACAGATAAGTCCAACAATGGCACACACATCGTTGTGAGTTTGTGAACTCAAACTAGTGACCGCAGAACCGCAAGGCCAGTACGAAGCCCATGCACAGTAGGGTGGGGTTTGTGTGTCAAACGCAGGGTCTCATCGAAGGCCAGGGCCTGCAGACAACCTTCGCTGCATTTTTCACAGTAGGTCAGGTAAGAGTTCATAAAAATTGGGTGTAGTATATGATAAAAAAAAAATCATTGAAAAAAACAAGGCTACGGTGATGTTATGGTTAGCTTTGGTTATAAAACATGAACTTTGTTTTGAAGAAACACCAGAAATTCATTTAAAACCACGGATAAAGTGCTGTTCACATGTTATGGTTTGCTTTGTCATGCATAACTTACACAACAGACATGGTAACCGCAACTCTTACACCAAATACAATGCTAATGACTTCACAATATGTATACCAATAAATAGCAACAGCTAAATGCCAAGCACAGTGCAAGGACTGGCTGAGGGCCAATCACAGGAGCCTAACCCCGTAGTGCACGCCCAAAAGCCATGTTCAGCGGGGATGGTTCCTCATGCAAAGTTAGGCACAGGGCATGGCCCCAGGCCTTGCTGCCAGTATCCACAGCAGACGATCATAAGGCCATGCACCGTAGTACTTAGCTGTCTACCGTGGGTTGGGTGCAGGGCCTGGCTGAAGGTGTCCAACCTCTACTACAAACTGTGCAGCAGTGAGTGGTTGCTGATTCAGACTTAGGCAGAGTAGCTGTCCTGAGTCTCTGCTGCCAATCCCCATTGTGCACATATAAAGGCCATAAACAGCAGGTGTTGGCCACCGCATTGAGTTGGGGGCTGGGCCAAGGCATGCAGATAGTACGTGAAGCTTGCAGCACCCTACATGTACATGGCAGGTGAATGAGGTGCCTCATGAAATATAAAATAAAAAAAACAAGTGAAGACAGTGAGAAAAACACAGTCAAGCACCAAGATAAGAAATCAAAGCATAACACGAAGGACATATCATAGTGTGAATTAACATACCATTTCTTTTGTTTACAATGGTCATGTTCTTGCTAAGCTAATGTCCTCCCAACCTAGTTCCACACCATCTAATGCTAGGTTCAATGCAAATTTACATGGACCTTTCCAAAGGATCAGAACCATGGAGCCTGTCTTCGGTCCAAAACACATGGCAAGACCTTCACTGTTATAACTTCCATGCATTCTGCTCCAATTTATAGAAGTCACTCAGTTCACACCTCTCTGGATGTTAAGCAAAATGTCAGTCCAGTCATTCTCCTGGCTAGCTTGGCAAGATCTAGACCCTCCTGCCAAACACCACTGGACCAAAGAGCAGACATCAGCAGCCTGCGTCTAACCATCTATTTGCCACCTGCATCGTCAAGTGTTAGCAATTTGAAGGGAAATGTCTTCATTTGTAAGGTTTCCATGGGTTCATCCTTAACTTTCACCTTAGACAGGAATGAGAACCCCTGGGGATTAAGGATCAAAAACTAACCATTAATTGCTATTCCTATAGCTTTACTGTAGTTTAAATCAAGCTTATGCCATTGCTCTGCATAGTAACAATCCTTACCTTTATCTGTATCTTTTCCCTACCAGACTGCAAGTACTCTTAAGTGGCTGCAATGGGGCACAATCTCCACATAAAACCTCATATAAAAAGAAACAAACTGCTTTGATGGACATTATAGCAGAAATAACCAGATTATCAGTAAAAGGACCACCTTATTTTTTCAGGAGTAAAAGGCGTTGAGGTTTAGAGTACTTTAAGTCAAATAATCCAACAAGGCCATATAAAATTTCGAACGAGGATGTTGGTCACTGTTTAGGGGTATTTTACAGCAACGTATTCTATGCAGGTAAACTGCCAGTGGCATATTAGAGTGGTATCTAATGGTGTCCAGGATAACTTAGGAACCTGCAGACGCGCAGACAGAGATCTAGGAAACTAATAACTGTCAACAAAACACATTATATCAGGACAAGAGAGAGAGGAATGCACCATAGAGTAGCCCACCATCTGGAATGTCTCAGAACCCATTGTGAGGTTACTAAAGAAGTTCACGCCCAGAAGTTATTTTATGCGTATTCTTGGTGGTTGCTCGTGAGCCAGCATGGAGAAATGGGGGTTGGTCATATCTTTTCTCTGGTTGCCTTTAGACAGACACTCACTTCCTTGGACTGCTAAGATATAAGTGGGTTGTGGAGACAAACAACCAAATCAATTTCTAATTGTAACTATCTGGGTTCTGTCTGTATTTACCTTCATCTTTGTGAGTTTATTTACCCTTAAGCACTCGGCATTTCTCTTAGGAACCCCAAAACCCTGTATGGAAACTGTATTCAAAGCGACACCATGACATCCTGTCAGGGCAGGATTGGCTTTTAGCGCCAAGAGAACTCGGTTAGATATAGCCCTTAATAAATAGCACATGGAAACATAACATACCATGACAACATAACATAACAAGTTGAAATACAACAAGCAGGGCATCAGTACACACAACTTTGGATTCCTATTTGATGGCACACATCAACTACCAACAGGAAATACTCAAAGGATGCCTTGTTCAACCATTTTCTATAAGACTACCTTCTCTGACTCCCTAGCCACAATGTGCACAGCAATAACATGACATAACGTAGCATAACGTGACATGGCGTAACACAAAATAACATAACGTAATGTAACATAACATAACATTGTTCTATTATTAACACAGTGGTTGCTTTTTGTTTCTAAAAACAAAGATGACTCTATTTACTGACCTCAGAAGGATGAAAAGCTAAGTGGCCCCATCAGAAATCAAAGCAGAGCCAATTAGGTCACTCATAGGCTCAGCAATGGCTGCATTGGTCCACAGAGATATCAGACCCAGCCAATCGTACAACATTTTACTGCCTGATTTATGTAATGCTGTTTGTGGATCAGGTGTTGTGTGTCACAAAGCACCTGTAGGGGGCATTTTAGATTTAGTGCCCTCGAAGGTGGCATCTTAATTCGACTAGCCTGGAGGGTGGCATACTTGGAACGATTCAATTAAAATTCAGTAAAATGAATAATAACATCATATAGAACAAAAACAATACATACAAAAGTAAAAGTCTATGTATTCATGCGCGTGTATACTTGTGTGCATATAAATCTAAAACTCCATAACATGTGCACTTTGGCAAATGCACACAGCAGAGCATGATAGAAACTCTGCAAAGCCGCTATCATGTCATCACTGCAGCGAACACCAAGCCCACTCAACACACTGGAACAGGAGAAGGGGAAGTACCTGGAACACTGCTGCCGTGTCCAAGTTCCTGTCAGTGAGGAATGTAATTAGAGCAAATTAAGCAGCATCCTGAAAAGGGGAGGTCAGACAGAACTGGCAGGGTCGGGCTGGGTCATAACCAGGCATTTTTATTGCAGCGTGGAAGGGGGTGTTTTCCTTACCCCACACCGCCGTGAGCCGCACTCGGGTCTGTGTCTGGGAGGCAGGATGGCTGGGTCGGCTCAGCCACGCAGCGAGGGCTGGACTGGCCTATAGGGACCTGCGGATATTTCCTGGTGACATGTTGCTGCTTCTAAGAGAAAGGGCAAAGGCAGAGCCTGGACTGTGACTGACGCTACCCCAGCCCTACCAGTCTCTCGAAAGCGCTGGGCTGACTGGAGATCTCGGAATTAACTGTTAAGCCAGCCCCCAGCTGTTCATAGAGTCAGCTTTGATGGTGGATGCAATGCTGAATTGCAAGTGCTTCTGAAGAAACATTTCTAGGGTATATTGTATTGCCAAAATATTATAATGATTAAGGTATCTTAATCAAAACAGTGGTTTAATGTAACTGCAGGGCTCGAGTCGGGGTACGACGCGGGTGGATGGCGTCCCTCCTCTTATTTTACAGGGAGCTCAATAACTGGAGCAAATGGAGCCACACATTCACTCTTTGGCCTCTCTGGGGTGAGATCGGAGCCCATTCAGAACGCTGCTCTGATGCAATCGCACCTAAGGGGTGAGCGAGGGGAGGCAATGAGTCTGATGGTGCAAGCCACCTATCATGACGTCACTTCCTGTTGTGACATCAGCGTCCGCCCACTTCTATTTTTAGGACCTTTGCCCTATGTAACTGTGACCTCACACATTTTCTAAACGTCTTCCTAGGATATCAAGGAGACTTCTAATCGGGTCAGGAAAATAATATATATACTGTAAAAATGGTGCTGATCTTCCAGTAAAAATACGCTCAATCTGGCCGGGAAACATTTTAAGATGGAGGTAAATGGAGGTCAGGTCAGAATTCACTTTCAATGCTGCAATCGGGCTCCAAACAAGTCATTGCAGAGCAAAAGTAGTGTAGGCAATGACTGTCAATGTGGATCCACAAAGAAATCGACCTACTCAAAATTAAACACAATTACAGGATCCTAAATACACTATCTTCTGCTGCACACAAAGACCTGGATTTTGAAGTAACCCAACACAAAAAAGAAATCTGCCCGCCACCTTCCTTGGCCCCAAACACCTCTATAGGCCGAGGTTCAAAATGGAGCCAACGCACAGCGGCGGCCTGTGCAGGTAAAAGCGGTGAGGCCGGGTCAGGGGGATATGACAGACGACCGCAAGGGGAAATTAAATATATAATGATTAGTCATCGTCCGTCGAAATCCCCCCACCCAGCCCCCCGGACCCACTGCACTTGCCTGCAGGGGCCGCGGCTGCCACCACACTCTTCATAGTAGGAACATACATATGTCTAAACGTGCATCTCAATGTCCTTTACTTCTAGGACATCTTAACAATGTCCAATAAGGTCTTGAGGGCCTTTGCCGGACTACACTTTGTGTGCACAGCCACAGTGTTTCTTCATTTGGGATGATATAGTCACCCTCAGACCAAAATACATTTCTCTTATTGTTTGCATGTTGTAAAACAACCCCTTGCTGATGCAATTGGGTTAAAAACATGTAAATGTATGTATGTGTAAATGTATAGGCATTTATATAGCGCACTACTTACCCGTAGGGTCCCAAGGCGCTTCGACCGCTGCGAAACCCTTCCTGGCTTCCCTGAGAGATGGTCCCTTAATGGGTATCTCCAGGGTGAGACCAGGCATCCCCGGCGGTCTGGTGGGGCCGTTAGTGAAGATGAGGCAAGCTAATGCCCAGAGTTGCCGAGTGTGATCGCTGATCAGAGTGGGCACCGAGGCGAGAGAATTATCGAGTCCGCTGACCCTGGTCCAGAAACCTGCCGCGCCGGGAATCGAACCCTGGTCCCGGGCCATCCTCTGCTCTCGGGTCTGCCGCCTCTAACCAGTGAAAGTTCTGTGACATCATGCTATCATTTTGTATCATATTTCTATCATTGTAAGATGGGTCTTACCCTGCCCCTGTTCTGATCACCTATCTACAGGCTATGTTATTGAGTCAAGTGGCAATGTAGTATTTGATTCCATCCAGGTATTTCTCAAAAATCCAAGCACACAATGTTAAGGTCTGGCCTAGCAGCAGCTTTAGCTTCCTCTACAGCCTCATGTTTTCCAAATAAAAGAATAAATGTGCATACATATATATGCATAGCGGGGCTTTCGGTGAACCTTCTTCATCCATTTGTTTCTTCAAGTACCAGTCACGTTTTGTTTTTGCCCACCACAGCCTACAGCATGGGGCAATAGGCTCTCTTCACTATGATTAGTGGCATTTTCTCATGCACATCTGCCCTTCCACCTAAAAGAATAGTCCACTTCAGTGCCAGAGCTAGTAGACAAATATCTGCTTTCATTTCATGTTTTTTGATTTATTCTTGAAATGGTTGTTCTTTTTACTTACTATTTATTATGAACATGCACAACATTTTAGATGGCAGCATTTTAAATGTGTTAATTCTTTTAATTTGTATTTCATATGTTTGCAAAATAGATACATGAAAACAATTGCAATTTTACTATGCCTAGACCTAATGGAATTGCCAATGGTTTGTTTCAGTATTTGGTGTAGTGATGCTTCTTTGTTTGTCTTTCTAGTCATATCTATATATAATTTACACTAATATTGATAATTCTCGCTATTGAAGATTAAAACACAACATCTTAAAGGCCCAAAACCTTTAGTGAGTGTTTGTGCATACTCATACTTCCACTTTTGACATCTGTAAGGGATCCATTCATCCCATGATACCACTATGACGACATGAGCCTCTTCTAACTCATAGATGATTTTGACTGTGACAGGGCAAGAGAATGCTGGCACCCAGCATCTGTTATTGATCTAAATAAAATATAGTGAATGAGTGTTAGTTATTTTGCACTGTGAGAAAGTCCAATCCCTAACACACAACTGATGTAATAACAAAAAGGATAAAAAATGTCATATTTAGAATGGAAGATATAGCCACGCAAACATTGTAGTGGCATGCTTCCTCATAGACTATCTCAAACCCCAATCCCATCCCATCCAGTAGGAGCACGGTTTAAATCGTTGCATACCTTTTTATTCACAAGCGTGTGCAGTATATTGTTGTGTGTTCCATTATAAAATTGACTCTAATATTATACCTGGGTCCATTGAGCCATACATGAATTAGTGAATGGCTAGTGAACACAGTCATGTTTATTAATTATTGCATAATTTGCTTTTGTCACTGTCTTCTTAGGTATTAAGACATTATAAAGCAAACACAAGGAGATCATGGACAAAGCGCTGAAACTTTTCAGACACTCACACCCAAGGACAGATCTGGGTTGAATCCATCATCATTATTCAGCTCACTTTGCCAGCCCAGTTCAGTTAGCCATATGAAAATCAGTCTTGTGCCTGTGCCTCATGGGAACAGTCCAGCCCATACCGCCAAGCCCGGTCTTCCCTGGACCGGAAATAAGCATCCTGGGACCGGTTTCGGGGTAACACTTCTCATCAGCCAGGCTAGCTCGAATCCAGTGGCAAAGTGAGCAAGGGACCCACATCTGGGCATACCCTACCAACTTAGGCGGACAAAGCAAACACAAGGAGATGATGGACCGAGCGCTGGAACTTTTCAGACACTCACCCCCAGTCACAGATCTGAGTTGAATCCATCTTAGTTTTTTAGCTCACTTTGCCACTTTGCATATCATTAATTTAAAGTAATTTAATTATATGTTAATAAGTGGTAATATTTTATCAATTTACAAATGCAAAAAAGGTTGTTAAAATATTTGATAATTAAATGATTTATATGGTTTATGTTTGGATATTCAACATTGATTTTTATTTGTTTATATTTTAACAACTTTAAATAATTTAATTTATTTTTTCCTGATTTCACATGAGGTTCTACCCTAAGTCCTACAGTCATTATTTTTTGGAGAAGGTGTTGCAGTACCTGTGGCTGGCCATGTGTGATGCTGGACTTACTTCAGTTGTGAGCTGGAGTAATTGCTATTGTTTGGGTCCTGTTTTGGCTGTAGTAACTTTAGAAGTGTTTGTGAAAAGCAATGGGCTTACTCTTTTGTGGGTGGGTGCATGTCCTTTCCTAACCCACTCTTTAATATTCCTCAAACCCCTCCTTACTTCTCCCTAAACCCCTTCCATTTAATAGTATGCCCCTTTTCCCAGCCATTTCATCGATCCCTTCCACATTTACTACTTAGATCCTCATACTTTTGACTGCCGCATTATGATGCAGGTGGTCGAAAGTGAAACCAGCCGGTCATTTGGACGGGTTCAAGAAGAAAGTCAGCCAGTCGGAGACCGTCTCGTAATCTCTATAGACAGCGTTTCCGCCATAGGGATTGCGATGTCGGTCCTTGAGAGGCTTTCTATCCCGGGCATTCCGACATGGAAAGTCTGTCGGAGAGCGACTTTGGGGGCCAATAGCAAGGCCCCCTTCTCCCTGCGGCCCCCGGTTGGGGATGAGGGGGTAGTGCCCCTTGTTAATCTCCGCACCCTGAGGTGCCTGCCACGTGGTGCAGAGATTAACAGAAACCCATTTGTCTATGGGAGCTTGTGCTTCGGCTAGTTTACGGCCACAGCACAAGCTCCCATAGAGAAAAGGGACTATTGCATTATAATTGCGTCAACTCCAACCGACATCTTAATAGACGCAAATTAGTAAACTTACATGTGTGCAGCTCTCCCCATAGGAAAGGTAGAAAAAGTGTAAGTATTTATTTACACTCATAGGTTTGTGAATTACATTTTGTAGTGCTTTAGGAATACTATTGTGGGACTATTCAACCCACTACAAAATGCAATTTGTGAATAGGCCCCTGATTTTGCAAATTAATATAAGACAAGACTTCAGCAAAGATTTGCATTATTCTCTCCTGTCCTGTGTGCTACTTCCTCCAAAAAGTGAAAGACCCAGCTCCATCACTGCATGCTTCTGTTACCTGCAGGATGTACTATAATGTTATAACAACTTGATTCAATTACTGCCACCATTCTGTGAGGGAACGTTTCCCCCCAGGAAAAAGTGGGTGAGTGCATGGCCCAGTGCACGTGGATACAGTGCGGGGAGTGGAGCAGTGCCGCAGATTTACATTAAGTCTGCTGACTCCATCACTTCGCAAACTCCTGTAATTGACTTTCTTAAAAAATGACATTAGCATTTAAATGGTGCTATCGTTACAAGGGTGAGGGTTCAGCAAAATATGATCAATTTATTGAGCTCCTCAAATGCTCTTTTGGTATTTGTTCTGTGTCAGGCTGCAGGGCTTTTTCTGTCAGAACGCAGTGCAAAAAAAAATCTATTCCGGCGACACGTTTTGTAATATGCTCCTGTTAAAAGCGTATTCATATCAGACAAAACCCTACTGGTCGCGGACTGGTTTACGAGCTCCTATGGGCGGCTGCGCAAACTCGCCCCTGAGAACAATACAATAATCGCACTGAGAGTTATTGTTTTTCCCAATCCTTCTGGGAGCTCCAAAGACAGTTCATCTGTTCTCATGGGAAAGTGACCGAGCCACCAAAATGTCAGAAATGGCGTCACAAGATGGCGGCTGATAGGGTCGTTCGCTGCTTAGGATATTTTTCCATGCTGTTGGACACTGTGAACTAAAGACTATTCTTTAGTGAGTGCAAATTAATACCTATTTCACTTTGATTGAGAGGAAGGGAGCGAAAATGAAAGTAGGAGCTTTTTCCAAGGAAATTCATCGAAAATGAATATTTTTTTAGAGTATGTATTATTCCTATCAGTCTTGTTATTAGGCTACCACTGTTGGCTGGTAAGGGAACTGACGTATTGTGGATGTGCATCTTGGAGAAGTATGGAAACTCAGATTAAAACAATGTCCAGCATTTAAAATAGCGTCACACCAAACACCATCGCCTTCAATCTTTAGAATCGTGCGACTGTATCCTACATCTCACAATTCTTCCCACTTTCCACCATCTCATATGAACATTTGCCAAGACTTATTACGGCTCCTCTACATAAACCTGAAATGGTATTGCTTTGGTCTGAGAGAACCACAAAACTGTCCTTTCAATGGCATACACATAAACACATAAAACTCATCAACACCAAGACTTCATATATGACCAACATTTGATATCACCTATCACCCGCACGAGTGACATAATTTATAGCATAAGTATACAAGTGTTTGCCATTGTGCAAAATCTCTAGTCAGAGTTGCAGGTGCTTGATATCCGAGCTCATGTTTTGCAAATGTGTCATGGGTGTGCTGCACTAGACATGTTGGCATTGCAGTTCATATCTTGCCTGGGACCCCCTTCTTGCACACACTGGTATGTGCTTATCCTGCATTTTTGCAGTACTCTGGTTGTGGGGTAATGAGATGACAATTTGTTTGGTGGAGAATATCTGGAAGGTTGGAGTAAGTGTGTGGACTTTCAAGAAAGAAATATATGGTTAAGGAGACATAAGTGTAACTGGCATGAGCATGGCCCTCACAGCTATCTAGTCAATGTATCTATGAGTGCATGTATATATGTCTATTTCTAGAACATAACCCAGCTTCTTTTGAGCAGTGGATCCCTAGTGGTGGGAACCTCTAAGTATGATTTAAGGTCATTTAGAGTGAGCTAGAATACTGGTGAGAAGAGATTCATGTCATTAAGTAGTGCTCTCTGAAGAGGGGAGCCTGCAGGAACTTTCTAAATGACAGAAGGGTTGGGGCAGTTCTGACATTGATGGGCATATTGGTTCAATTCCTGGGAGAATAAATTAAGATTGGCCTTCTGGGTTTCTCTTCTTTTTGTTTTGTTCCCACACTACTTGTGTGCTGCTCTGGTGTATTTGTGTCTGATTCAGATGGTTTAGTAGAAAATGCAGGAATGGGAATCAAGGTCAATTCCAGGGTGCAGGGCCACACCTGTTTAGGCTTTTGATAAGATGTGCTTCAGCATGTAAGATGCCTGTTCAGGGTGCTAGGCTGGACAACAGGTAGTGTGCGTAGAGCATGGATTTCCCTACCTCCAGGTGGAAGAGCTAAATTACAAAGATGGCCTCAGGGAGGCAGAGTTTCATCTTCTTTAAGAGAGACTGTTGGTACCATGCTGTCTGAGTTTTCCTGGTAATATCTTCTTTGAAGGAGAAACATCTTTGTTGAGGATCAATACAAGACATTTAAGCATTGGCTGTGATGTGTAGTAAGAGGCCTTCCAGGCTAATTTCGGAAAGCTAGATTTGAATTTTTGGTGTGTTTTTTAGATTGATTTTCTGTTGCCTCATAAGAGATCTTCTGTCAGGATGATGTTTGGATAAATTGCAGACATACGGTTTTGTATGAGGTTGAATCACGTCTTGTGTTGCTAAATGCAGCAATAAGTGGATACTTTCAGTTAGAGGTAAATGCTGTCTGTTTATTGATGTGTTTTGATAATGCACTTGTTCACGCTGAGCTCTTGGGAGTAAGAAGGCAGAGCATTGTTCGAATGATGCACTGATGTCCATATGATTGTTGAGGGTGATTTAGTATGCATTGAGGAGTGTGTTACAATTTGTTGCTTCCTGCTGGTGTGTCATTACTTTATGAGTTGATCTTGAAATGAGTTATGAGTAAGAACAATATGTGTTCAATTGAGGTTGGCTTTAACATGTTGGTGTGGCATGCAATGGGTAAATGGTTGGTTCAGTCCAGGGGCATTGGTTTTGCACTGGATTGATGGAGAGTGCATTATGATTAAGCCAACTCTGTTGTTTCTTCAATGAGTGGGCTTAGCAACACGTGTTTAATTTTTGTAGAGTGTGTGTCTAGCATGGTATGTGCAAAGAATGTGTTGAACAGCGATTGTAGTGATGATGTCTGAAATGTCTTCACTGAGGTTCTTGTTAGTTTCATGTCTTTAGAGCAGAACGAAGGTGTCTCAATCAGATGTTGAGAGCAGAAAGGTGAAGGTTGAATACCTTGAGTGTTACAAGATCACTGAAGGTGCCGCATCAAGCCGACTTGTGTATGAAGGCAATCATTCATCCTTTCCTGTGAGTGAAGTCTGCATGTTGAATGCTGTAGCCATTGGAGATGAGGAAGTCAAGATGTATGTGGATATGTTCTGGCATGTTAAGCAAAAAGAAGCAGCATCCTTTTCTTGGATGACCATTAGCTCTGGTGGAATGCCCTGAGATAGGTGTCAAGATGGAGGGCTCATAGGGAGTAGAGAGCTGGAAAGGGTAGCTGCATAATGGAATGGTATATGCAGTTGTTGTGCCTATAATGTGAGTGAAGAAAACAAAAGTGCAAAAAGTGTGCATTTTGAGTGAGCACACCATAATGTGTATAGAAGGTCATGGTGCCTCTTTGGAGATCATGTGGGTGTGATTGGTGGGTGAAAATCACATATTTCTTAGTTATTTGTGTAGGCACCACACTCACAACTTCTATAGTTCTAACTATCCAATCTATGCTTGAGTGGGCTGTCATTTATGTTGTCATGTGTGAAGCCATTAACACTGCATTTGGGAGAGTTATGGCTTTATAAAATATCAAAAAGTCTTTATTTTTAACTTGAGTTTTGATAGATGAACAATAAATTTACTTTGTATTGAGTGAAAATGTAGAAAATACTGAAATTAAATATTTTCCACTATGAAACCAGCACAATTTTGGTATTGACAGAATCCATACCCCTTCCACATACAAGCATGCCTGTCCACATGAGGGCGCATGCTTGCACACACACACACACACAAACACACACACACGCACGCGCATACACACACATAGTAGTTTTTTAGTTTCCGATCTTTTTCATGTGGTTCAGGGTTAAAGTGATGTATAAAAGCCTGAAAACGTGATGCAGCGAGCTCCAAGTTAACCACAAATTTAGAACATGTCTAACAAATTTGCAGCACTCTGGAATTCTGGAAACGTTCTCAAAGAAACTACAAACAGGCATCTAGTGAACTATATAATAAACTGTCGCTACCAAGCATTGAATTTGTTTAAATTGACATAACTGTTTAAGTCAATTGTGTTGGATATCCTTATCACTCACAAAACATATAATGTGGGCATGTTGTGGGATTCATTCACAATTGTCCCTAATTTTACATGACACAAGATGAAGGTTGTAGTACTGCTGCCAAAGGCAGTGGGCGTGTCTCGCATGTATTCCTGAGCTGAAGGGTTGAGCCCCAGACACTGAAGCGTGAGAGGAAGGAGATAAGGGTGCCTTTAGAAATTCTATTGTATCTTGTTTTAGCAGGGGATTGCTGATTCATCCTTCCTGAGCACTGCCTTTCGGGTTAATGGTAGAGGAATGGTGGTGAGTAGGCAGGTGCTGTATTTGAGGGAGGAGGTTTCTAGGCAAGTCCTGCCCTTTTGTCTCACGTGAGTGTTAATTCAGGTAGGTTGATGACAGCCAGAGGCTTAGGATACACATGTCACTGTGCTTACCTTTTGGGTACTACTACCTGGAACTAGCATCTTCACTACCTGATCGGGGACAACCTCTTTTTAAAAAGACTGTCTATGCTGCTGAAGAACAGGAAATATGAAAAGGAACTACCCAAAACCAGCACCTGGGCACTACAAATGAGATGAACAACCTAAATCTGGGAAGTAAATATAAAAGTGAGACCCAAACTACCCCATTTGGTTCAAGTCCCAAGTTCTTCAAGATCACTGAAAGGAATGTTCTGCAAACTTCTCAAATTGCTACAACCCACGGCTGTTGGCAGCAAGTCTCCCATGGTTGTATGTGATATCATAGAATAACATTTCATGGAATACCACTACTGAGAAACCATTTGACCTAAACCGTTTAATAGCAATTTGCTGGATGAATGGCATTTACCAATACATCGAACTCAATTAATTGAATGCCTGTTTTTTTTAATTGGCTTTTGTATGCTTATTTTGTAAGGTGCAATGGTTGTACATCTTACGTTCAGTGATATTAGTGTTGGAGGTATTTATTTCAGTACTTTACTTCAGGGGACATTATTTTGGATTTATATATTTTATTGACCCTCTCACAATCCCCAAAACGCATCCACCCCATCCTCGAAAAACCCTTCACAGTGCCAAACTACACCAATCTGTGACCCCTAAACTCCATCCATCCCCAAACCCTAAAAACACTTTCTACCCATAAAACCCACTTTTCCCTGAACCCTAAAATGCCTTTTTCCCCCTAAAGTCTACCCACTCTGGAACACAACAAAACCCCTTTCTACACCTAAACCCTACCCATCCCGAAACCCTTAAAATCCCACACCACCCCTAAATTCCACCCATCCTTGGACCCTAAAAAATTCTTCCCACCCCTAAACATTACCAATGAGTTACCCATAAGTATTCCTCACCCCCCTAAACTCCACCCAATCATGATCCATACAACTGTTTCTGTCCATCCCTAACCCCTAAAACACCTCACAACCCCTATACTACACCCATTCCCGAACCCCTAAAAGTTCTTCACAACCACTAAACTCTTCCTATTTCTGATCTCTAAAAAAGCCTCTGCACCCCTAAACTCCATCCATCTGTGAACCTTAAAAGCCTGTCAGCAACGTAAACTCTCTAAACCCCAAAACTCCTATTCACCTCTAAACTTCACTCATCTGTGAAACCTAAAAACATCTCACCTAATCTCTACCCATTCCTGATCCTTAAAAAACCCTCACCATGCCTAAACTCTACCCATACATGAACTCTAAAAAACTGCTAATGCTGTTCTCCAACCATCCCTTACCACTTAAACTCCTTTTCACCCCTAAACATCACCCATCCCTGAACCCCAAAACCCCTCAGTACCCCGAAGTACCCCCAAGTTTAACGTAATTTTGTCTTTTCCTTACAATTTCTTTCCTTTATAATGTTTCCTTTCATTTTTGTTCCTTAAAATTGGCTTACGATAATTTAATTTCTCCAGTGTGGTTTCTCAGTTTTTGTTTTTACATGAATTCACATACACCACTCTCCCAGAAGTGAGGGGATATCACCTGTAGTCTGCATATTTTACTGGAAGATCTGGGGTTTGACTATGACCTGGGAGCCTCCCTGACCTGTTGAGAAGTTGGAGAAGCATGTTTGACTCTTCAGGGTCTGACTGTATTGGGAAGAAAAGGCCCAGCCAATGAGCCCAGAAGAGGGGAACGCCAGAGTGACAGATTGTTTGCATGAGAGGAGTTGACCTAAATCTGCCCTAATGTCTCTTGGTCATCCTAAGTATTTCCATGTTTAAGCAGTGTCAACCATACAAGCTCACTGACCCCCAAAGTGTTCCTGCTTCACCAACTACCAGGAAATGAGGACAACTGAGTTTTCTGATTCTAGTTTATGCACACCAAGGCCGAGGACCACAATACAGACCAGAGGACAGCAGAGTGCCAGGGAGTGCCGGGATTTAACTAATCAGAGCTGACTTTCCTAGACCACTGTACCTGAATAAGGTCCTGGACAAAGAGGATATGGTGCCATTCGGCAGGGTTGTTGCGCTTAAGCCTAACAAGTGCCTATATCTCAGGTAGAGCCATCCCCTCAACTGAGTATTGCCTATAAACTTTACTGCAGAATTATGTAGGATCCATGCTTTAAAAAAAACAGCAAAAAGAGAAATGTCTAGTAGAGGAAATATGGACTGACCTGTGGGTCGAAGAACCCAGGGAAGCTGCGTGTCTGCACCGCCTGTGAGCCTACACCTGTAACTTAATCTAGTTTACTCATTTCTATGCAGATAACCCCCAAACCTCTCACAAAATGCACCATTTGGTGATTTTCATTTCTTGTGCGTAGTATATAATTTGATTAAATTATAATTTGTCGGTTATTTGACTATTTGAGATCCGTGGGGCATATTATTAAGCCTGGGCGATAAAATTATCGCCACTTTATGGTGGCGATAATGGACTTGATAATACGCTCTATGGAATTCCAATCGAAGCTCATGTTAAATGTGAAGGACATCTAACATGAGCTTCGATTGGAATTCCATAGAGCATATTATCAAGCCCATTATCGACACTTTATCGTCAGTTTCCTGCCGATAAAGCGGCGATAATTTTATCGCCCAGGCTTGATAATATGCCCCGAAGTCTCTAACCCCCAACATTTACTTCCTGAGAAGCCTTTGACTGCTACTCTTTGCTATCCTGAAAGTCAAGTTTCCAAAGTCATTGAATGGGCATGGCTGTGGTCCATTGGCCACTGCTTTTCGTGTGGCACCCCCAGATGAGGTCTGACGCCACTCCTTGACCTGTTCAGTGGTATAGACCAGTTTCTGGCTGCAGTGGGGTTTCTTCTTGCTCCCCCCCCCCCCCCACACTTCACACTCAGATGTGTTTAGCACAGCCTCAGCAGCCCATTTTTTTAAAAACATGTTGGCATGTTTCTGCCGACAAACATGTTTATTAACAAGCTAATGTAGTTTCACTTCGGATACTACTGACTCCAGTGTGTTTGTCCATCCTTGTCATTGTGTTAGCAGGCATGATCTGGGTTTGCTTATGGTGGCATTTGCGTTTGTTTAGAGTTTAGGAATGCCTCTGAAGTCCAATTTTACCCACAGTCAATCTACGTGGACCATTTATAACTGGTTGACATTGCATAACAAGGAAGTTATCTATAAGAGGTCATAGTAATATTTAATTACATTACATATATAGTGGCATATTTCATATGTAGCCTTCCATTGCTTAATTGTTCCTCTAGTTCTTCATGAACAAAAAATGTTGAAAGTCGGATGCCTACCTGGTACTGCATCACAAAAAGACCACACAAATGAACGAAAACATATATAATAATAAGATTCACAAAAAGACGTAACGGCTAACCAAGAAAAAGAACCTGTAAAATATCGTTTGGCCCATAGAAGAGAAAGCAACTTCACAATATTCACCCACAGAAAAAGTCTTGAGAGATTGGGAACGATTTGCAGAATGACTGATGAAAGACAGATCGGTTTTGGATTGCCCAGGGCTTACAATTTCACAACATTCCAATCACTGCCCCATATCGGAAGGGATGGAGCGGTCCCTATTTTTTTTTTAAGTTACTTGAGCAACTGCTATCCATTGCTAAATGCCTGCAGCAAGTAAAAGCAGAAAAAAAGACCTGGGACGCGAGATCTATATTGAAGCGTACAGTTCTCGAACACACAAATTCATCTTACCGTGACCCCCCTCCGCCCTTCCTTGAACTTCTGTGATAGGACTCTGATGTGGGTCAGAAAGCACATGGGGGCGGAGGGCAGGAAATAATGACTGACGTTATTGTTTAAGTGCTTTGGTTTCCAGGACCTTAGTCTTATAAACGTTCCTGGGCCATCAAAGTGTGCACAGTCATATAATGCGAACTGTTGAGAAGAGTAAGGCAATGTGTATTTTTAAAAAATAGACTAAAATTCCTGCAAAAAATGGCAGAAAACAAACATAGCGTGTTTCTGAAAACACAAAATAATTTCCTCTTTCTCTGTTTTTCTTCCATATACATGTCGCACAGCTGCTCTGTGACCCACAGCAAGGCCCAATCAGAGAACAGTGGAGGGAGGGCAGAGGGTCAAGCAGGGATGAATAGACATGTGGCAGCAGCCTTTTTTCCATTGCTGGATCTCGCTCAAGGTGATCAATCTTTGTAAAGCTTCGGCTCCTTTTAAAGGGCCCTTCTGATGAGGCTGATTAATGCAGATAAACTGCTCTGCAATAATACTGTGCAAAAGGACTGGCCATCGGTATAATATTGCACAACAAGGCACGTCTTTCATGACTAGATGGCTATGAGATCCATACAGCACCAAAAATAAGGGCCACCGGTTGAACATCATAAAAAGGTGATCTTTTACATTTTTTGCAAATTCTTGTCATGCTAAATTAAAACGAAATGCATGTAGATATAAGGCGGGCAACTAGACCCAAATTTCGGGGGGGGGGGGGGGGGGGGGCTGAAAAATACTTCTGGGGGGGGGGGGGGCTAATTCTTCCAACCATAGACAGAGTGACTGAAAAAAGGGGTGAACCCACAACAAAAGCCTAATTTACAAGTAAATGATCTTCTAAAGACCTGTTAAGTACTCGGGTACGGCTGCAATTAGATGCTCGCCAGCCCGCAAAGCTGTCTCTGCCCGGGCTGACACATACGACGGGGGGGCTGAAGCCCCGTGAGCCCAATGGGTGTTGCGCGCCTGGTAGATATATATACATACCCACCATGAATATATGTTTGAAGGCATATATCACCTCTGAAAGGATTACTCGTATTTACTTTGAAGCTAAAGTAAGCCCCTCCAGCTGCACCCCAGAATGAATGTGTCTGTTAGGCTTCTGGAAAGACCTGGCTTGTTGCACCACGATTGGGACTGGCAAGTCATTTGATTTCTTATTTGTCTGTTTCTTTATTTATTCATTTATTTATGCGTTTGTTTTTAATGTGTGCGACAAACCCACTGGCGTAACGAAACTTGAGGGGGTCCCCATGCAAGGTACATGGAGGAGCCCCCTCTGGAATAAATCGGGAACTCTCCGACCAGAGACCTGTGCTGAGGGGGACCCTGGATCGTGCCCCCCGCACTGCTGGGGCTGCGGGGGGGCCTGTGTTACGCCACTGGACAAAGCAGCCACATCATATCTCAGAGAAGCCTATCGAAAGGCAATGGGAACTCCACAGCATCGTAGGATGATGGATATCATTGCAAGGTTTTCAGATCCGATCTTCAGTGGGCCCAATCTACTGAAGAGAACCACCTCTCAGTGTTTAGTGATGAGATGGGAAAAAAACTCCCTTCAGAGGATGGTCTTCAGATTTTTTCTGACAGGAATGTTTTATATCTTCTTTAGAAGGAAAGGAAAACTGTGGTGGATGGACATTCTCTTTGAATCCTTGTTCATAACATTTTACAAGCAAGGAAAGTGCATAAAGGATAAGGGTTTTGGAATGTGTGCGGCCTCCTTGACTCATTGTTCTCATGCATGGATATCAGTGCCATTAGAGCGGGCTCCTCTCGGATATTGCCGGTCAGTTGCCATGCTGATTCTGCTTGGGCAGAGTGATCTTCATGACCAGCGGCCCCTCGTCACCCACACAGAATAGAAGGCTCTACCATAAACTGTGTTATCTCTCGCCAAGTAAAAAAGCGAACCACTGAGATATGGAATTGACCAGGATCCGACCAGATTTGCTGTCTACACTAAAATTAACAAAAGAAAACATTTTTGGGAAAATTATGGCTTCCGTTACCATTTTTTTTGCAGGTATTTGACTACTAAGAGAGTGAATTGTGATAACACAAGGCCCTTTCAGAAGAGGTGTGGTGCAGCAGCCAGGGTGCCTGACTCCAGATCACAGGATTCATGGTTTGATCCCTGGCTTCTGAGGCAGGTTAGCCCAGCACCATGTGATTCTGGGCATAGCTTGCTTAATCTTCCCGATGGTCCGCAGTGCCGGGACACCTTTCCGGAGGTAGCTGTGCGCTTTACAAATGCTGCCATTTACATTTACAGATGACACTACGATCATTGCGGTTGCCTGGGTATTGTGTGGTTGATATATTCTATAGTTATATAAACCCCACCTCAAAGATTTATTGTACTGGTCTGTCCACTTATGAGTAAGCAGCTCGAACCCTAACCCCCCTCATGTTCAGTCTTTAGACCCCACAATCAAGTGAATATCCCATGGAGGACCCCCTAACATCATTAGGGAAACCACTGATGGCTGATGGCACCTAAGGCTGGTATCAGTGATATCTCTCTACCTTGCTTTTGCCAACCTAGCTACTGCTGAGCATGCGTTCAGCTAAAGATAACATAACATATTCATTTGTAAAGCGCATGTTCACTCAAGGGCATATTGGCGCTGAATAACAGATGTTTATTATTAGTCAACTCAATGGTACTCATTTTAACGATCTCAGAAGGATGAAAGGCAGTGGTGGCTCCTCCGCTAATAGGGAGGAGTGTCGCTCCACTGCCAGGGCAGCAAAGAAAGGAGAAAATAAAATTATAATAACGGAATGTTATTATAATTTAATTTTTTCCTCCTGCTGCGGCAGTGTGAGAGGGGCGGGGCGGAGCTGCAGGGACGGAGTGGTAGGCACTGGAGGCTGCCTGTTTCCTGTTCCAACCTGGAGTCGGACACAGGAGAGAAGATGCCGATCCCAGCTGCGTCGGTGGCAAGGTGTGTTTTTTTTTTTAAGCAGCCCATGATAGCAACATTCGCCCCCCCCGCGCATGCCCCCCCATCCACGAGCCGTGGCTGCCGCCCCCTGATTAAAGGATGAGTGGACCTGCTGGGATTTGAACCGGTAACCATAAGGATGAACACAGGCCCTCTACAGTGGACGCGTTAGTCCACTAAGCCACCAGACAAGTATTTGGCTGCATTGTCATGGTGCCACACCAATGCAGGCAATACCCAACATATATGGATAGAAACTGTCCTGCATCTATTGAGCTGCTGGTGGGCACTTAGAAAGCAAATTGCATGGCTTTCTTTGGAGCCCGCATCTTTAGCTGTCCCCTCCCCCCACACCTACAGGTATAGGGGATGCTGGAGTTCAGAACTGAAAGCTCACAATTTGCAAATTTAAAAAAAACAGATGGAGTGTGGTAGGTGAAGGGGGACTTCTCATGCAGAAACTTCTTTCTCCAAGGAACCGTGCCCTCAGGTAAATTCATGTGAAGTTGGCTTACATTGTACCTTGAAGAAGTGCAAATTTGACAGTGCTGTGCCATTTTGATGGTAAAGTTGTAATATTACAATCCCTGGTAAATACATAAAAGCCAAGGCCTTCATTTACTAAACATTTGCCGAGCTCTTACTGAACGCTATGTGACTTAAAAGATTTTAAGTCACATTTTATAGAAATAGATGCATAGTGCTAAATTGTGTTGCACTGCTCAGGTGTCCGCGCAACCTTTAGTCAGGGCCACTGGAATTGTGTGATTCTGTGGCCATGGCGTTTTTCGGGTAATTATGGATTTGCCTCATTTGTCACATAATCCATCATCTGCTGCATAATCTGCAGATTATAACAACAACAAAACACGTTTTTAGCTTAAACCAATCAAATGTTACTAAAAACGTTGAGACATGTTCACGCGCAGTTAAAAACCCTTCATAAAGATTAACTGGCTATCTTTCAGTCGCTTAGTTCTGTATTTGGTTGTTGAGCTGGTACTATTGACGGGAAATCTTTGCACAGACAGTATTACCATGTGTAATAATGACAAAATAATGAAGTAATATTATTTTAAAAATGTTGCATTATGCCGCATAATTTGACTTTTATTGCCGCATAATCTAGTCAGTCCAGCTGCATATCTTGGTGCTACATTTCCACGTAATTTCATGGCCATTTTTCCTTTTTCCTTTAGTAAATTAGAGCCTAGGTGTTCAGTGCATTGCCTGTTGCTATCTCATTTCTATGTCTTCGATTTCCACACACTGAATGTTGCACTAGGGTCTCACCCACCCCTACAAACACAATACAAGGTTCATCATGGACGCTCGTGGCACAATCATGTGCTCTATAAAGCGCTGCGTCGCCTTAGTTTCTTCGAGCTAAGCACGTGTTTTATCAAACACTTGAAAAATAGCGGCCATGAATTTATATTCAGCCCCATCACAACCTACTCTCAAGATTTCCGAACCATGCAGGAAAACCTTTAACAAGTTAGGTTTGTCGGCTTGCCGCTTATTATTTTGTTTTTGAAAACAACTGCCTTGCTAAGTCGAAAAGCATGTCCCGTTCGAGATTCATATCTCCTGTGAGCAACAGAGGGCGCCTACAGTCACTGTGTCCGGAGCAGGCGCACGTCGAACCCCTCGTGCTCCAAGAATAACAACACCTTTCAATAGTGAACGTCAGCGGAGCCAGGGTTCCCTTAAGCGGCCACACGTTTTGATGTATGACACATTTTTTCTCTAGATCCACTTTTACTATACATTTGGATGCCAACCTCTCATAATCTGAAACAATAACGAGTATTGAAAATAACAACAGGGAATATGAAATTACGATTCTTTGCCTGGTCGCACTCACATCTGATTTAGAAATAGGATACTAGATCACTCGGCATATCAGCCTAATCCACTCACAAAATCCTGAATGCACTTTTACTTTTTTTCCCCTGATTTACAAAGAGGTGTAATAATTCCACTGAAAAACCAGTTAAGGATTATGTTTTCAGGCATACTATTATACCTGCCAGGTGATTTTTTTAAAGTCACGTGACAGCTATAATTGGACATAGGATACTGTATGTCTTGTTACTACGAGAAGAAGGTTATATATGTCATCTTGTGATGCAATGTTCCAGTAGTTGATGGTTCTGGAGGGTGTGAACTGAACATGAGCAGTTGTAGGTTGATTGTCGTCTTGTGGGGCTGGTGGTATGTAGTGCTCCTTGAGTAAAGTCAACCATATGTATTTGAAGTGATGACTACTTGATTATTGACCTTAGCACGTACTTTACAGCAAAGAGGGAAGGGCAGGTGAATATCCAAAAGCACATTTTTTTCTCTTATTTTCTGTGCCAAAATTTGTTCATCTACCCAGGCCCGACAAAATGACTCCAGTGGAGCTCTTGCTAAGCTCCAACTCTTTAAAAGAGATGCCAAGCTTGCACTGGTCTTCATTGGTGGCTGCAGACATTGGAGCATCAACACTGCCGGTTGAAGACCCGGGGATTACATCGCTTTGCAGGGATTATTCTGCATCCCCAGTGTAGTTAATACCCATGGCAGAGTCTAAGTGATATAGATTCATAACTGTGCTCTATCTATTGTTGTCCTGATGATGGCCCATTAAACTGCTTGAGGGCCGAAATGCCATTGAAATACACAGCTACAAAGGTGTTTCTGGAAGTTAATCTAATGCAGAGTTTGTCAAATTGAATATTATCGGTTTACCAAATAGAGCCATGTTCTGCAATTACTTTTTATACAATCTGTCACCATCCTTTTGTTTGAACAGTTTTTAGGGCTGCTTTCTCAGTTCACTAGCAGCACGTGTTCACTTTTGACTTTGAGCACATTTAGGTTTTTACGTAATTTGATGTTTATCCATGTCTTAGGTATATTCACAAATAACATTCATCATTTTTCTTAAATGTTTTTTCATTTACATGGTCTTTGCTGAATATGCTTTCTTTGCATTCAATGCATAGTGCGATATATTAAGAGTTTCAGTATAACTATACTTTAGCTATTTTTAAATGATAGTTTGTTACTCAATACCGAGGTGAAATAAAAACATGATTTCTGCACTCTCTTCCATAAAGAAAGTCCTACTTGTAAGAAACATTATTTATGCCTAAGAACTCAACATAGTTGAAGGATAGTACCACTAGAGGTAGGTTGCTTACCACAGTATGATCTTATGGGGAATTTAATGCCTCCCTTCTTCAGGGCGAAGCATAGACACATACATAAGAAACTAATTACAGGTCTTCAGAACTTCACATACTATTGGTACATCTCTAACTTTCTATCAGTAAAGACAACTTGGAAAAAGAAGAAATGTGATATTTCTTTTTTCTTGGAAACCTACTCCACACTCATTAACATGAGTTAGGGTGAGATACAGGACTTGAATCAGCAAGTATGCACATATTCAGGTATCTCTCCTCGAAGAGAAAAAATAGGTGTATTTAGCCTCATGGGTCAATTGACTGCCTATGTCATAGCAGACCACAGTAAAATGTCTGCACATTTCTGGTCCACTTGTCAGTTGTACCAAAGTAATCTCCGATGACCAAAAGCAGGTAGTATGGAATGGCTTATTAAAAACAAGCACTGGCGTTGCCAATAGGTCTCGCAGTAGGAAAGTTGGAGCTATTGGTTTTGTAAATGACATTTTATATTTATGTTTTGTGATTTACAATGCCAATACTTTTAACTTTAGCAAATGTGACACTTTTAGCATTTGTAATGCCACATGTTTTGTATTGACGTGACTTAGATGTTTTGATATTACAAATAACAATGCCTTTTAATTTTTTTAAATAATTAATACTTAAATAAAAGTGATTGTAATTTATAATGGCAATGGTCCGAAGTAGATAAAATAGTGGCAAAATAGAAAAACTGTGGCACAGAAAACAGGGCAGAAATTCATATCTGGCGTTTGCATAACAAACTAAATCTCAGCATAATTGTTATGGAAACTTTTACCAAAACAAATATTTTGAAGGCATGTTAATAAAACCCACAATAAGTATTGGCGTTTTGATAGAGAACAGTGTTTAAAATCAGGGGCTGACCCCCTATATGCCTTTGCGCTTTCACTGGAGGGACTTCCCATGGTTGGGGGGGAGGCAACCTTACTGCCCAGCAGCTGGCCGTAGCTTTGCAGACCTGATGCGAGTCACGGCCGCCAGGCCGTGAAGTGTGAAGCAGTGGGTGGGGAAGCAGATCCCTTTGAAGCTCTCGGAGGCAAGGGGAGGAGAAATGCTGCTGGTGGCAATCCTCTACAAAAGCACGAAACACTGAGGGGATATGTAGGTGGAAGGCCAGCAGGAGGGCCCGGGTAAAAAAAAAAAATCTCTATTTATCTGAGACCTGTTCCATACTTTAGGAAAGAACTTAACCTCCGCGCCCCCGGAGACATAATTATTTATATTAAACTGGACTTGACTACAGTTGCCAAATCAGAAGGCATGGGCAAACAGTTTCAAGGATTTTGTGTTGTGAGGTGGACACTCAGACCCTGTAGCTCCGCCTAGGCCACCAACAAGGACACTGGACGACACTGCTTATTTCTGTTTGAGAGCTAGACAGGTAGTGAGGGTAGAGGGACGGGCACTGTGGGGCAGAAAAGCACATGGACCTGCATGGGTGGAGACAACTTCCCCCCTGGAGTAGAAGAACAGTGTGGTAGAGAGAGTAACCAAAATAGTGTGAGCGCCTAGGAAACCGCTAGTCGGTGTCACAGAAAGGGTGCACTCCTCAAAATCCTTCTGTTACACCTAATGTGCTTAGGGACGGAGCCATCTGTGCTAAAGTACACAGCCTTTCAATGGACTCTGCTCACCGGGGTTCAGAGGAGACGGATTCCAAAGTGAAGGGGGTTAGGGAAAGAACAGAGGAGTTTTGGTCCTGGGACTCAGATGTGCAACATTTGAACCAATTGCCTGCGAAGGGAAACCTGAACACATCAAGTTTTAACAAAATAAGTGAGGCAATCTTATACCGATGTTAAGCCAAAAGCAAGTGACTGGTCGGCATGGATGGTACTAGAAGGTACACGGTCAAGAGGGATTTGAAAAGATTGCTGGCCCTCATGCGTTCTGGCACAGTATTTAAAGGTCTCCAACTTGTAACCCATATTTAAAGTGATGTCAGAAGAAAATCCGGTAAACAGCAAGAAAAGGCAGACCATGTGGGAAGGCAGCTGGAGAAAGGGCTGCTTTAAAGAATCCAATGGGAGTGGGGTGTGCGGATGCACTGAAGAGCGTGCTGGGGGAAAAGGGCCTTAAACAGGCACTTTGTAGCAATCAAGGCGAGAGCGTGAGGGCTGCAGGCAGAGTGGGGAGGAGTGTCTGGGGTAGTTCGGTAGGGCAGAAGGGTCTTCTTAGAAACTCTGGTGGGATCGGGCGGAAGTCATTGAAGGGCGCATGAAAGAGGGTCCCTGGGGACCTTACTTTACCCATCTTCTGGCTGGGAACTGCAGTTCAGTGGACACGGTCAATAAGAAAAAACAGCCGAACCAAGCCGGAAGGGACAGTCAGTGCGTGAAAGAAGCTAGTCACTGAAAGCCACTATGTGTATATCGTTCACAATAGCTATGACTGACAGCGATGCTGCCAAAACCCGAACCTCAAAAGGAGTCGCCGAAATAAATGGTTTAGAGAAAACCACCAGAATGGGCAAAGAGAGCGAGCGAACTCACGCGCCCGTATGCCGTCCGTGGCGTGAGTAGGTCGCAGTTCTCCCAGTGTACCGCTGGGTGTCGCTGGACCGGGCCTGAGCCACGAGCGGGGTGAACCGGGATCCACAGGCACCGAGGAGCCTGTTGAGAAGCAGACGGAGCCCTTGATGTGCAAAGCTTTTTCTAGTATTCCGGACAAAAATAACTCCTTCCAACAAAAAAAGGCGACAAACTTGCACGATCAGCGTGCAACGATGGGGAAGGCTGGAACGAGTCCCAGCTTCCGGAAATCGCAGTCTCATCGGGCCCAGTTCGTCCTGGAAACCTGCCAGCATTCCTTAGAAGACAAAAAAAAAAGCGTTCCCTTTCACGAATACGTTGAACAAAACCTCAATTGGCAAGGGGTGGGGAGCACGACTCGTTGAATAAAAATGCTCTCTCAAGGGCCGAGTTTCACTTGGCTGTACAGACTTTCACTGGACAGTCTGGCAAAACAGCAGAGGACACGTAAAGTGGGGGTCTCCATGCGCATAGCTACACCCACCTTACAATTCCACGAGTTTCGCTGCTGAAGAGTGTCTATATCCTGCAGGGTACAGATTGGAATCGTTGCAAGGGATACTTAGAGATTCATACTTAAGAAGTATATAGATTGGCCGTAACATGTGTTTCAAGTGCTAAACAAGACGGAGGGAAGGCAGAGAAGGGGAGGGGGGAGGAGAAATGCGACACGGCGGGCAGGGGAGGGGGCCGAGCGGGGAGAGCAGCGATGAGGGTGTGAAGCAGCAGGGGCCTTTGAAGTGAAGCTAAGCTTCACTTCAAAGGTGTGGGAGGAGTGCTGCTACGGCCTGGGGGAAGCTGGCTGGGGAGGGGCCAAAAGCGCGTGCCTGTGGCCACGTGAACTCGAAGAAAAACGCACGAAAAAACCTGTGGTTTCACGAGTATTTTGAGCACTTGAATTCTCGCCATTTCCCATTCCTTCGGAATGGAAAAGGCGAGACCTAATTAGTCCAAATTGAGTACCTGTGGTTTATCCCAGGACTCCTTGCCTCCTTTGATGTTCAACACATGCACTCAATCCAGTGCAGCAAATTCTTGAGCAGCAAAGCCTCCGAATAGCAGATCTAGAAGCTTCAGACTGATCGGAACAAGGATGGTAAATTATGCTCTAAACTTGAGAAGCAAGACCAAGTGATTGAGACCCACAGACAAGGCACTGGGCTCGCAATCACAAAATTGCATGGAAATCAAATTCAAGTTACTCAACCAACTGAACAGAGATGGAACTGTCTACTTCGGCCTTCAGCCACTTAGGAACTAAACACACTACCAGCAGCTCACGAAAGAGCTTGAAATCTTGCTCTTCACACAAAGCTTGGCCTGCCTAATTTTACATGGTCAACATCCCTTTTAAATTTGGGATTTGTCGGCAATACAGACATGAATGAACAGCTACTTTCTCAAACTCAGTCCTGCCCCCTACTGCAAGAACTGCTGGTGCAGCAGTAATCAGCCAGGCCAGAGAGCAAGATGCTCCAAATAATTCATATTTACATCGTATAGGGTCTGAAACTAAAACAACTATCAACTTTTACCATGTCCGAGCTCACCTGGTTTCAGCCTAGGAGAACTCACAGTGAACCTGTGACCCACTTGAAGAAAACTACACATGAATATGATTAAAAAACCTTAAAGAAACAAAACCATAGATTGCTGCTCCTTTATGTAGAGAGCATATCTTGTTTTAATCAGTCTTTTCCCCACAGACAACACTTCCCCCACCCTAACTATTCATACTCCATACCAACAATCCTCCAAAACAATTCTCCTGCGGCCACACATCTTTCAGATTAAGCCTCTTTCAAGCAACAGCTCTGCAAGGTCGCCCCTATTCTGGCCAGCCATCCTCATTACAAACTCTTATCCAAATCAACTCTTTTAAAAGATGCATCCATTATCATACATCCTCAGACCATTGTTGCTCCAGGCGGCACAGAGAAAGATGATACAAAGTTACATTTCTACAGCTTACACCTCAAATAGAATGTACATCACTTCTCCAGTCTATGCCATCAGCAGACTACAAAACCACCAGATGGGCCTCCTCTGGACCATATCTCCTCCACACCATTTGACCTTCAGACAAACCCTTCCCTAGACCAAACCTCATCCTTACCATGCTAAAACTAAACCATCCTAGATATGTTTTGTATAGTTTGCAGACTATGTCAATTCTATCTATCTATCGATCTATCGATCTATCTATCTATCTATCTATCTATCTATCTATCTATCTATCTATCTATCTATCTATCTATCTATCTATCTATCTATCTATCTATCTATCTATCTATCTATCTATCTATCTATCTATCTATCTATCTATCTATCTATCTATCTATCTATCTATATATCTATCTATCTATCTATCTATCTATCTATCTATCTTGATGCCTGTCTGACGGCCTGTCTGATCATCCATACTGACTCATCATTCAGTATTTTAGGCCACATTGTTTTGGACAGTGGTCAACCAAGTGAAAGCATTGTTTCAGAAGTTCGTGTGAAGAACTTGCCAATGTGCAAGCGACTTAACTTCATTTTGCACAACGACAAACACTAATTCACAGGTTAAGTATCATGGTTGTGTTTTTGCATTGCACGTGACACTACTTTTTGTTTGAATCGGGATATACAATAGCAGTATAAGCGGTAGGTTGGATTAACTGAAGAAAAGTGTTTTTATGTTCATGTTTAAATGCTTATAAAGCTCTCGAATGCCGAGACGTCTTGGCACTGAGGAGTGTAGGTGGAAAGGGCACACATGAGTTAGGCCTAAAGGGCTGGAAACAGCCAGGTTTTAAGATTCCTCCTAAAAATCTGATGATTCGATTGAAGTTTCAAGAGGAGCAGCAGTTTGTTCCACAGTTTTGCTGCACAGTGCGTGATTGCTCTCCCCCCATCTCACCCGCCTTGCTTTAGTACTTTTAATGAGGCCAGCATTAGCTGGCCTAAGATCACGAGTTGGGACATACGGTGTAAAAAGATTTTGGAGATCCTCTGCATCAGTGCCATGGAGTGCCTTATGCACCAAGGTTAGAATTTTTAATTCGAAGCGCTGCTTAACTGGCAGCCAATGCAGCCTTTTAATGCCTGCTGAGGTTGGCTGACCTCTGGGAATACCTAGAAGAAGCCTCGCTGCCGCGTTTTGTAAAGACTGCAGTTTTTGTTGCTGATATTTATCGATTCCCAGGAATAAGGCATTGCAATAATCCAGTTTGGATAAGAAAAGAGCGACCAATGCAGTCTTTTGTAACTCTCGTGGAATATAGGGAAAGTTTTTTCTCAAAGTTTTTAAGAGAAAGAAGCACGATGATACCAGGCTATTTATCTGAGGGCCAAAATTCAATTTGCTGTCAAAAATGACCCCCAGGTTTCTGACCTTCTGTGCTGGTGAAGGACATTCTCCAGCTTCCAAAGGCCACCAGGATTGATTCCAAAGGCGCTGGCCCGACCCAAATTCCATCACTTCGGTCTTACCTGTATTGATTTTCAGATGGTTCTGACTCATCCAAGTCATATTCTCGATGAGGCACGTATGGAACCTGGCTGGTGTGGTCTCTGGCCGATTAAGAATGGAAATGACGAGCTGTGTGTCATCGGCGTACGAGACCAGAGCAAAGCCATGCCTCCTGACGATATTAGCTAGTGGAGTCAAAAAGAGATTGAACAGGGTCAGGGAGAGTGCGGACCCCTGCGGCACACCACATGGGAGATGGAAATTGTCCGATTTCAGACCATCCCAGAGTAACCTCTGCTCTTGTGCTTCCAGGAAGGAGGACAGGAGAGCCCGAGCGGTTCCCCCTATCCCTATGTCCCCCAGCCGCTGCACCAAAATCGTATGATTCAAGGTGTCAAATGTGGCTGAGAGATCAAGAAGCACGAGGACCACCCTCCCTCCCTCATCCACCATTCTGCGGATCTTTTCAGTTGCAAGAATTAAGCCAGATTCGGTGGAATGATTGGACCGGAAGCCATGTTGGGAAATGTCCAACAGGTTGTTGTCATCGAGATATTTGTTCAATGCTGTGTTTAGATGTTTCTCTAACACTTTAGCCGCGATTGAAGACTGGCAATAGGTCGATAATTTTTAAGATCAGTAGGATTCAAACTTGGTTTATTTAGAAGGGGGGTGATAGATGCTGCCTTCCAAATAGTTGGATAACGGCCAGATGTTATAACTTGATTACAAACTGGGGTCAGAATATCACAGACCTTATGGGCCGCCTGATGCATGATGGAAGGAGACAGGGATCGGACGGCGCACCTGATTTTATAGACAATAAGAGTTTGTAAGTTGCTTCCTTATTTATAGGTTTAAAACAGGTTAATCTATAAGAATGATCCCCCCCGGATGTTACCGCACCATAAGGTGCGATGTCCCTTACTAAATCGTTGCGGGATAGGGATAACTTTTCTTCATATTAGCTTTGTACTGGTGTCTGCCATAAATATTGCATCACATACCAACAAAATGCCAGATAAGGGCACGCACTAGAGAGTTTTCTGCAAAAAAACTATATTTGAAGAGAGAAAAGTTTGTTATTTTTACCAAATGATTACATATTTAATGGAAAGATACTCTATTATCACAAGTGAAGGGAATTCCAACAGATGTTTGAAATCTTGAGAGTAACAAACCCTAGCTCGACAAATAATTGTCCTTATTTTATAGATAATTTCAGTTCCTAATTCAAACATGGCATCTTTTATTGTCTGCAATTGAACAATAGCCTGCAGACTGGGAGCCCCCTCTTACCCGGCCGTCCTTCACTCAGGTAGCTGGTGTTGGCTGGATACGTTGCCTAAAGCACAAAGATTTCCTGTGTTTCAGAGACAGTCAATATGGCTATAGCCCTCCTCTCCTCCAAGGTCATGATCAGCTCTCCTCGAATGAGAAGGCCGTCTTTCAAACCAGCTGCAGCCTCCGACCTGAACAGAAGCATCCTTTATTCTGTGCCTGCATTTGACGTCTTGTACCTTGAACATCTTCTTTCATTGAGTGCACTATTGTGACCAATTTGCTCTTTCTCCTTTTTTTAGCCAGTTACATCTGGGATAACTTTTTTATTGGTCTTCCGAAATGCTGTAAAATTGTGGGTCCTGGACAGCCCGCGTACGCTTTCTGGAAGCCAAACCACTTACAAAAGGTGTTCCTGTGGTGTCCATCGCTGAGCGCTCAACCGGCGGAAATAACTCGGTTGCCACCATCCCTTTAATAGAACTCTCCAGTAGCAAAGTGTCAAAAGCTTGTGGTATATTTCTTTTTACAACGCTACAAACCATGGACAAATATACAGAAAAGTAAGTTGCCCATTGATGGAGGACACTAGTGTTTATTGACAGACACTACTGTATATGGCTTCAGCAGGCCTTTTCCTCATGGGCCCGAGACTGCTCTGAAAAAAAGACTCTGTTCTGGACACTAGAGTACTATTTAATTAATTTGCATGGAGTGCCACAGTATATTTATTTTCAAGGGGCTTTCGTGCATGTGAGAGTTTCAATAAATCCTCCGCTGTCACAACTGAAATGGTATTAAATCTCCATTTTTCGTCATATGTAGGAAACTAACTGTTGGCTTTCCAGACTTTTAGTTAAAACAACCCTTTTAGAGATGGACTATTCATTCTGTTCATAATCACCTTTCGAATACAGACTTTGATATCAAGTTTTCGGAGGCACGCTTACGATGAAATATATTAAAATGAATTGTTCTCACAGTCTAGTAAGTTTATAATCGTACACATAGCAGGTGTAAGTGGTAATAACTGAAAGGCTCTCACAGTAGAGGGTTAAAGTACTGAGTTAAGCCACCTTAATTGAAACTTGTGACATTTAGTAACACATGCATCTTTGCACTGCCTATATTAAGATATTACACTGCCTTTGAGGCAGGCCACTAAAATGATGGAAGCAACAATAATTGGCGAAGCTTTGCCGATGCCTTTTATAAGTGCTATACAGTTTTGGAAAGGGTCTGTCTAGCATAGTAAAATATTTTTAAAAAGCATAATGACGTGTGCATGCTCTATTATGCATGTGCGCCTCCAATATGACAAGGTGCCATTTTCTCTTTATTTAAAAAATTGAAGTAGTCCAAAAGTGATTTTAAGGTGGATGACATAACAACAATGTGCTGCCTGGTCCTCTGCAAAAAAAAAAAAAAAAAAAATATATAAGAAAAGAAAAGAAGACTCCGGTTTGGAGGGAGGGGCAGCAGAGTGTGATGGAGGGTAGCAACAGGGTGTGAGCGGTTGGGAGAGGGAAGCACCATTTGAGGGAGGAACACAAGAGTGAGACACGAAAGGTGGGTGTAGAAGGATATAGGTGCTTGAGAGAAACAAGGAGAGTGGCAGAGTGGGGGAGAGAAGTAGAAGGAAACACATGGAAAACACATGCACTTTCACGAAGTGCCCAACCAAAAGGAAAAAAGTAGTGCCTGAAAAGTAAGCAGTGGAAGGACACAAGTAATAGGACACACGTAACAAGGCTATGCTCCAGGAGACGGACAAACACATGAACATAAAGGTATGCTTACATAAGCTAACAAATAGAAAGTAGGCATATGAGAGTGATAATAAAGTCAACCAATAGTAAGCAATGGGTTGGCTCTAAGCCCACTGTACCTTGACGTTAGTTTTTTCACAAAGAGACAGCTTGTTCTATCTGGTAGGCGAGACCTAAAAATGGCACTCTCATCATGATGCCTCTGTATGAGAACTTGAAAACTCATGTGGTCAACATATGTACATAATGGTAGACCTCTCAAGAGGGATATTAATTTATGCAGAAAGGGCCGAATGGTAAATTCCAAGGTATAGAGCTGAGTGGTAATGCAATATTCAGACATCCTCAACAATTAGGACAATATTCATGTGAACCCTGTGGGTGGCAGAAATCACTCTCCCACAATGGACAGTATGGAAATAAGCTCATCCTCAACAAGCATTGGTAAAGCCAATAGGTATAACTTTTCCAGGCCCCCAATTTTTTTAAATTATTTTTTGCAAACATGCAGCATGCAAAACAAATGCAAACATAAAAACATATAACAAAAAAGGAGCGGCCTAGCAGTCCAAACACAGTAGCTCTGGTACAGAAGTGCACACCTTTCAGGAGACTATGTTTATATGGAATATAGCATGTTACAACGTGTGCTTTGACAACACGGTAGTTTACAATGCGGTCGTTACAAGAACCGCATTACCAAGCATGTCATTACATCGCAAGTTGTTTTCTTTCCCTCCCCTCCCTCACTTTTTTCTCTCTTGAAGCCATCCCGTGCCCTCTTTAATTAACCTTATGGAGCTATGGAAAGTGACAGATGCACAAGAAGTGGTCATGGCCTTTCAAAACCTGCCTCCAGCTGAATTGAGGAAATGCCTGGTGGAATAAAAGGTATGTCCGGCCTTGGCTCCAATGCAAGTATTTCCAGAGGCTCAGGAAAAATGACATTTTGCTATTTAGGTGCTCCCCCTTCCTAATTAGGGAGCAATGTTTGAGACTTTTAGTTGCAATCGTGTGCACCTTTAGTATATTGCTATAAGGTGGCTTCCATTCATTAACATAATATGATGCTGGCCCCAAGTAAAGCAATAGATAATGGCTCCGATAGCTGATACAGATGTAGTCATTCAGCTACAATTGACTATAATCCCATTCTTATAAGCACTGAAGGCTGTAATAACACCCATGTACCTGAGTAGGATGGAATGACAAGAGTTACTTGCCAAACTGGATGGAGTAAGGTGATACTCAAATGTGTAAGGAGGAGTAGCGGGAATGGCACACTCACAATGGATTGTCTATGCCCACAATGGATGCTGTGATAATACCCTGCGCTTATCAACATTGGACAAACACCCATACTGTGTGGTAAAGAAAATAGAAGGGTAGAAAGGATACTAAAATAGCAAGAGAATGGGGTTGAACACGGGTATGGGAAGTGCCACTCAGTGTTCTGTACTGCGTGGTGAGCAGCGATGGAAACATCAGGAAGCATATACAGAAACTGCCGATCCTGCTCAAAATTCTTCTCAGATTATATTAAATTTACTCTTCGTCAAGGTAATGACTGTACCAGAGATCAACTAGGTTTCCCCACTTATACCTTCATAAAGCTTGGTAAACAAGAAATCCCCTTTGAATGTGAAAGAATAAAATACACCTGCACGGTTTACAGTGGGTCGTGCATGAGCTCGTTCATTGCTTGATTTACAAAAATAAATAAGTAAGTAAGTAAGTGCAGGCGCCCAAAGTTTTTCTTAAGATTCTGTAGCTGGTGCTACAGAATTGCTCGGGTGGAAGAGCGCTAAGGCTGCCAAGTCTTGATTCCACCTCATGCCTCTTTCTACCACCCAATCCACATCTTGCCTCTTTTTTCTCTTTTCTCTTTCATATGTTCTCATTTCCCACTGTTTTCCCATCTTTCTCGTTATCATCCCCTCTTCTGATTGCATCTGTTGCTCTAGGTCCAAGTGTGAAGAAAAATAAGTCACAGTGCTCAAAGAAACGAGTCCTAGTGTCTACCACCGGCAACCCCCGGCACAAATTAAGCTGTAACTCGCTTCAACCTAATACAACACTGGAGCGAAATGTTCCCAGCAGGCAATCAAAGAACAGATATTCAGCCGATCTCAGCACAAACAAATAACTCCACTATCAAAATATGTTTGTCTTGCTCGGTTTTACTTCGATTATGTGCTCTTGCTTCAGCTCGGATGTCCAATCGTTATGAATCCATGACGCAGCAATCTGCCCGCCCGCCCAGGCGTGCTCGGGGCTGCTCCAGCGAGCTGGGAGGCCGGCCTGCCTAGCAATGCTCAGACCATGACCGGCGGGAACAGCTTGATAAATGGCCAGTTTATAATGCTGTCATGCCCGTTTTGCCCTATGGGAAATGTGGGAGTCTCTCAAACCAGCTTATTACCAACCTGTGGCTGGAGCAATGATCAATCACGCTGATCAGATATGGCAAACACAGTAACTGATATAACGAAGATGTCTTACACCGCGCAGTTGAGGTGAACATGACAAATGGTTGGGGCGGGAGGAAATGACTGAACAGGAGGAGACGAACGAGATAGCGTATCTGCGCGCGAATACAAAGATCACCGGGGACCGAAGGGCTGCGTTTGACACCCTTGAACAAACACACGCTCTGCAGATCGAATTTACGCGGCTGCGCCCATGCCTGCCCTCGTGAACGTCCTCCTGACGTGACCAATCAGCGCGAGCCCTCTGCTTTTACTTTCTCAGCGCCTGCCGCTAACTCTCTGATGCCAAGTGGACGGGCGAGATGCTCATTTAGGGCTTCCATTTGCATTCTGGATAGGGTGACCAGAATTTTAAAGCCAAAAAAACGGGGCATTTCACGAAAATAGAAGAAGGGCTACAGCTTTACTTCAAGCAAGTGCACAGAATGATTGTGCTCCTCAGCAGAGAATTACAAAAGAAGCAGTTACTTAGAACATACATAAAATGCTAGTTTAAACCCAGAGCTTGCCTGTTACTTAAAATGCTTTCTTGAAACAACTGATAACTATCCCTGCTTTGTAAAACATAAAAAACCACCTCCTGCCGTTTTCAGTCGACCCTCTCTGAAAACCGGGACAGGAGCTAAGGGACATATTAGCAAGGGCTTTTTCTCGCTAAAGCAGCGATAATTTTATCGCCCTATTAGCAAAATGTCGCTAACATCAGTTAGCGACAGCTTTTAGACGATAGCTACAGGTTTGGGGCCCACTTTGCATGTCAGCGATATTTATCGCTAATGACATGCAAAGTGGGCGTACCTAAACTGTTAGTGACTGAAAACAGTCACTAACACAGCTATCGCCTAATAGCAAGGCAGGCGTAGAAATAAAAAAAATTGCGCTAAGCGCGACTATCACTAGAATCTAACACCTGCTAAAAAGTTGACTTACCTGTATAGTCAATGGGGGGTGGATTATCAGATTAAGGCACCTTTGGCGTTAATGCGAGAATATCGCTGGATTTCCAGCGATATTCTCGCATTTCGCTGCTATCGCTGGATATTTTAGCACAATGGAGAAAAACGTTGCTAATAGCATATTTTCTCCGCTAAAATATCCAGTGATAGGCATCGATACATTTTTTTTCGCTAAGCACATTTAGCGATAAATATCTCTATTTGTTGCTAATATGCCCCTAAATTCCCTGAAATCTGTCGGGTCAGCTGGTGAAAAAACAGGACCGTGCGGGCAAATGCCGGACGCCTGGTCACCCTAATGCTGGCGATGTGCGATTTACGCTTGCTCCTCGCTTCCATGTGCAGCTCTAAATGCCCCAACTTTCTACTCCTGTTACTGTACATATCGGAATTCTGATATGTGCAGTCAGTACTGCATCCCCCTGAGGATTATTCCCGGGGTAAATTTTGGCAGGTCAAACCTGCCGAACTTCCAAATGCCCTTTACATACTTATACATGCTGAATTGAGAACAGGTGATGGTGAATTTCATGTTAATGCCCATTTTCAGAGTAAAAAGTTAGAATAGGAGATATTCCCAACTGATAAATAGCTGATCTTTCACTATTGGTATTTCTTTAATAGTGTGGTAAATACTTCACATCCCCGTCACCTCCAATCAGAATCACGGCCTAGGTATATTAGTATAATTGCCCATCTTCTTGAGTTTTGTTGTTGTTTGTGTGTGTGTGTGTCGTTTGCAAGTTTTAAAAGCTGACAATTGACCCTGTCTTGTTATTCAGCAGTGTGGTACAGTCAAAAAGGTTCCCACACCTTATTGCCAATTTGCCCCACAATTAATTTTCTCCAAATCCATTTTTAGTAAAGTTTCTCCAAATCACATTTCCACCTTCCAACTTGGGTGGCAGGCATCCACGGCCAATTGTGAGTGTGTTTCTTTTTTCTAGCAAAGTCGATAAATGTCCCCTTGACGGTGGAATCCTAGATTATTCTATCTAGAAATTGTATATGGCGCACCTGCCACTAGTATGGCACCCTAATGCACAACAGTGCTTAATTTTAGCCCGTGGTTTCCCGTGCTCAGCATCAGCACTTAATTGTCAACACTGGCATTTATGACAGCTTCCACATGGGGGCACTGTTTGTCGCATTTAGAGATGAGCACAACTATGCATGTATATTAACTCTAGGTACATTTAAAGTGATTAATACCTGCCACCAAATCCATTCCTATAGCTTTGGAAGCTGAAATAGTCTGAACTGTCAAACTTTTAGGAATCTGATGGTTAGTTGTTGTTTTGGGACTGTCATTGGGAGCGATGGCAGGGGCAATGGGTGGTAAAAGCTGCAGTAGTCTCCTGGCGAGAGCCCTGGTACTTATTTACTTTTACAAATTAGGCCCTGGTGCACAAACTGCTGGAGGAAATTACTGGGGGACATTTATGTTTCTTAAGGGACTTTTGAGGTTGTAGTATGTCAGATGAGGCAAAAGTTTTGTGAAGCCATGGCATGTGATAATGGTTATATGGTGGTGAAGTTGTCCGAAGAAATTCTTGCTCCACATTAAAGTTAGCTGTACCTTTAGTTGGGAGGGGCTTTTCACAAGTCTCCTTGAACAGTACTTTGGTACATCATCTTGACTTGGAGGGAAGCACTTTGCAACACCCCTAGGAGTGTGTGCAAGGGACACGTCTCTCTTTGTTTCTGCTTCACCATCAATGTCAGGTTCATGCCTAGCAAGTGTAGGAAGCCATTGCATCGTGAACTTGAACATGATGGAACCAGTAGTGACTAGCGTGTAAAGCAGCAGTCCGACGATAGGAAAATCTAGGAGCCCGCCCATTGAGGTGAAGCCTAGTTGGAGATTGTCCTAAAGAAGTGAGCTTCACATGAACCATGATGACTTTTAATCCTATAGAACCCGACCTGCTGGAAAATCTGGGTAGTCAAGCAATTCAGACTGTAGTTTCTGAGTGGTGAGCTTAGCTTGACTTGCTTCTGTCCTGTACCACACAATCCCTGACCTAGTAATAGTAGTGTCAGCACTAGCTGTAGCAATTGTAGCACTACTGATGGTACTACTCTTGGTATCTATTACAAATGGAAGGGACTTCCTGCTTAGATATGGATCCAGGAAGAAAAACATCTAATATTTCAAAAAAGAGAACCCGGCAACCTTAATATTTCGATTCACACATACTGATACTTAATTTAAAAAATGTATGGCCCAGAGAACAAATACTGTACACATGTCTTTTTATTCATAAACCTGTTATTAATATTAATTTACTTTACATTTATAGCCTTTCTTCACCGTACATAGATAATATCCTATGAATCATAATTGCATATCATTAGGATAAATAAAAACATTAATTCAATTGTAACCTTTTAAATCTGTTCATTAACCTGATTCATACTTATTACATGCCCACATCCGACATTTTATAACCCATTAATACATTTCTTAATTGGTCTTGGGTGTTTGTGATCTCTCTTATATATTCAGCTTACTTGGCCCTTCTTCGGGGTCAATTAGACTTTGTAATGCAGTTATCATTTTGCAGTTAATCCCACACTTTATCATTATTTGTTATACTTCTGAGATCACAGTGTTTATACAAAAAAACACATCCAAATATTCTGCATTTTTATTGTTACTGTGGCTAATGTTTATTCACCTCTCAGCGCGTGTTTATGTGTGAAACGCCTTCTTCAGGAATGCCACATGATCAACTCAAGATCTCTTTTTGAATGCAAGTGACCTGCAATCAAATTAGAACCTTCCTGAGACATACATTGCCAATAAACTTTAATAAAATGCGATCCTTCACTCTCTCAATTGGTTATGGGACCCACCACCTCATATCCCCACCCAGGGCCTTTTCCCTTTTTGTGTCTAGAGCTGTCATCAATAAACCAAGAAATTCTGACCCAACTGTGGTGCCCCATGACTTATTAGAACCATGCATCTGTACAGACTAGTTTTGTATTGAAATCAAATGATGAATGAGGCGATGAAATAGAAAGAATAGGAGGTTACAATTGAATGAATGTTTTTATTTTATTGAATGAATGGTTTGACATAGTATGAAATCTTTTTTCCAAAGCTACTCTTGGTAGCACCAATTTAATGCTACTAGTAGTATTAATAACAGTAGAAGTACTGTCGCATTGCCAGCTGGTGCTAGCTGTAGTACCAGTTTCAATAGTTCTGGGTGTGGCATAATGGAACCTGCTGTATTTATAATTGCAGCTATAGTAGCAACATCAGAAGTATTTATTTATTTACATAAAACAGGGTCCGAGAATAATAGTAGTACAACTACTAGTGGTTGTAGTGATACTGGTAGCAGTAGTTGCTATTTGTATGGTACTAATAGAAATGTAGTGCTAGTAATGCATGCAGTACCAGCAGAAGTAGTAATATTAGTAGAAGCAGTAGTAACAGCTGCTGTACAAGTTGCAGTAGTGGTAGCGTTACTAGTGGGACTAAATGCGGATCTGCTCATATTAGTGGAGGGTTTCTGTGTCATGATAACACATTTCTTACCTGCTGAAAGGCCATATAAGACACACAAGCTGACCTGCCCTATTATTTCTCAATTAAGATAATCCCATTAATTAAATATCTGGAACACAGCCATGATAGTGGTCTAGGCCATTTAAGAAAGTGTTCCCACATAAAATAGCTCTGCCATCTGCTTAAGTATTAAATGCATGCTGAAATTTGAACTAGGCGTAGGTGTGGTGAAACTCTGAAGTCAAATTGGTGATCTATGCTCTTCGCACAGAAGAAAAGTTCACCCTCTTCGACCGAGACATAGTTTCACTTCATCAAACGTACTCCCGGGATGCTGTGGGAACGTTTTTGCTCGCTGTCACTCAGGGCTTGTCATTTCTGGCTTGGCAGCGGGGAAACACAATGGCCGCCACTCTGCTGCCGCACAACCGCCATATGTCCTGCTCTGGTATTTCTGGCAGCGAGAGCTGTGCTGTACCACTGAAAACTAAATTAAAGCCCCAGAGAGGTATGATTCGCATTTTTGCTCACCCTTAATTTTATGGCCATTGTAGTATATGACTCCTTTATTGGCCAGCTTGGGTGGCAGAGTCCCATGCTTCCTTTGCTGGACCTTGAGTTCTTCAGCATCCTGTAAACTGATTAACCTGAAGTAATGTATGGATCGAACTGAAAGATTTCTTCAAAACGTTTAATTTAATTTACAATCTCTTTACCTTCTGCAATGAAAAATAATTACTGGCAACAACAGGATGTATGTGTAAGTATGTTAAAAATACATATTGGTGGTACTGAGTCTTCAACATGATCAGAATAGAAGAAAAATGATCACAAAATATTTTAATATCTTTTGGTAACTCTTTTTAATTGCATTCTGGTTGAATTGTGAGACCACATTGAATATACAGACTGCAGATATGAAACAAACTAAACTGAATCCTGCGTGTGTGCTATTTTACAAACATCAAATTTGATGCAATGAGTACACATGCAAATCAATTCCTGTTGTTGCTGCGGCCTGGGAGGCGAGAGCGACTTAGTGCAAAAGACTTGTCGAAAATGGACCAACCATTGTAATATAATTCACACCCTTGGAGTGGAAGTGACTTACTCCCCAGGACACTGGTGTCTCTGTGGTTAGCAGTACATAATTATAGAGCACATGCAATGTTTTTTCTTCAAATGCTTTTATGTAAAGAATGTTTGAAAAATGTACATGACTCCCTACGGAAAAGAAATAAGCAAATTGCTAAGCTGCGATAAAATAACAAGTGAAAAAACACCTAGAGGAAATGCATGCACGCTCATAAAAATGTACTAGTTCTTTGGATTGAGAAATATAGTTTTTATGTTCAGAAATTCTAATTTTTTTTATTGTGACCTCTTGAAAAATGATGTTCACAATTCTCATTAAATTAGTAATAGACCAATTGGAAACAAGCGGTTGTGCCTTTATTTATTTCTTTATTTATAAAGTTTTGAAATTGTCTCCTTTTTCTATCATTGTCAACGTATCAATTCTTTGACTAGGCCAAGTTGATCAACAGATAGCCCCTTGATTAATACGTATGAGGTGTAGGTAAGAGACCTCCATGATCTGCTACCCCTTTTTGTCAATTTATTGAAACAATTATTTCCTGGAGATTCCTTTAACATTTAGTCAAATTTGTCCTTTCCGAACTGTTAAATGGATAACTTTAACCACCACTGAACATCATGGCAATCAAAATCTCGATTTGAAAGTCAAGCACATATTAGTAAATCCTAGAAGCAACATGTTAAGAAGACGTTTATGCTAACCCATAAAGAGATACATATTTTGGAATGTTAAATGAAGAGTTGCAATTAGAAAAAATAAATAAAAATACACACCTTTGAAATTGTGTACTCACTATATGTCCTGCCTCTCACAATCAAATGGATTTGTAGGCTTATTGACAAAGTGGGTGCACCTTTTTGTATATGCAGGGAAATTCCAATGTATCAAGTTGTTCTGAGGTAATCGTAAGCCACACCATACAGGCGTTATCCAGATCTCATTTGTTTCTATTCACTCTTTTTTCACTCAAATTTGTTATTCATTCATATGAGAGCAATCTTATCTTAGAATGTCACATGAATGTATGGAGTGAACTGCCAACAATTAGACCACTAAACAACTCTATGATATTGTCCATTCCTGCTTCACATGCTTGACATTTGTTATCCCTCACTGGTGCTACCACCTACTGTCTATATCTATATCTATACCTATATATTAATCTATATCAATGCCCAATGTCTATATCTATAAATCTTTCTCTATCCCCAACTTTCTCTCTCTCTCTCTCTCTCTCTCTCTCTCTCGCTATATATATATATATATATATATATATATATATATATATATATATATACACACATACACATATATATTTCTATCTCGGCATGGATGCCACTGTGCTAATCTTATGCTTAACGACTTTGATAGAAAAGCAGACATTTGAGGTAAGCAAATTTAGAGTGTCGCTGGTGTTGAGATTGCTCTATACAGGAGCTGCTTTCCACGTGAACTTGAGAACTGCCCAGAGTTCCCTGCTTCTTTTTTTGCATAATTTATGTTTCTCTCTATTCCTAAAAAGGGTTTTGTTTTGACTTATAGTGGGTGCTCCCTTGTGTCTGGACATAGCTATACCTCTCTGAAGAGCTCTAATGAGAGCAAAACAAGCGTCAGAGGTTGCTTTTATTTATTTAGGTTGGCTTGGATTGTATTTGTTTTGGGATTGTATTTTACCAATCCAAAGCTGTAACTCTGTGCCTAAAGTGGTAACATTTTACGGCTTGGCATGGGTAGCACTGTGCTAATCCTTGGTCAACCTATCCATATGGCATCTCCCTGAAATCCACCCAAGACACTTTCACACAAATGTTACTGCTGCCAAGCATAATTGCTGTGCTTCCTATACTACAGAGTGTGCTGTGCATTCAAACCAGAGTTAAAAGTGGAATGGTTGAGATCATTGAAAATTTTCAAATCACTAATATTGATTCAAAACCCACAATCCCACAGATTCTCAGTGGAGGAATTAGGTTATCATTTGCAACTATCGTTACTAAATTCTGAGTCTGAATAAGGAGATTACTAAATTGCATACTTAACTTTATGCTACAATACAAATGTTGTGGGGAAATGTATAGGCAAAGTTTTGCAAACCCAGGCCCAGGAGAGGGCAGCTGAGGGATAATCATTGTGGGGTGGAGGATGCCTTCTTTCCCCAGAGAAAATGCATGGAAAATATTACAGGATTCTCAAGCACGGAGGTTCAGGTTAGTGAAGCTCCAACTTCGGTGTTGAAGGAGTCAAAAAGATAAGATGGTTGGAAACAGTTTAATGAAGCAAGGATTATACCCATAAGGCCAATATCATTACACACACACAACACGCTCACACACACACACCCATTGATCATATCAGAGTGTGTATTTACTACTCTGACACACACTCACAGCCATTGATCATATCACAGTATTTACTATTCTGACACACACACACACACACACACACGCACACACGCATACACACACACACACACACACACACAGCCATTTATCATATCAGAGTGTGTATTTACTATTCTGACACACACTCACAGCCATTGATCATATCACAGTATTTACTATTCTGACACACATACACACACAGCCATTGATCATATCAGAGTGTGTATTCACTATTCTGACATACACACACACACACAGCCATTGGTCATATCAGAGTGTGTATTTACTATTCTGACACACACACACACAGCCATTGATCATATCATAGTGTGTGTTTACTATTCTGACACACACACACAGCCATTGATCATATCAGAGTGTGTATTTACTATTCTGACACACACACAGCCATTGATCATATCATAGTGTGTGTTTACTATTCTGACACACACACACAGCCATTGATCATATCAGAGTGTGTATTTACTATTCTGACACACACACACAGCCATTGATCATATCATAGTGTGTGTTTACTATTCTGACAAACACACACAGCCATTGATCATATCAGAGTGTGTATTTACTATTCTAACTCAATAGACATTTTGATACTGGGGTAGGTTATAAAACAGACCAAAGCAAACGTAACTGCACTTTCACTTTTTGACACGCTCACTCAAAAGAACATAAAACACTAGGAGGAAAGGTTCTCATGGTGCACCGATCCTCATAAAGATGGTGCTTGTGTGGTTCTGCCAGTGTTTACCAACACTAGGAGGACTGACCTGGTGCTCAAAGCATGAGACTCATTCACACACACTCATGCACGCACATGGCGCATGCCCACACACACAAACACACTCTCTCTCTCTCTCTCTCTCTCTCTCTCTCTCTCTCTCTCTCATAAAATCAACTGATACGTCCTAATACGATCCTTATGAACTCACACAAGACATCATAGATCACATCACAATTTGCACCATCAATGACATCACTGAAGAGATAACTGGCTGCACGTTTTCCCATTTGTGTGCTGCCAGTGGAAATACAGCCATACTTCTCTATTGGAGTTCCACAAACATATCTCATGTTGCTGGTGCTTTTACTAGTCCATACAAATATGTGCCCAGAATCCAACAGTGCAGCGCTACAAAATGCTTGTAACACAAAAAAGTATATTATGATTAAAAAAAGACCTTTAAGGGTCTTATGCTTTGTGACTCCCAATGGTTGAATGCAATCAATTTTAGAAACTGTCTATTAAGTAATTGCAACTTTATGCATATTGTCCCATTTTTGGACATTTTTCTAGACGTTCACAAACATTTACTATGGCGGATGCATTTCGTGTTTTCTGACCACCCTTTTTGGTGTCACCTTTGTTCAGTTCTATCACTGAATTGTGAATTCTGAAATGACTGAAATGAACAACGTTTGATGACAAAACCTTCCAGAAGTGCTTACGGTTTGCACTTTTTTCAGTGAAATTTTGGTAAGGACTGGAACGCGTTGCTTGTCCCTTTCTGCTCCTGAGGATAATATTGCGCTTCCAACCATGAATAAAATCAAATGATGTACAGCTGATATCTGTAGACAAGCGGCCTCGGATGCGACACATCTCTTTCCTACTAAGTTTCGTTTCTCTCTATGTTCTCTCTATGTTTAAGTTTCTGTGTTTTGTTATCTATAATGCAGGCTTCTCTCAAATTCTGAAGAAACTGGCACAAACTGGGCAGTGCCTTTAGTCAAAAACAAATGTTGCTCGCTTGATAAGAACCTGCAAAATATATTCGCTGCAAAACCAATTAATGATTATAAAATCAACTGAACGGGACAGTCAGTTGTGACATAAATGCGAACTCTAATCAAAGCAGTATTCACGTGAATATGCTTTTCAAAACACCAGTAATAGCAATCCCTAAAATATTCATTCGTTTCTTCCATTAGATTTTGTATTCATTTTTCTTTTTTTGCGGGCGGTGACCACCAATGGAAGGGTTATGGATTTAGGATTTATGTCTCGGCACTGAGAAGATGCAAATAGAGGAAATCCTCATAGACCATGAACTGCATGAAAAAAAAAATCAAAAACAAAAATCGGGTGTTGTGTTGTCTGTTTCTGCCTACCTTACTAATAAACCACGTTAAGAGCTACATGAGCAGGCATTGTTTACTTGAGATACCCCCCCACCCCCCACACCCTCCCCCGAGATTTTTTAAGTCCCATGTGGCTGTAGTTCCCTAATGTGATCACATACGATGTGAAATATTGATGGTTTTGCTTTCAAAGGCTGAAAGAGAGTGATGGAGAGAGAGAGAGATGGGGAGAGCAGCAGCTAATGTTCTAAAGAATGTAATGGGAAAGCAAGTAATGCAGCAGAAAAAATAATGCCCTGATAATGGCTACCAAACTTGCAGAGTGTCAGTTATGGTTACTTTGAGAGTCTATAATAGTCACGCAGCTAAGATACAAGGTCTCTCGTTTGCAATAACCTACATGACATGACTTGGAAGGCAGGTGTTACTGTAATTAGCTATTGTTTGACTATCAAAAGTCAGAGCTGATTAAAGCCACTAAGTACCAGCGCACTATTTTATTCCAAAGAATATTATGAAATGCATGCTGGGGCTCTTTCAGCGCGGACCTTCCTTCCGGAGTCTGCTAAGAGCCCATGCCAGCAGTAATCAAAACGGAAATCTGCATAAACCTTCAGGGTTTTTAATTCAAGCAGAGTCCTTTCATTAGAAATATGTTACTTTATGAAATCTGGTCGCCGGCACAGGGAGAAAAATATGTCTTCTTAAGAAAAATGAATGGCATCTCTTTAGTGATTAACCCAAGATTAATGGGAGCTCCCACTGGCAGACCTAAGTCCATTTTATTGCTAATTCATTTAGGTACCATTTCATACGTACTTGTCGCTAGTCACCTGCTAAGAAGTCATGTTTTGGCAAGCGAGGATAGCCATTATGGTCAAATCCTAAACACAAGTTTTTTTTATTAAAGGATCTTTGATAAGACCAATGTATTCGTCAGTCTTTTTTGGCACACATTATTTAATGTGTTCAGTATGTTAAAGATTTTTAGGGCTGATTTAATAAGACAACGTTTTCCTTGACTGTTCTGAGATATTTGCTAAGAATTTGAAGTGTGAAATGGTGGCGATGTGACAAAGGTTATAGAGAAAAAAAGAAAAGCACAAAAGAAAGCCGGGACTGAAATAGCAGTCTAAACCTCTACGAAATTATTCTTGGATTTTTAAAAAATCCTATGAACAATGAAAGGGGTGGTGGTTATGACAATAGCATCACCTCAGTTGAACTATTCTAATATTTCGATTTTTCTTGAAAACATTTTTTTTACACTTCAAAACTCCATGTTCATAATTGCATTTGCATTCAGTTGCCAAATGTATAACCCACCATATTACCTCTGTACGTTTTAATGCACTTTGAGTCAAATACTCTAAGTATCTCCTGTGAATTCTGTGTGGCCCTGTTGAAGGGAAGGGCTTACTGAGAGTGAAGTCACACTTCTAAAAATGTAGTAAATGTAAACTTGTGAGAAAACACTTTGACGTTTATCTGGAGAAGTTCTTTAACTCTAATTTATTCTGTAAAGATGCTGTTCTGTGTTTGTGGTATAAAAGTCAGAAATCACAAATACTTTGTTGTTAAAAATTATTTTTCCTTTCCTAGATCATAAAATAATTATATGTAGCAAAGGAACAGCCCCATAGTACCTCAAGTTTGCGCTATATAAAACTTTATAAATAAATAAATACCTGGTAGGCTTAACATTTTTCCATTTTATCCCAAAGGCCAGTCTGATTATGGTCCCACTTTGGGTTCAGCAACTGCAAGTATTATTTTTAGACTTCTAATTTATTGACATATCTTTGGGATTTATCATCACTTTGGTAGTATGGACAAAAAAGGCTCACACATAATTCACAAATCTGTACTACATTGGGTTAAGTAAATCTAGAATGTAGTAGTACAGTTTTGGAAATGTGGTTAAGTGGTTATAGCCTGATTCTTAAATCTCAATTTGTTAATAATCAAAAAAAGGAAATCTTCTGTCAAGTACATGTAAGGTCACGCTTACTTCCCAGTTCCTGTCAGAGAGTCAGATTTTAAGGAGGGACATGTCCAGGTTACACGGAATCAACTCAATAAAATAGCCAGATACTTTCCTTACATATGCTTATGCTATGCAGTATGAAACCAAAACGGCTTCATATTCTGTCGTCATATACCCCTTCTGCTGGAATACCAGTTAAGTAGATAGGGATGCCTCAGTAAGATTCCCTGTGCTAAATGCATATGCATTTCACACTGACTTCTACAACAAGGAGCATCCACAGTATGTGTTTTAGGATACTACCTAAAAGGTGACTATATTCGCCATGCAAGGCCAAGCAGAGTCTGCAGGGCACTTCTCATGCAAAACTTGTTTAAATCAGGCATTACATTATTACTGTGTGCAGAACAGGCACATTGATTTAATTCACAGGCCATTAGCTTCTAAACTGTAAAGAGGTATCGCCCTGGTCCATGACCTCCTGATAATATTTTAAGAAATGGTCTAGAGTAAATTGATATCTAAGAATCATGATGGAGACTACTTTTAGCGAACTGTACTCATGCAATAACATGTGAGAACATAAGGCTCCCAAAATGCTAAGCCAACATGGGTAAGTCTTTCCGTTTTCTTAAAGTAAGAAATTCATTAGGGTGGGAGGAGACAGTAATTGTGTAATATGAAAAGCTGATCAGTTCCTGATCAGACTTTTTCCTGATGCTAAACACTGTTAAAAACCCCACATCCCCACATTATGAATTACATATGAAGAGCAATTGGTGCGCCAACACATTAATAAATTGACAATTATACAATCTGTATCCCGAATTTGCTCTTCAAGTCGTCTTTTTTTGATTAACAGTAACTTACAACATATAAGGTAGACCAGTCAGAGATACAGATGGTATAATTGTCAATGCATTAATGTGTTGGTGCACCAATTGCTCTTCATGCGGAGTAGTTGGGGCCAGTAGGACCGCACCTTGACAGTGGGTGCTTGGTTTGAGTGCACATATTTTGGGGTACATTCCCCCTTGTTCCATAGTGATATATTTGGACATTAGGTTAGGTGCGAGCTAGTACAGGGTTTCACTGTCAACTTTTGTATGAATCCCCACATTATGTGATTACATTTTAACTTGAGTAAACACTAATCTTAATGTTGTTATTTTTGACGTAACTTGTCGGTTGAAGATTCCACCATAAAATAGTCTTCTGTTAATATGTTAGTAGTACATATTTGATTATATTTAAATCCCAGGACAAATGTAAGGGACATTTAAGACCATTCTGTAAAATAAAAAAAAGAAGTAAAAACATCACAGGAGTGAACGAACCACAGCCTTCTTCTTCCCCTCTTGTTTTTGCTGAGGGAAGCTCGCAGAAGGCTAGTGAAGGAAGTGAGTGAGTGAGATCAATTTCAACACCTGGAAAATATATCACAAATTCAGCGCGTTCATGCTTTTTGGTACATTCTATAACTTAAGATCATCTTTCTCAAGGTGAAGAGAGATATAAAGTTGGATCTACATATTTTGACCTGTTACTGTCTTTCTGTCTTGTTATAACATATTCATCCTATGGAACTATAGGTATTCAAACAATGAAAGTGTGCTTTTCTTTTGCATTTTATAATGCACGAAGATTCCGAATTATACTAAGAAATTTCCTACAAGTAGTGAATGATCATCGTTCCTGAGAGGGTCATGTAAGTCAGTGTGCCCAACTATAAGCATAAGCATATAATATATAATAGTGTACTGGATGATATTGTTTATGAAATATTGTGCCACCTGCCAAATATTATAAGCCTGTTGTCATACAACAATGGGCTTTTTCTGATGAAAAGTATTTCTTTATAAGATCGCACTCTAAGCTGAACAGCAATATCCTTTTTACAGCACATTTGCCAAATTTTACTACCTAAAGTTTATTTTGATTAGGAAAACAATCCATAAACACATTTATAACAATAAAAAGCACAGAATATAAATACGATTATGCATATAAGAAAGATCTAAATTCTTATTTCAGAAATTAATTAAAATACTATGCAGCTCATCAGTGCACCATAAGTATATATAAATTAATAGATCTATTTCAAGTGCAAAGTTTCGAAATAGGTAATTTCCTGGTTGATTGGTTAGTTGATTTAACATAAATATATTTTCCTTTTTGATACCGTTACTTTGGAGGTGGATGAAAGACAAATAAATAGCATGTAAAGGAATTTGGCTGTTTTGCATGTGGTCAAAAAAGAGCTAGGGTGTCTTGGAAGAAACTCCAAAGACCACTGAAGACAAACAGACTGTTTTACTATTTAGCATTACAATTGAAGCATTTAAGAGATCTAGCTCTAATCCTGACTGAGTAAAAATGGAGTCTGTTTTTAAGTGTGATGAATGAAATATTCACAGGAGGAGGTTCAGTATGTACATGTTCTGCATTTAAATATGTGAAAAGGGATACAGTCAAGGCATTAGAAAGTGGATGAATTGATTTGATGCTCTTCAAAAAAAGTTGGGTATTCGCTATTATGGGAATGGTTAACAATCTGGAACTCCCTGGGTGAATATGGAATGTTTAAATAACAATTACTCCCTTCCACTGCTTTCATTTGGATGTGACTTCTGGGCACTCTGATTGACAATGGTTAACTTAAGCCTTGTTGCCTTTTAAATATAGTTCTATAGGAAAATTGTTGAGGTTTATATAGCTGTAGTTAACTCTCCGGTATTCTTCGGAGCATGTAATGTTACATTTTCAATCTGCAAATAGTTTTGAAGAATACGTTAGGTATTCAGTTCTTACATGTCAAAACAAGAAGTTGCCAAATTGTTTGGAAACCAATGCATTCCAGCAGTAGAAATGATTACATTATTTGAGCAAGAATGGTCCCAATCCTTGTCAACACTGGTGGTACAGAAACATGAACCGAAACCATGAGCATTGTTTATAAAATTGATCAACAAGTTACATTTAAGATAAATCAATTGTTTACACTTTCATGACATGCTGGATGCTAGAGAAGATTTCTAAATTTCTATCTACTACTACTGTCTGTTGTCTGAAATGAGATCTCCTCAAGCCAGACAATGTAGACATGCCCATATCCTGCCCAGTTTTAGACCAGTGCTGATCTAATGTGAGTATGCTTATATCTAATATTATCAGTCAAGAAATCAAGGTAAGCAAAACCCTTGTCGTTTTTGGTATTGTAACTAATGATGTAGAATAACTAATATTCTTCCTGTGATTTTAACAAGAACACATTTTCATAAGAAATTGAAGTCTCCAGGTGCTCCTCTTGAAGGATCATAATGGCTCCAATCTTTCAAATACATTTATTGGATGAAATTTACCTGCCATAGTCAAGAGGAGCGAGGGTTCTTGACCCTCGTAAACACTGGTTGTGTATGAAGATTGGATGATCTGTCCTAGGATTATACTCTCACTGTTTGCCTGGTGATTGGTGGGCTGTGTGTGCTCCACAACTGGGTTTCAGGTAAGCCTTTTCAATTACATGACTGGCTAGATGTAAGGGTCACGCAAGACTTGCACCTGAGGGTGATATCAGGACGGACAAAAATATTGCTGTATCTTATTTATCTCTAGTGTTTAAGTCTTGTTTTTTTGTAAGAAAGCAAGAGATTAACATTATTTTAGTTCTGGCGACAATGTTGAAATAGATACGAAAACTGGAATGCGAAGAAAAAACACGTGAGGTTCATACATCCTGAAAAGGTAGCTAATTACAAGAAAAATATCTGAAATTTCTACAAGATGGGGGTAACAATTTCTAAATGAAAACCTTTTTATTTAATCAACGCTCTTACATGAATAGTTTGCGATTGTCCAATTATGCAACTTAGCTTGTTTGGTGCGTCGGACGCCCCCCGCCTGCCTGACGTCACAGTGGGCGTGTGCTGAGGACGGCCGGGGGCCGTCTGAAACACGCCCACTCCATAAATCACCTGCACTGCTGCAGAATTCGCACTGCGGTCAACGGGTTAATACATTTTCAGAGAAATAAGAGGATTGAATGGGCTAATATATAACATTCAAAAGTACAACTATTGATATTCCAAGTGTAAATGATCAATCAATCAATCAGGAGTTTGTTAAAGCGCAACTACTCACCGTAAGGGTCTCAAGGCGCTAGGGGTGGGGGGGGGGGGGGGGGGGTGCAGGTTCCATTCCATCAAGGAGGGGGTCTGTCGAAGAGCCAGGTTTTGAGTTTTCTTGCGAAGATGGGGAGCGATGTTGTCTGTCTGAGGTGGAGCGGAAGGGCGTTCCATGCTTTGGCCGCGAGGAAGGAGAAGGAGCGTCCTCCCGATCTGGTCTTTCTGGTGCGGGGGACCTCGGCGTAGGAGAGCTGGGCTGATCGTCGGTTCCTTTGGGGTGCGTGGAATTTGAGCCGGCTGTTCAGGTATGCTGGTCCGGTGCCGTGGAGGGCCTTGTGTGCGTGGGTGAGCATCTTAAAGGTGATTCTCGCCTCGACGGGGAGCCAGTGGAGTGTGCGCACGTACTGGGAGATGTGGCAGTGTTTTGGCAGGTTGAGGACCAGTCTTGCGGCGGCGTTCTGGATGTTCTGTAGCTTGCGGATGAGGTTTTTGTTTATTCCGGCGTAGAGTGCATTGCCGTAGTCGAGTCTGCTGGTGACCAGGGCGTGAGTGACTGTCTTTCGGTGTTCGAGGGGGATCCATTTGAAGGTCTTACGAAGGAGGCGGAGGGTGTGGAAGCAGAAGGATGAGACAGAGTTGATCTGGCGGTCCATTTTGAGCTCGGAGTCCAAGATGATTCCCAGGTTGCGTGCATGGTCTGTGGGGGTTGGCGGGTTTCCGAGGGCGGTGGGCCACCAGGTGTCGCTCCAGGCATCGGGGTTTAGGCCCATGATGAGGACTTCTGTTTTGTTGGTGTTTAGTTGTAGGCAGCTGTTTTTCATCCATTTGGCAACGGCTTCCATGCCTTCTCGAAAGTTGCGTCTGGCGGTGTTGGGCTCGTTGGATAGGGAGAGGATGAGCTGGGTGTCGTCTGCGTATGACACGATGTTGAGTCCGTAGGTTCTGGCGATGGGGGCAAGTGGAGCCATGTAGACGTTGAAGAGTGTCGGGCTGAGGGAGGAGCCCTGGGGGACTCCGCAGGTGGTAGGTGTGGGGTCTAAGAGGAAAGGGGGAGTCTGACCCGTTGCGTCCTGCCGGAGAGGAAGGAGCAGATCCAGTCGAGGGCCTTGTCCTGGATTCCTGCGTTGTAGAGTCTGCGTATTAGGGTGCGGTGGGAGACTGTGTTGAACGCCGCTGATAGGTCTAGGAGGATGAGGGCTACTGTTTCTCCTTTGTCCAGTAGGGTGCGGATGTCGTCTGTTGCGGCGAGGAGGGCGGTTTCCGTACTGTGTTTTTTTCTGAAGCCGGATTGGGAGGAGTCGAGGATGTTGTGTTCTTCAATGAATGTGGCGAGTTGGCTGTTGATGGCTTTCTCGATGACTTTCGCTGGGAAAGGGAGCAGGGAGATGGGTCTGTAGTTTTTGAGGTCGGTGGGGTCCGCTGAGGGTTTCTTCAGGAGGGGGTTGACCTTGGCGTGTTTACAGACGTCTCGGAACGAGGCGGTCACCAGGGAGCGGTTGATGGTGTGGCAGAGCATGGGTGCGATGGTGTCAGCGGCTCTGTTGAAGATGTGGTGGGGGCAGGGGTCCGTGGGGGCCCCTGAGTGGATTGACTTCATTGTCTTCAGTGTGTCTTTGGTGGTGAGGGCTGTCCAGTCATCAATCGCTGGTTTCCGGGTGTCGGGGGTGGTTGGTGAGGGTTCAGTGTGTTTGGTTGTCTTCGTCGAAGTTGTCGTAGATGCTCTTGATTTTGTGGTGTAAAAAGGTGCTGAGTTTGTCGCAGAGGTCTTGTGAGGGAGGGATGTTGGTAGACTCGCTGGTGGGTTGGGCAAACTCCTTGATGATGCTGAAGAGTTCCTTGCTGTTTTGTGCGTGGGTGGAGATTCTGTCTTCAATCGCTTTTTTCCTCGTTTCTCTGATGAGTTGATGGTCAGCGTTGGTGGCGGCTCTGAAGTTGTTGTGGGCTTCTGTGGATTTGGTGTTTCTCCAGGCCTTTTCGAGGCGGCGGCATGTGCGCCTGGACTCTCGAAGTTCGGTGGTAAACCATCTGGCTTTCTTGGCACGGGTATTGTTGTTTTTCTTGAGGGGGGCTATGGTGTTGGTGCTGTCCGAGATCCATCTATGCAGGGTTCGGGCTGCGGTGTTGGGGTCGTCGTTTTCCGCGATGGTTGGGGTGGAGTTGTTGAGTGAGGAGATGAGCTGGTCGTCAGTGATTTTGGTCCAGTTTCTTTGTGGAAGCAGGTGCTGGTGTCTGTGGATGGTGGGTGTTCTGAAGGTGAAGTGGACGCAACGATGGTCGGTCCATGGGAGTTCGGTGGTGTGGCTGAAGGTGATGGAGTTTCCTGTAGTGAAGAGGGGGTCGAGGGTGTGTCCTGCTGAGTGCGTGGGCTCGGTCACGATCTGGCGGAGTCCAATGTTGTGGAGGTTGTCCAGGAGGCATGTGGTGTTGGGGTCCAGTTGATTGTCGAGGTGGAAGTTGAGGTCTCCCAGCAGGGTGTAGTTGGTGGATGCGATGGCCTGCGTGGACATAATGTCCGTGATGGAGTTGGCGAAGAGTCCGCGGGGTCCATGGGGTCGGTAGATGAGGGTTCCTCGGAGGGCGGCAATGGGGCTGGCCAGTATCTTGAAGTGAAGGTGTCCCATCAGTTCTGTGGACTCGTCAGGGAGTGTGCTCAGGCGGAGACTGGATTTGTGGACGATGGCGATTCCTCCTCCTGGGTGGGTGGGGCGGTCCTTCCTGTAGATCTTGTATCCTTGGGGGATGGCGATGGCGATGTCCGGTCCTGAGGTAGCGTTGGTCCAGGTTTCGGTGAAGAATGCTACGTCCGGGGTGGTGCTGTCGAGGAGGTCCCAGATTTCGGTGGCGTGTTTGTGGAGGGATCGGACGTTGAGGAGGATGCATTGCAGGGTCTTCGGTTCGGTTGTGTTCTTGTGGGCGGGTTGTGCTGGATCCGTGTATTTGGCGGCGCTGCAGGTGTGCCGGCAGCGGTGACAGCTGAAGGGTCCATGGGTGTCGGCTGGTGATGCTAGCTTGCAGTTGTTGTTGCAGCCTGGGTTAAGTGCGTGGAGTGCTGCTGGGTCGTAGCGTTGGCGGGGCGGAGGTCCAGGGTTCCTGGTGCGGGTCGCGGACAGGCGCAGACGTGCTTGCCTTTGACGCGCCTTCGGTGCACCAGCAGCGCACCCGCGGCCGCGCAGCGGCCGCCCAGTGGCCGCCATTAAGTAGGGGTCGGGGAGGGCTGGACAGCTGGGAGGCGGGAGCGGGGAGAGGAGAGGAGCTGGATTGGGCCGGTCGCGCTGGGGGGGAGGGGCCATGGGGCAGCAGCGGCGGGGAAAGGTAAAGGGAGGAAAGAAGGGATAAAGAAAAAAGGGAAAATAAGCGGAAATAAGGGACAAAAGAGCAGAGATGCAGAAAAGGGCAGAAAGGTGAAAGATGGAAAGGGTAGAAAAACGAGTGAAAACGAGTGAAGGAGCAGAAGGAGAGAAAGGGAAAATGGACAGAAATAAGGCAAAAAAGAGCAGAGGTGCAGAAAGGTGAAAGATAGAAAGGGTAGAAAAACGAGTGAAAACGAGTGAAGGAGCAGAGGGAGAGAAAGGGAAAATGGGCAGAAATAAGGCACAAAAGAGCAGAGATGCAGAAAGGTGCAGAAGGGTGAAAGATAGAAAGGGTAGAAAAACGAGAGAAGGAGCAGAGTGAGAGAAAGGAGACAGAGGTCCACTGGACGAGATTCTTTGCCTGCCACCAACAGGAAATGCTATGTGTGAATGGACAACATTAATGCTGTATTGTCAGCTGTTTTAGAGTTATTTTACTCGTTTTTCTTGTGATTTTAAAATTGTACTTTTTCACTCTGTGTTTGCAGACAGCATACCCCTAGGCCACCTGCACACATTTTCGCCACCATTTGAGGCTTTTAGCTGCCGTTTTTGAGCTAAATTGGGGTTAGGGAAATCTTCCCACGGCGGCCATCTTGAGTGTGCCCAGAGTGGTGTGAGCGCTCTAGTGGTACATATAAAAGGAGCCCTGTGACAGTGCTCGCGAGATTCTTTGCCTGCCACCAACAGGAAATACTATGTGTGAATGGACAACATTAATGCTGTATTGTCAGCTGTTTTAGAGTTATTTTACTCGTTTTTCTTGTGATTTTAAAATTGTACTTTTTCACTCTGTGTTTGCAGACAGCATACCCCTAGGCCACCTGCACACATTTTCGCCACCATTTGAGGCTTTTAGCTGCCGTTTTTGAGCTAAATTGGGGTTAGGGAAATCTTCCCACGGCGGCCATCTTGAGTGTGCCCAGAGTGGTGTGAGCGCTCTAGTGGTACATATAAAAGGATACGGTCACCCTATCACGCTAGCGGTCGCGTTTGCGGAAGCGCCGTCCCTAGCGCCGGAGTCTCGCCTGAGTCAGCCCGTCTGCGCTCGTCCACGCTCCGACGGGCTCTGGGCTCTGGCAAGTACCCTATACATCATCTGTGAGTAAGTTGTTTCTGATCTACTGTATTGCATTATGGTTCTTTCCTATTCTGCTGTGGAATTACGTTCATGGCGCCGCTTTGCTAGCAAGACCTGCTCTGTATGTACATTGCCCTTCCCCAAATACAAATGTCACCAATGCGGTTTCGCTCTCGGAATACCAGCGAGCTGCAGATCGCTTAAGCGCTATGTCAGACGCAGCAGGCCTGTTAAGTCCAATACTGTCTCTTCACATTCCTCTTTACATTTTTGGAGTATTAATTGTAGATCTCTCCCACAACACAAATATAGCATCTGTGACTTCATCACTGATGAACAACCGGATGCTGTGTTTCTTACAGAAACCTGGTTGCATGACAGCTCTGGCCCCGATATTGCCGTTGCAATTCCCCCTAATTACGTCATCGTAAGAAAGGACAGAGTTCTATGCAAAGGGGGGGGGGGATAGCCATGATCTTCAAATCTAAGTACACCTGTAAATTTGAAGACATTCCTTTCAAAGGTTGCGAGGCAGCCCTTTTTAGGCTAACTATTAACCCTCAGTTCACAATGACAGGTCTATTAATCTATCGCCCTCCTGGGAATGCTAATCCCTGGGTTTCTTCTTTGCCAGATTTCCTGGCCCCCTTGCTGCTTAGAGCAGCCAACTTTTCGATTCTAGGGGACCTAAATATCCATCTCGAAGATTCCGACAGTACGTCCACTAAACAGCTTATTTCTACTCTCGAGGTTTTTAACATTCAACTCTTGAACTCTGCCCCTACACATCTTGCTGGTCACTTATTAGATCCCATCCTGTCAAATCTACAGTTGGACTGCTCTCAGAAAGCACGCCCAATAGAATGGTCTGACCACTTTGCTGTTCCTTTTTCATTGGATATTACCAGGACAGCATTACAGATCGGAAAGGAAATAGATAAACGGACACGCAGTTGGGGGAAAATTAACATGCCAGAACTTAATAAACAATTATTAAGGACACTTCCTAACACCGACCTATCTATCTCTGCACTAAATTGTGCAGTTGGTCAGTGGTTAAATAATGCTGTTGATTCCACGCTTCCCTTGATATATAACAAAACTATGCCTCATCATCCACCTGCACCTTGGTTTTCCGACAAGCTTAAGTGCCTTCGCACTCAATGTAAGATTTTAGAAAGGAAATGGAGGCGAAATTATTCTCCTACACGCAAAGTAGCTTACAGAGAAGCTCTGAAGGGCTATCATAACAGCTGCAAAACAGCCAGAGCAGACTATACTAAAAAAATAGTTTCAGATGCACAAAACTGCCCTAAGGTGCTCTTTTCAGTTGTAAAAATACTGACAGGAGCGGACTCTATTCCTACGCCTCCCGCGCTTGACAAGGTTCAATGCCAATCCTTAGCTGACTTTTTTGTTAAAAAAGTCGACTTGATCTACGATCTTTTTACCCCGCCACCAATGGTAACACCTTTTGCATCTGGCACTGTGCAGTCATCTGCTAATGTTGACAACGTTGCCAAACTCTCTGTATGGCAGCCATTAGACAATAGTTCCTTTTCTTCTTGTCTAAATAGTGTGCGCTCTGGCTCTCCGTGCGATGCACTTCCGGCTAAAATACTCAAACAATTAGATCCCTCCACCCATCAGATTTTTGTTAAATTGTTAAACGCCTCACTTACTGAGGCATATGTACCCCAGCCATGGAAACACGCTATGGTAGTGCCCTTGTTAAAAAAGTCTGGTGCTGATATCTCGAATCTTGCCAACTTTCGTCCAATATCCCTGCTACCCATCTTCTCTAAAGTGTTAGAGAGACACATTAATACCCAGCTCACTGAACTGGTGGAAAGTTCTGGTTTCTTACATTCCTCCCAGTCGGGTTTTCGGTCCTGCCACTCGACCGAGACAGCCCTTCTTGGGGTGACAGAGAGTCTCCGACACAGTGTCGACCAGGGTGAAACTATGGCGCTCATCTTGTTGGATTTGAGCGCAGCTTTCGACACCGTGTCACATTCCATCCTTCTTGACTCTCTGCGGTCACTCGGCGTGACTGGTAGGGCCTTAGCCTGGGTGGCCTCCTTTCTTGGCGAGCGAACCTTTCAAGTTTTCTCCCCTAAGGCGGCATCAGCGGTCTGTTCCTCAGCGCGGGGTGTCCCCCAGGGGTCCATACTCAGCCCCCTATTATTCAATCTTTATGTAAAACCCTTGGCTAACATCGTAGAGCAGGCGGGGCTGACCCTGTTCTCTTACGCTGATGACACCCAGATCGTCTTCTCCCTATCAGGGCGAGACGAGAATAACCCCTCTGCACTAAAGTCGGGCCTCATTCTTGTGGCGGACTGGATGCAGAGGAACTGTCTCAAACTGAATGGGGAGAAGACAGAGGTGGTCATTCTGGGGAAAAATAAGAACCTCTGGGGCCCTCAGCATTGGCCAAATGAGATGGGTGCACTTCCTGTACCCACACATGCTGTACGTAACTTGGGCGTTCAAATTGACGACAAGCTAACAATGAAGCAGCAGGCCACTAAGGTCGCAGCAACCTGTTTTTCTACTCTCAGGTGGCTACAAAAGATCTTATGGATGCTTCCCATTCCTTCCCGTAGAACAGTTGTCCAGGCATTGATAACATCTCGCCTGGACTATGGCAACATACTATATTTGGGTGCTGATGTAGCCACTGTTAAAGTATTGCAGGTTGTACAAAATGCAGCCGCGCGACTCTTGAAGAATGTCCCTAGAAGAACTTCTGCATTATCTGCCTTGCATGATCTTCATTGGTTGAAGATCCCCAGCCGCATAAAGTTTAAGGCATTATGCTACATGTTTAGGATCAAGCAAGGCATTGCACCTACTTACTTACAAAAACTGGTGCAACTTTACAGGCCCAAACGTACCTTACGATCCTCGGAAATTGGCAATTTCTCTATACCAAGATTTAAGCTGGCAAGGATGGGGGGACGTTCCTTCTCCTATCTTGGTCCCAAATATTGGAATGCCCTGCCCACTGCCCTTAAATTAGAGAACAGTCTTCTTCGTTTTTCGCAGAGCACTGAAAACGCTGTTGTTCACATAAGTAGTTGGATCCTGTATGCTGGCTATCTGATATCTTCTTCTCCAGTCTGTCCCTAGCGCCGGGAAACCCACTGTGGGTAGCTGTGCGCGGTAAAAGTTTAAATAAATAAAATAAATAAAATAAATAAATAAAAATGAGGCGCAGGGAAACCTGCGGGTGGAGGAGGGCCTCGATCACTAACACTCAAGAGTGCAGGGGCAGGGGCACACCTCACTTAATGGTGGAGCTGCGAGGGTGGGAGAGCAATTTCACTGACAATGAGTCAGTGGTCTTGCTCTATGAAAACTATGTAAACACATTTTGCTTGCATAAGTGAACAATTGCATATGATAAACGTGTTCAATTGACTAATTGTTCACAGCCGCACTTTTCAAAAAGAAAGCAGAGAGGATTATCAGGGTCTGATGCACAACAGTGGTTCTCAGTGCGTTTGGGGCCCCTTCTGTAATATGGGTTAAACAGGTGCCCTTTTTCCACTTGCAGGATCTCTGCTTGTGTTCCCCTTATTTACTTGGGGTCATGGCCTCGTGCAATTGAAGGAACTCCATTGTCCCTGCAAACCCACCATCTTACCAATGCAAGCACAGAGGCAAATACACTGTTGGGTGTTTCAATAAATGTGCACCATAGAGGAAGTAGGGCCCCTTCTGTAATATGAGTTACATGGGTGCATATTTTCCATTCACAGGATCTCTGTGTGTGATCCCCATATTTACGTGAAACCATTGCCATATACAGATGAGGACGGTCCATTGTCACTGCAAACCCAATATCTTACCGACACAAGCACAGAGGCAAACACACTGTTGGGTGTTTCACTCACTGTGTACAACAGAGGAAGTGGTGCACAGTTTGCACATTTTACGAGGGTATCATTTGGTTGACCGTTCCAAGGTCCTATTAACCGAGAGGCACCCTCTACAAGGTTGGTGCTTTCTGACTCCACCTGCCAGCGAGGGGAGTCCAGTGAGGAGAGGCCTATCCTCTTTTACTTCTCAGGCTGGTTACTCTGCAATGCAAGCCAAACAACCTACTTATCTTTGGCATTACAGTCCCCTTTGATAAATTGTACCATATCATAAAAAAAGTAATTCAAGAAATTGGTCCTATGTGCCACTCTTGTGGTCCGGGCTTCTGGATGGAGGATTTCAAATCTAGGTTCAGGCCTACCACACAAGGATCATTAAACATGGACCATGTTGTGAAGTTATGTAATAAAAACGTAACCTTTGTCACACATAATGTCTTTCGTGATGTCGTCTTTTTCCTCATTTTGGGGGGCACAAAAGCTGAGGACGCTGAGTTCTGTTGCATCACACAATTCTCTGACTGCATCATGAAACGTCATTCATGTCGCTTGCCATTGTGCGCCTCGTGACATCAGTGGGACACAGTTTATTGTGTGCTGCTCTACAGGCTAATGCCCAGGTCACATAATTGCGGAACTCACATTCCACAGTATAGTCTACCACTCTACTATCATATATAACAGTTTCATTCTTAAATAAATAGAGCTGTGTTTGCTTTTGCAGAGGTCATTTATTAACTCATTCTTTTTCTTAACTTTCTTTTTTCTGCTTTTTATATTTTTTTTAAAAGGACATCTCTTTCCGGTTCTAAATGTTGTCTGCCGCTCTTCTACCCTTGTGATTATGATAATGGATGGGGCAAATAGAGTGAACGCTGGGGATAGAAAAATAATTTGTGTTAACCAATCAAGGTTGACAACATTTTCCAATATTTAAAGATGCAATAAAAGCATGATGCACTTAAGGCAGCAATCATTTGATATAGGCACTTAATTCATTTGCAGGCACTCATTTTAGGACATAGGGACAACGTGTAGTCCTTTCACTGAACTCCAGAACTCATGCTTTCTTTGTAAGAGAAATGTTTGACTAGGCGAGGATCTTTTAGTTATCTTTTGATAACAATTATGAATTTACTTGCAGTTTAACGAGATAAACCAGGCATCAGAGTGCTTTACATAGAATTGGGGGGTAATAATTACTTTGTTTCTTTTAGCGACAATGGCGAAAGTTCCACCTCCCCTGAGATGTGTTTAAATTGACTAACTGGTGGCATTAAGCGACCATTATGGTCTGCACACGCACGGACCTAATCAGACTCATGCGATCGCCTAAGCAAGCCTCTTGTCTCGCTGAGCAATGTGGTTCACCTTCCTAGACCTTTGGTGAATCAGTGCTTTATACTAACATCCCTTGTGGACCAGCCCTTTAAAAGAGTCTCTTAATTATCGTGCCACAGATCTAATTTCTCCCTGTAGTCCTTAAATTAAGAGGTCACCATCTGAGAGCTTGTTTACCCAATGAGCTTACTTTTTTTTAATTATCCTAATTGCTTGGAGCACAAGAAAGACCCTGGCCTCCTTTCATCCCTCACTGGATTCGCAAGCGTGGTGCTAAAGAGATATGAGAGTCCTTTAGGTCCCTAAAACAGTTATGTGTTATTTCTTTCTTTATTTATTTAATGACTGAAAGTTGAAAAACAATATCAAATGAATAACAGCATCTTTTCACCTCACATTTCAGGTTAGATATAAACTTTAACCTGGTGCTCAGAAATGGTCTTGGCAGAGGTACATGAGAGATGATAAATCAGCTCTAAATAAATATGGACACATGTTCATTGGGGTAGTGAACCCGGAAGCAAAGCACTAAATACTAACCTCACATAAATGTATGTTCGAGACTTTAGTTCATGCTCCTGGAAAAAATATTGTGTTGTAAGATATTTGTAATTAGGAGAGAACAAGATTGAAACTTTTAGGGCAAGGTCAATTTTCATGCAGGTGCTCATTTTTTTAATTGTAAGATAAATTTGCAACCAAAACAAAAAGGAATCATTACTTCAATTATTGGGTGACATTTGTAAATAACATATTGGAAAACTTTCCTTCAATTACTGGTTGCTTATTGAAATTGAGCTGTTGGTGATGAATTTGAACTTGGTTTTGGAGAGGTTCAGTTCAAAGGATCTACTGAACACTCAGGACTGTGAAAGTGAGGTTGTGGTTGCTTGTTTCAGTGCTTAGTTTGGAAAAGAATAAGTGCTGGTTCCCAAAGGTTTCCTCGGAAGACCACTGCTGAATGTTGGCATGCTGAGTACCAAGGCTGTGTAGTCTTGATTCCACCTCACGATTCTTCAATCCACCACCAGACTCTCCCGGACCCATTCTCTCACTCTTGCGGGTTCCTGCTTTCTCGCTTTCTTAGAGTTGTTTCAGTTTTCCTCTTCCTTTGCCATTTTCCCTTCTGTGTTTTTTTCTCTCAGACTGGTCAAAGCCTGATGTGGAGGAAAATGAGCTCCGGTCGCCAAGAAATGCGTGCAAGTGGCCTCAAATTAAACACTGACTTTTAATGGCTAGTATTGTGACAGCTGTATAAGGAGACCTTGTATTTCTATAATGTGTATACTATTTGAAGAAAAATATGTTGTCTATTCTTTTTGACTGACATATGAAAGTTTTATGACCATCATAGAAGGATACGCAATATCAAGCCCTTTTGTTAAACTGCTGTAGCTCACTGATTGTTAGGAAAGTTCCTTGTTAGATTTTAAAGTTTTTTTATGGTATAATGAATGGAGAATGCAGTGAACATCTTCTCAGCAGACCTGGTGGAGGCAGAAACACTAAATGAATATAATAAGCCCTGGGACAAATGCAAGAAAACACCAACGGCATCATTAGGATGCAGTCCGCCCGCCATCCTCACTGTAAAAGGGACCGCCCGCCATAAGGGCGGGTGTCCCGTGGGGACCATTAGGATGCACCCACCACAGTGGCATTGTGGCGGGTGGTGCTCTCAGAACAGCCCGCCACAATGCGAGGAAGGCATGTTGTGCACTTCCATGCACAACATGGCAGGCACCGCACTGTGCCTGCCATGTTGTGCATGGAACTGCTGGGGGGCAACATAAGTTCCCCCCATGTGCACCCCCCACCCCCCAGAGTACCTGGGGGCCCATAACGAGCCCCGCAGTCAATCCCCGCATGCCTTTCCGTGGCAGGCATCTTTCCGCTCCCATGTTAATATAGCTGGCAGTGTCAAACAGACACCGCCAGCATATTAAACCCTTTTCCGCCTGGTCAACTCGTTGACCGGGCGGAAAAGCGGGGGACGGTCTTTCCGTCCGCCGCGGTCCCCCCCCCCCGCCATAGTAATATGGCGGGGGGAAATGGGTGGCGGGCGGGGTCAGATCACGGGCGGATCGCCACATGATTCCCTTAAGTGTGTGAAGGTAGTGGTAATATTGGATAGCATGTATGATCAATGTGTCAAGAGATGGCAGCCAATATACATGCAGAGTGTAGTGGATGATTCTTACCACTAGTCAAATTCTGCAAATTTAATTGGCAAAGTAAAGTTAAAGCAGTTGTATTGTACACAGTACATAGGGTAGTCTTATGCATGTGGGCAAATGGTGATCTATTGCTGAATACTGCATAAGGACAAAGGAATTGTGCAATGTGCACGTTGCTTATATTACTTGTGTGTGGCTCTCAAATACATTGGTAACTTATGTCTAACTTAATGACCCTAAATATATCTAAGATTCATGGGCAGATACATCAAAGTGCTGCAATAGCATAATAATTTGTAATTTATTCCACCTAATCTCTCATTTCTTTTCTCAAAATAACATTACTTTTACAAAACATTCCATAATTGAGGTTCTACCTACTCCTGGAATAATATGGCGAATTAGACTCATGCTTGTTTCTGTTTAATCTTGTTATGTTATATAATACACGTCGTATTATGTTACATTATGCTATGTTAATTTCATTATGTTATGTTATATATTCGCTTTTCTTAAAGTGCAGTGGATGTGGCACTCTTCACAGAAACTCGTTAAAAATCTGTTTGTTTTAAAGTGTACACTTCTAATAACAAAAATGCACTATTCTTCAGACTAGATTTGTGTCTTTGATATGAGGAGATCATTGCCTTATATGTAAAGTTGAGCTACCTCAACCTAAAGAATTCAAATGCATTAGAAACTGCAAAGCGCGTATGATTGATGCAGGGTGAATGGATGTCCCTGGCGATCGCTGATTTCTCCCCCTGGATTAGGGCGAGGGGTTTAATGGCTCATTTGATCATTCTCTCTGCTGGTGCTTCGCAGGTCTGTCGGTGCCAGTCTGCACCAGTACTTTCTGGGTAATTCAAGTCTCTTTAATGAAGATTAAGACATCAGAGGTTCAAGCACAGCACCAAATCCCAACTTTATTAACTTCTACTTATAAGCTTTAAAAACAATGAGGCGTGCTACGTTTAACCGAAGGTGGTGGTGGCGCAGAAACACAAGCTCGGTATGTGGGCCGTGGCCTGAACAGCTTTAGCGAGCCCTATGGGTTTACCTGCATGTGAAGTTCTGCTGAGCTGCAGTTTGCTTACCTCGTGTTACAGTAAGCGTTGCTCCCAGCAGGCACGCAGATGCCCGCACTCACTGGCAGTTCATGACTTCGAGTACCCCAAGACCCAAGTTCTTTCTCCACCTTGTACTACTTTTTCAAGGCCTTCATATTACTGTGGGCCATGGTTGTCCTAGTGTGGCGAACAAAGCAATGCCATAGATAGCTGGGAGATACAGTAGTAGCCAAACCCATGGTTTTGAAACAAGGGGTGGCCTTGATCAAACCCAGTGCTCCTCACATGACAAAAATAATATGATCCTTGCCAAGCGATTTCAATTTAACCCACTTCATATTGACATTACAGCCTATAAAATGTTGAATAACAGTGAAATTGGGCGAAATATACAGCTCTTAGACGAAGTACTTGGGCGTAGTTTCATTCAGGGGGCTGCATTTTAAAGTGGAGTTACCAGTTCACGATTACTTCAAGCCTGTATATATCAAACTAAAATGCCCTCTTGCAAACTATTCTTTGACCTACCTAAACTTCGGTGGTAGTTGCAAGTAAAGTTGTTATTCACTACTAACCGCTGTTGGGACATGTTAGCATTTTAGCTGGATGACGCGGCATAGAGGCTGGAGATAAAATGAACATGTGAGATGACCTAGAGTATACGATGACAAATATACTACCTTACCATGTTCCTCAGACACATCCTTTGTGCAAGGTGATTGCTCTCACTGTAGGTAGTATGGGGCTGGCTCCAAGCAAGAGTATCCAAAAACAGAGAATTAGATATTTGCACCTGGCTCTCTTCGGTGATCCTTAAGTAGTAATCGGGAACAGGCAAGAGGGGAAGCCCTGCATAGAAACCTCCTCATACTGATCTATAGAAGCTGCAATTGTACTGCTCAACCCCGCAATCCACAAAAATGATAGTCCTCGAGAATAACTGATCTGCATCCATTACTAGCAAGGGTATCAATGAATTTCTACAGGTAGGTTCTATCTCCATCCTCCTCAGTTCAGCGTTTGTATCTCCACATTTCAGCCATAGGAATGCATGGAATACACTTCCCCCGTCTGGGGAAGCCAGGTCCTCCATTTTATGCTATGATAAAGCAAGGGCTTCCAAAATGGATCCCACTAGCCCTAGAAATCAAACTCTCACAACACACAGACTCAAAGTACCATACATGTGTTACATACTCACTGCACAAACACACATTCCACATGCATGCGGAATGTCTGAGCAAAGTTCTAGGTTAAAAATACCAGTAGAATTTTACATCCAAGGAGCCAGTAGGCTTTACAAATCAGAGTACACTTTCACCACTGCTTCTTGTGATAATCCAAGGTCCCTACACAAAGTGTTGCAACCCTTTGTATTTTTGAATGGAAAACTGCAGGTTGAAAACAAATATGTGCTAGCAACTGACTGCATGTAATGTATGTAGTTCCAGAAAATCCCTACAAAATATATAAGCAACAGAAAGTGGCACCACCAGTTTCTCTATGCTCGATTTTATTTAATAGTTAAAATCTTTGATGCTACAGGAAGAGAGCCCAGGTGTCATTTGCAAATTTCAAAGGTGTGTGTGTGTACTTGTAGACCTGATAGGCGGTCGGCGAATGCTTGGGAGGGGCGGTTATCAGTCCTCCATATCACTAGAGTCGCTCAACTTCTCACAAGCGCCGGGTTCCAAGTGCTGTGTTTACTTGACGTGTTAAAATAGACGCTTAATGCAGGGTAAATATGACTTACCAAAGGACTTTGCTTTCTCACCTATTCTTAGGCTTTTCAAGTCAAGATAATTAATTAGCCGGCTTATCCTGAGTGCTATCTGGCGGTTGCGATGTTTCCACCCCTAAGACAAAACATGGAAACCAAGCAATGCCAACCGCAAGGACAAAGCAATGAAGTGGGAATTTATTTTCAATGATCAGTTATTCATTATCACCGTGATAGGTGTGAGGTATCTGGGAAGAGCTTCAAAGCGTGTGCATTGCAATGTAACGATTTTTGCTTGGTTTAGTAATCCATGTGTCAATGATGCATGCATTCCCTCTCAATGCCATGCCATTGTCACAGATGCTAAAAGATTCTTTAACGTTTTTAGTGTTGCTTCCAGTTTCAGTGCAAGTGAGGACTACTGCTCATGGCAATGTCATTGACTCAGCGCACTGGACAACCACAGCATCTCTATCTCTCTTCATTAGATTCCAGACTTTCTTGACTTTCAGACCTGTGCATAAGACTATCTAAAGAGACATAAGGCGGTTTGTTTCTTATGCCTACCAATGAAAAAAAATGCATTTTACTGCCTGAATATTATTTTGTCAGGATCAGTATTTCACTTAACGTCTGCCAGAATTAAGCATCAACAGATTAACTAAATGCATTAGGACTTGACTTATATGGTGACAAGCATCTTTACACATTACTTCATTTTCTACTGGTTGTTTTTAAACTTTTTCTTCAAAATAACATTGCAAATGCATATCTTGGTTTTCTGTCCCATCCCGCGCAGAACAATGTTATTTTTTATCTTTTTTTTTTCAAATCTTCCTGTTTAACTCAAAATGTTCTTCAGCGTCATTCTGCAACATAGATCACAAAGTCCCCATCAGCCCAGTATGTCAAGCAGTATTCGGCTTTTTTCCGTTTCCTGTTACAGTTTGTGTTTTTCTTGTCATGTGTCTCAATTTTCACCTGGGCATTGAGTTACTCACTTCAATTTTCAGACGATTCAGTGTTCTGGAAACCAGACAAACTATTTTAAAGTTTGGGTGGTGCTTCAGCTTCTACTGCCTTCAAGGGAGGCAGTTCCCTGCAGGACCGTAAAAACTTTATTTTATTTAAATATCTTTGGGGAGGGCAAGCTCAAATAGGACAGTGTGGCATTCCCTTTCTCTCTTGCTGACATGATTATATTTCTAAAATTTCTTTAAAAAGGGGGTTCAAGATAACCGCCTGCCAGATGGTCAAAACGTGCCTCTTGATACTCATTGTGGCTAGAATACTGTGTTTATAGTGGGTCACTATTAGCATAAGTGTATTTGTACAGCTGGCAGCATCCTCTTATGCCACAGGCAACACAGAACCCCTGATTTATACTAATGGCTGTGCTATCTTTTAGGCCCACACTGCCATGCGGGGGCCTATGTTCCATTGGAGGGCTTTTATAAAGAAAAAGTGTAATCCATGCAAGGGGCAGCTTTCTCCTGGAGGGCATCACAAATGGAAAAATGCCTGGAATTTGGCAGTTGGTTTGAAAGCCCTGCAGAAATTTGTGGCAGGATTTGCATGCACAGTGGACCCACAAATATGCGTGGGTTTCACAGATTTCTCGAGAAAACTTTGCAAGTATTCGCAGGCCATGTTAAAAATATTATTAAGGCATACTCCTCACTCCAATACATTCCACAGTGAACCACTATAGCGATTGGCATGAAATCGGTACTCCAGTTTGCAGTCTGGCTTCAAGATCATGGCTGAATTGATTTCTCACCCTCTGATTCAGCTTTGATGTGCTTTTTCAGACACTTTGAGGAAGATTTAATCTGCTACAGAGGACAGGTGCATCCATAGATGTCAGTCTGTCACATCCTACTTATAACAAACCCACATCTTAAATAGTCCCAGGCATGTAAAAGGGACTCACTTGGTAGTATACACTTTCCAAAATCAAATTAAATGCACAACTAACTCACATCACATATGTTTGACGTTTTTGAATATTTGGTCAATTTCTACACGTTTTCCTCAAAATGTGCTATGCTATCTTGTATGCTGCCCAACATTTAATGGGATAGACTGCAAATAATCCATTCAAGTCCTCATTACTTCCCATTACTTACACCTTGATTTCTCGAAGAGAGACAGCTTCCTGTTGGGAAACATCTTGGGGTCTAATTATGAGTCTGGCGGTTCGAGGACCGCCAGACTCATGGTGGCGCGGCTGTGGTGGTGGTTCAGCCACCACTGCACCGGCAGTCCGGCAGCCCTATTATGATTTTGGCGGTTGGACCATAATTGGACATCTGGTTCCACCAGGAAACCACCGCACCCTGGCAGTGGTTGCGGCAGTCAGGGCCATTGTAAGATGCAGGTGGTGCCGCTGCGACATTGCAATGCACATTACGAGTTTTAGGACCACCAGTGTTTTCATGGAGGTCTCTCTACCATAATAAGGCTTCTGGTGCTTAAACAAATGGGGCCCTACAGAGCTCTCTGTGTCCCCTTAGCCTCGGGATGCATGCAAGGGGGCACAAAATATGCCCCTCCCCTGTGTGCATGCGCAACAGTTCCTGCACGGCATAGATTTTGCAGTCCATGCCGTGCAGGAACCTTTTTAACATTCCCATTGCATTGCCTTTTTTAAAAGCACCATCCTTTGAAAGAGCCACCAATGCATGAACTTCCTCGCTGCCCACCTGCCATACCACAATATTACTGGCAATCTGACAGGCGGGCGACAGCCACTCTTGGCAGTGCAGGGCGTGGATGTGGTGGGCCTGTCTCCACACCACCAAAAGTCATAATTGTGCCCTAACTGTACCTATGACCAGTCCAGGTAGAGCTGTCCACCTAAGCATGTCAGCGTTTTGGCATATGGTGAGGCTGGAGGAAGGTATGACTTTCAGAAGAGGTCCACACTGATTAGAGTAGAATTTAAGCAAGAAGTGACATAAAACTATACTTTTCTTGCAGCTTTTAAATAGCGCAAACTTGACACCCCCCCCCCCCCCCCCCACCCCTAGTATTAGAAAGCTTAACAGGACCACCAGATGATGGTACACAAGGTCAAATTCTTTTTTATAGGCTAAGAGAGATAAAGTGATTTGCCCAGAATCACAGGTTGACGAGATGACTCCGGGACTCATATCTAGTGCTCCAGTTCCAAAGTCTGCAGCTCTAGCATTAGGTTGCATCCCCCTTGCCTTTATGCGTTCTTAGCTTGTAAATTCTTATTTTCCAAACATTGACATAATCTCTTTCACCACAGGAAGCTCTATTGGGAACACATTTATACAGTATTGCAACTCAATTCTGTAGTCACTTTTAAACCGTTCGCAGACAGTTGTGAACTTGTTTACCTCAGAAGGATCAAAGAAAGGATTCATGAAATTTCTAGCTATTTCATGTCTTTTTGTATTCAGTGGAAGATTCCATGTTTATAAAGAATGACTTCAGTATTCCTTGTGCAATAGTCACCAAACCTCACATGTCCAACCCTATTCAATATCAGATGAGAATTTGTCAAAAACTGCAAATAGGGATGAGCAAATCATGATCTGGAGATTCCTTATTTGCCAGTGTATTATAATCAGAATGGAAATTTTCTGGTTTTCATAGGGATAGTTTTGTTTCAACCCTGGCCCAATCAGTGAAATCTCTGGGCATGTGGATTGACCCTCACTTGTCCATGATAATACCACAATCTGAACTCACAACTACAAGAGCGAGCACAAGTATACATGCACTGAAAAAAACTAAAATATCTCCTTGAACATAATGACTTTAGCAATCTTGCACAGTCACTGGTTCTAACATGTTTTAACAGCAGGAATTTATGGAGATCTCTTGAAATTCGCTAGTTTCTTTAAAAGTAGTCTATTCAACTGCGGGATCTTCAAAAGGCACTAGTAAACATGACTGTATACCTCCAATCCTTACGGTCTGCACTTGCTCTCTATATCCACCAGGCTAACATTTGAATAGGCCTTACTCACTTCTAAAATAGTCAATTTACAACAACCAAGCACCATAGCTACACCTTTAAAAATTCAAGCTCACATTAAAACCAAGAAGCCTTGAAAATCAACTGGAGATTCAAAACAAGTAAAGCTGCCGGTCACCCCACCTCAAGAGGGTTTTGTCACTTTATAACTACCTCCCAGTTGACATTCGGAAAATCTGATGAGCTTCAGAAATTATCTCAAACCCTAGATATTAAAGCAATATCTAAAATAATATAATCCCTGACCCAGAAGTGATTGCCATTTTCTGCTTGTTTTTCATCTTAGTCCTACTTAACAGCTTACATGTTTTATTTCTATTTATTATTTCTTTTCTCTCTCCTCCAACTGTCATATCCAATCCCTCACCTCCGCCTCCTCTGAGAGACTCACTTCTCTTATACCTGCTCCTGTTTTTTATCTCAGAGATCGTTTACTCTCCTACTACGTTTTCCACGCTCGTTGTGAATTCCCTCTGAGATCCTGCTGCCCCCCTTTTCCTTGATGAGCTATGCTGTTCTTTGGTGTTGCTTACTGTTGTACAATGTTCAGTAGTGAGGTTCTTCGAAGAGATATTGTTGCTTTACTTGAATAGCATGTTGATATCCTTAGATCTGTACTCTATGTAAAAATGTAACTAAATATTAGCCTATTGCCTTGGTAGAAACGGATGGCTGTCAAATAAATGTTCACAAGCCATGCTATCTGGATTTTACTGGATGGGATATAAAAAGACCTACTTTGCAGGAAGCACTTTATTTACAAAATACATATCACTGAAAAGGGCAAATATTTTTTTTAACTGATTCTCTCCAATGTGAATCAAAAGGAGGCATGTGATGGAGGTCGAAATTTAAGCAGGAAATACTGCAGAGAAGATACCAGTTTGGAAAAAAATCTAAGAATGCAAATAATTTGCATGTGAGGAGGAATGCAGCAGTTGTGATAAACAATTTACAAACTGATGATAAACAATAGTAAATGTAGGCTGTAAATTGGGAAAGAAAGCTAGACTAGATCAATGAATTCGGATGAGTAAAACTCATGAAACTGTGAAAACATAATGCATAATTTAAAGACTCAATTAAGCATTTCTAATGAGAAACTAATCGCAGCTCAAACTTCATAATTGCCTAAAAAGGGGGATTTCACACAAGATTCAAAGCACAGACAGACTATGCTGGACTGTAATGCATTGCTACAGTGTATTGATGTTGAAAAATTATTATTGAATAATATTAAATAGCACATGTAAGCATATTCAGAGTTCCACATACTGCTGTTGCTGTCTTCCAAAGTACTCAAACGTTTGGACGCTTCCCGAGCGGTACAGACATTGTTTTTTTTGTTTACCAAAGCAGATGTGCACACATGTGCTGATGTAAAAAGAGACCTGCATTTGAGCTGGCTGAAGTGCACTTTTAATTAACTCAGCCATATCTCAATTTCACAATTACCAAAATGTGTGATCTTGCGCAAGTAGCTGTGAGGGAATTGTGTTAATGTCCATATGACCCTAGTCACTCAAACTCTGTCTGCGAGGTAGAATGCGCTTCAGTGCATCACGATACATTAGCCAATCCCAGTCTACAAGATTACATTAAACTGGCTAAATGCAGAAATCCAAAACCATGGTTTGGCCATAACATTTGTATTTTTAGCAAATTCATGTGAGGTCATTGTTTGAAAGTTTTTTAATATGATATTCTCTGTATAACAAACAAAAAGTAAACTAGCTAAAAAAACTGCCCGTATCAATTTTCACTGTGCTTGACATGTCTCAAGAATTCATTCGCTCCATGAGTACACTTCAAAAGTGATCAACAGTGTCTCAGAGGTTAAACCCTCTATTAATTTATCTCTAAGTCAAGTATGGGCAGAACAGACAAAGTCATGTTTAGACAACAACTTAGACCAGGACATACACACACACACGCACATACACATCAAAAACATATAACTCAATGTATGATCGAATGTTGCACAATCTGGGCCCGATTCACAGAACTAACTTAAAACAACATCCTAAACTTACTACTTTTGGTATTCACAGAAGTTAGGATTTTGTCTAAAGTTTGTCTTAAAACAGACTTAAGACAGACTTAAGTTAGGGTTTTGTCTTAAGTCTGTCTTAAGACAAACTTAAGACAAAATCCTAACTTCTGTGAATACCAAAAGTAGTAAGTTTAGAATTTTGTCTTAAGTTAGTTCTGTGAATCGGGCCCTCTCTGATTAAACAACTAGCAATACAAGCCACGCACACACAAACGCACACTCAAAAATATCCCTCACAAACTAAATGCATTCTACAATTCACATAGTTCACTGTCCCCCAGTGACTACATAACTATCCAAGCATCGTTTAAGCACTCATAACCAGTGAACTAAATCCAGAACACACTTAAAAAAAGGCATCTCATAAATAAACCAATAGCCATGAAGTTGACTACTACATACATTAACTCTTTAAATGCACATGGATTCCAGTTCAACTAAAACACTTGGAAACAATCCACATCTCTTCATGCATCTGAGTATATTTTTAACAAGTATCCCTGTGAATATGTACATTTAGGCCAAGAAAGGTCATCTGTAGGTGAATCACAAACATTGAAAAAACAGTGGAATCATTTTACCGCTAACATAGATCCCTTAACACTATGAATATAAACATTCATCCATGAACCCATTTGTATAGAGTCCTAATGGGTATTAATGGACAAATGAAGTAATCAATAATAAGCATGACATGCATCATACATTCGTCAATGTGTGATCCAGACATTCATGTTCCAAGATGCTTTTCAGCACCTACTGAGCTGATGCTTCTGTGTACCTCTAGCATACTATACCGCATGCCCCTCTTCCATGTCCAACATACACACTTTGGTAAAACATTCAGAAAATTGTGCATGTACACAACTCACAAAATCTATCAACACTGTTGCTCACCGATTGATCGCCCATCCGTATGACAATATGGGGAATCCCACGTGTGAAACACTACATTTATGTAAACAGCTTACAGATTAGGAATGTAAAATCTACTACTCTTCTCGATAAAACTCTTCTTACAGTGTTACTGTAAATGCAGAGCCATATACATTTCAATTCTATACAATGTCAAAGTTCCTAGAAGTATGGACCAGCCCATATATTTCTAAACACAAACATGTCATTTCTATTTATAAAGAATTGCTAATTCCATGGACATGAGATGGATATTGCAAAATGCATGAAGTTGCATGAAAAGTGCATGGCAAACTGTAACCCTTATGCATGAATAAATCCGTAACACTCAATTCCAACTTGTAACGTGCTGCAAACCAGCAAAGTGCATCATCAAGGGTAGTAGGTGCGATATAAAGACTCATACCAACACATTAGTTTCAAACGAAAAGAATTCAATTTCAATGTATTTACATAAATTTTATCATACGATGGTGCCAATTTAGCCTCTACTAGAATTAAGCAAAATAGCATGTGACTAACAGAGAAATTTATCTCGACACATGACTTTCAATCAAGCAAAAAAATTCTAAAAAACAAACATCAAATTACAAAGGGTCAATCAAAAATGTATGGAGAAAAGGCCTAAAGAGCGATAACTATAGTATAATCACACAAAAAAACTACAAACAGTTACACAATATGGAGGAAGTGACAGACATAACCAATACAAATATTAAAACTGATCGTTCCAAAAATATATATAAATGTTCAGTCGACTCATAACCCCACTCACAATCACAACTCTTGCTGCAAATATACACATACACACAACTAACATCCGAAAGTGCTATGACAAGACATTATCGTTTTAAAAAAAGTGCATAATATCTTAAAATGCCACAAAACATCACATGATACTAGGAACCAGAGAATAAATATATCACTGATTGGTGGTAAGTAAAAATTGTATTGACAACTGACTTTTTGAAAATCCCTGCATTTTAGATTTTACGTTTTTGAAAGTTCATATTTTTGTTCAGGGATAGATTGACAGCCAGATAGATATGCACACAAAAGCACAGTTTGAAACTGCAGTCTTGGTCATTAGTACAAACAAGTATTAGTTCTGCTGCTCCTCCTTTGCCTTTTTGGTCTCACTGAGTGATCTGGTTTAAAGCATACAGTGCAGCCACTCAGCATCCCATGATTATCTCACACAGAGAGGTTTCATCACAAGACAATGTGCTCATGTTAAAAGTCAATCTCTCATAACAGGAGCAGATAGAAAGTCCTCGAGCTGTCACTCGGCTCCCCTGCCAAGTGATGGGAAACATCTTTAGCAGTCAACCACCCCCTAATGTAATGTTCTTCAGGCTTGATTGGACAGTACACAGGCAGTTCTTAAGTCACGTGACCCCCTCGACCATTATAGATATACAACTGCACAGAATTGACATTTTTTACTTTGCTGATCACTAATATATAGAGTATATCGAAGACCTTGTTCAGACACTCAATAATAATTTGTATATCCTTTTATGTATTGCACTCCTCTTATTCCACTCATTGAATTGGATGTTTGCAAATAAATAATAACATTATATGCACAAAAGCAATGCACAATTCTTAGTTGCATATGCAATGTATTTGAGGATAGGACATTTACACAGAGATTTTTTAATTCTATTTTTATTTCTTTATGGCATAATTAATGACAGAGCCACATATTCCCTTGTAAACATGCCCAGGAACTCAATGTTACAGATTCCTTTGGGTACCTTAGATACTTATGTATGTGTAATTCTTTGAAGTTACAACTATGTGAGTGTTCACCAAATAGGCATTCCGGGAGTCTGTCCACTTGGTACACTGCCAGAGCAATATCCTTTTCTAAACATTTATGTTGAACTGAAGAGTATCTAATTTAGCTATACTTTTGGTGAATTTTCCACAGATCAGTTACAAGTGCACGGCGTCTGTTTGTGAACAGCTATGCCTTTACACATAAATGATAAACTGCTTTTTCTGGGTGCCATTCCCACTTAATCCAGCCAAATGTGGTTTTTTTTGTCCAAGGCAGGGCTACGTATTGAGTTTCAAAGGATAAAAGGTGTTGTTGCCCTGTTGACGTTAGAAATTGTGACCAGCAACTGAAACATGAACCTTTGCAAGAAATACTCAAACTGCAGAATTACCATAGTGGATAAACTATGCATCTTTGTAGTAATTGCATGCTTTTTCCACAAATGGAAATAATAAATTCATGTTTTATTAAAGCCAATACAAACCAGGTGTGCATAAAATATGAAAAAAGACATGTTTTGATAAAATGAAGAACCGAATGGATAAATAAATAAAGCAAAGGAAATGAACACCAATCAGAGGTGTCACATAAGTAAATAAAAAAATCAGGAGTGGCAAACTTTAAATGATATTCTATATTTTAGTCACTAGTCTGTGCCTCTTTGCCCTTCCAAGCCATACATATCAATACTTATCCAAAATCAAAATGGCAAAACCACTTTTATAATGAGAATCTCTGATCATTGAGACGCATATTGAAAAATCATTTGAATACATTTTAATTTTTTCCCATCAAGAGTTAGGTGTTGTGATTTAGAGACTGGCATACGGCCTATATTTATCCAACAGACAACAAATGTACATTCAGTGATTTTTGTTAATTAAAGAAATCTTATTTAAGAAATATTTATTCACAAAGACGTGTACATATTTAAATTTATTAATCCATGTTTACAGGGTGAGGATTTATTTTCGTGATGACACCTGACACCTAGGAGATCATTTGTAGGCTTGTTGCCATGCCATTGCCTGATTTTCTTACTGAGAATTCACTAGTTTCTAAAGCAGCAGTACAGGGGCGGTTCCTCCACTAGGGCGGAGGAGCGCCGCGCCCCTGCTTTCTCGCAGTGCATGAAAGCCAAAACATAAAAAGTTAATAACTTTTAGCTATTAAAATTTTTTGTGCGCATTGTACAGACCTGCACTGCTCTCCGAGCCCACTTCTGAATGCGCAAAGACTGTTTGGTCAGCCCTTTCGGGCCACCCAAACCAGTCATGCACACCCTGCACTGCCCCTGCCTGCGCGGGGTCCCAACCAGTCACCACACTACGCGGGAATATTGTATTTGGCTTAGGGTAGGGAGCCTGGCTGCCTGCTTCTTGTTCCTGTCGGAGGCAGGAGAGCAGGAGCAGTGAAGACGCGGGATCCGGGTCGGCGGAAAGGTAGGTTTTAATTTTTAAAATGTAATTTATTGACCCCCCACCCCCCGTCCCCGCTTCCCACGTGACCCCGCGCCCGCCCCACCCGCGAGCCATGCCAGCCGATACTGCAGCAGTATGGCAACATCTTTTTCAAAAACTAATAGCTGGATAAACCCAAGGAGTTATCAGAATCTGATTAATGAAAACAAACAGGAACCAAATAGGTACAAGCATTAATTAGACTTGTTAGGAAATTCGGAGACAACATATGCTTGCTGTTTGTTTTGAAATATTTCACTAATGTGGGGGATGAGTCAAAAAAATGTTATACTTTTTTGGGGTGACTCCATGTCTTCCCAAAAGTAATGAAAGTCCAAAACTACAGAATCTTCTCACTTCAGTATAGCAAGTCCTAGAGATGACTTGTCCATAATAACCTCCTCTTTGAGGTCTACTTGTACCTGTCAAAGGAGCAGAACTGTAGTAATCGACAGTAAATGCATTATGCCCCACTTAGTAGGATCTAAAGCACATGTAGCCTTATTCAGGAAAGCCATGATCCATTTTGCAGTGGGTGGAAATTGAAGAACCATTTGTCTCACACGTTCACCACAGTCTTTTTATCAGAAAAAAAATCAGACATTAGTTTCAGGGATGTAGTAAGAGAAGTACCAATTCAAGACAATTATCTCAACACTCTCATTAGCTCCATACTCAAACCCCTGAGGTTGCTTTGTTTATGGTATTACATACCCTTGGTAATACTATTCTATAAACTAGAGTATGTCCTGCAACCTAGGGTATGCTATACAATAATAAGAGCCTTTATTTATTTTCTAGCAGCCCGTCCCGACCTTGTCCGGGAGCAACAGGCTTCCCCGACCCCGCCCGCCCCGACATTGTACAGCAGCCTGGGCCCCCGCCCGGCCTGTCCCCCGCCTGCCCCGACATGGGTCCCCTTACCTCAGCCGCCGCTCCTACCGCCTGTCCGCTGCTTGCACCGCCGCTGGCCTGTCCGCTGCTCCTCACGTCACCGCACCTCCCCCGCGCCATGTCCGCCGGTCCCTTACCTCAGCCGCCGCTCCTCCATCCTGTCCGCTGCTCGCACCACCACTGGCCTGTCCGCTGCTCCTCACGTCACCGCTCCTCCCCCGTGCCATGTCCACCGCTCCTCGTCGCGCTCCTGGACGCCGCTCCTCCCCGTGCTCCTGACGTGAGCACGCACGTTTCGGCCGGGGCTACTTCGGAGGGACTACTTTTTTTTACTGTACATTTTTTAAATAACGTTTTGTTTTTTTAATTTATATAGCCTATAACCATCTACACACCCTGACGATTCCAACGGTGTATCGGGTGTGTGGATTGGCGCTGTGGTTCCCGAGTTTACCCGCCTCAAAGGCTGAAAGTTTTTCCTTTATTATAGTAGTATAGATATTGCACTGCTGGTGATAGCACCAGTATAGTTAAGGTTGAGCCAGTGTTTTCAGAGGAAATGCATTTATTGTTTTCTTAATTCCTCTGGTCTAATTTGTTTAAATCTGTTCAGTAGTTTTGATGAAATTGCTGTTTAAAAAGGAACTAGGGTTGGGCAAAATGGGTTTAGTTTTAGAAATTATAAGTACACTGTTGCAGTTAAGGATCTGCAGATTTCTGCAGATTCTAGAACTCAAGAACATATTTTCAGAAGGAGCTTTTTCTCCTATCGGTCATTTGGAGTCAAGGATGCAGTGACATTTATCTATAGCCATTCCTAAATCTATGTATAGATAGGTAGATATGTCAATATGTCTAGATAGATAGATAGATAGATAGATAGATAGATAGATAGATAGATAGATAGATAGATAGATAGATAGATAGATAGATAGATAGATAGATAGATAGATAGATAGATAGATAGATACCAATCCACTCAGCATGCATGATGGAATCATAAACTACTCCCTTTCCCCTATACTATAGAAAAGTGAAAGAATGGCCAGGGACACTTACCATCAGCCTGTTTATATTGTACCAATGTTAATCTCAAGAACATTTAATGCTACATCCTCCCATGGGATCAATTCTGAAATCTATTTTTACAAGAAAGTTAAAAGGCCCATTTTGTAATTTAAAAACCAGTATTTCACCTTTTGATGTAAAGTTGCTCTACTTAAAGCAATAAAGCCTATATAGAATACAATGGAATATCTTGAAACAGAAATTCAGGGGCTAGCTATAAGATCTGTAAACGGTTGAATAGTCATGACACAGGCAAATAAGTCTTCTATTTGAACTAGTACTTCTGTTTACTGTTGGATATCTCTTCAAAAAGTTGAGAAACAAGTATTTAAAATCTTACCTCTGAAAAAATAAATATGCTCTAGAAATGTAAGTAAGTTATTCACTGTGAGTAGAAACACATAGAGAGGTTTACATGATAGTTATCTGGGTATTGAAAATACAACTATATAAATTGTGTAATGGTGGAGTTTAGATAAACACAAAAACTCCCCAGATAATCCATGTTAGTATTTCTATTGAGATTAGAATTTTTATTAGTTTGCATTACTAGTAAATATAATAAACATTTTGCAGACAGTAGACTGATGACTTCAAAGCATCTAATTTAATGTTCCAATACACATTTATCATGGTATACATCTCTTTGGAAGTCCATTTATGTTTCACACACATGAATAGATTATGTCAGATCAATTTTGTGAATATTTTACATTGTTCCAAGAATTTGTAATAGTGTACACTCATGTGAGAAATCTGCAACCATTCTCAATGTCCCTGCTTGAAAAATCCACAGATTTTAATCCTAGTGAAATATCCCTAAAACCTCAACTCTATAAGGTTAAAATAAATCGTAATTTTTCCTTGATTGACTTTTCTGTTGTAATTATTATGCATTAGAATCAATAATGTATCCATTTCTGTCTGCATACCTCCATCCCTACTCCTACAGCAGACAGTTTGTTCGTTAGTAATTTATTAGAATAAGACCAATGAGAATCTGTTGCTATTTCCTTCATCGCTTTGTCTGTAGGAATAGCAGTTGTTGAAAGGGTAAGTCTACACTGAACATTAATCACACAACCATGAGGTAGAAGGATAAAGTTCACATTTATGCAGTTGGCTACAAGAGCAGTCTTGTTAGTGCACCGATTTAAGTTTATTCTCGTCCTGCCTTATCTTCAGGGTTGTGCAATCGTCTCTGAGAAAAAGGTGTTGGTCATACAGTAAAGTGAAAAGGCAAGGTGATGGTTATCAGCACATGACGCTGATAATCTCTGGACCATGTGTGAAGCTTTATTATGTGGACTGTAAATGCATTAACTTTTTCAAAGTCATCTTGAAGCCTGCTGGGTCACGTGGATTGCATGAACTCTAGTAGACCTGAGCAAAAAGTTGTACATATTGCTTAGCAGAATGTCATAATTTCGGTGATATGTTTTTAATAATTGTTATTTCTAAGTAGATTTTATTAGAATCATATAAATACCTATAACACACTTAACATGCAAAATTGAACTAAGTATAAACATTGGATAATAGGTAAATGATACGCAATACTATGCACTAACTGGCGAAGATGGCCATAGTCATTTTGTCGAACAATGAATCTTTAAACATTTATTTTGCGCATTTCATGAAACATCAACAACTTCAGAATCCTACTGCCGTACCTGAACATTTCTCGTGTAAATATTGGGTTCACTTTATTTCCTTTGCATAAAGCAACACGCTTTATCACACTGGGTCCACTTTCCAGGAGAAAGATCCAAGACCATTTCTAAGTGTGCCACCAAAGATAGACTAGGATCCCCAATCAAATAGGTGACCAACTCAGTATTACCATTACTCTTTCCATTACCATTTCCAACAGGTCAAACCTGGGACAACTATTCTGGGCAAATAATAGACATACAAACTTTAGTATGATATCATATGCTAAATCCATGTTCTTCACCATTAGGACATAAAAAAGAGGAATCAGGTGCAAATTGTGCCCACAGTAAATATCAAACACCCCGCCCCACAATCTCTATTTACAAAGTATGCATCCTGCACCTTTGAAGGCTAAGAGACTTGCTGGTATCTTTTGATCAGGGCCTAGGTATGTTGTTGTTGGTAAAACCCTACTACTAAGTTAATAGAGGAAGAGAAAGCACTTCAGTAATGAGCACACTTCTATCAGTAATGAGCACACTTCTAATGATGTAACCATTTTATATCAATCAATCAATAAATCAGGGATTTTTCAAGCGCACTACTCACCCGTGAGGGTCTCAAGGAGCTGGGGGAGGGGGATTTCGAGCGGCTCCAGCTCATCCGAAGAGCCAGGTCTTGAAGCTCTTCATGAATGCTTGCACTGCGGGAGTTCGCCTGAAGCTGAGTGGGAGTTTGTGAGAAGTTGGCCTGGTATGATGATGTCCACTAGTTCTAGTGGGCACCTTGCACCAGTCCAATCAACCCTTATTGATGATGGTTGTAAATTCAACCTTATAGAAAGCTATCCCAGGGGTAGCAATGGCCAGCAGTCTTCAGGCTAAGACTTCAGAGAGCGAATTAAGCTAGTTGTTTTACCAATTATAATATCTTGAGTTCCAAATGAAAGCACACCACACAAGGTATATATCAAATATATATGTATTTATTCTAAACACAAACCCTCTGGACTCTTTATGAGGTCAGAGTTAAAAGTACAATGCAAGAAACTTAATTAGCATACGATAAGTTGCACAGTATACATTTTGCCCTAGGGGCCTCACAAACCATATACTAAAATAGTGGTATAAGAAACACGTGAGAGTCAGAAAGCAGGCCTAGGGCCTGTGGATTCGCTGGGGCTTCTAAGAACAACCAAAGGTTAGAATGCAGGAGGCCCACGGGAGACGCGTGCAGTGTCTAAACACAGCTGCGGGTTACCAATGACTTTCTATGGGAAACAAACAAGTTACAAATTTACAATTTAAGGACACTTCTAGGATAACTACGATGGAACCCTTTTAGACTTAGACACTTGGAGGGCCAATACCCTCGAGATTACCAGAGTACTCGTGTTACCTCACTCACGGAAGCCGGGTGCATAGGTATCTTTTGGTGATGGGTTTCGTCGTCGATTCCAATGGAGAGCTGCGAAGAAGTGCTGCAAGCGACCAGAGGAAAAGTGTCCGGGTGGATCCAAGGGTGGATCGAAGATCTGAAGAACCTGAAAGCAGAGGAGACAGAGTCTGGGCCACTAGCCAGTGACCAGGGCAGCGATAGGAAGATGCCACCAGATGTAGGGTGATTTCAGGCGAAAAGGTAAAGTTTGTCTCTTCAGCCACGAGGACCAGGAGGCGTCGATGACAACAAAGAGAGGGATTCGAGCTGTCTTACAAAGGATCTAGTTGACTGCAGTGTCAGTATCCGGATTGGACCCAACAAGCCTTGGCAAACGTAATCTACGCAAGATGTCAAGATTGGCTTCCGTGCAGACCAGCAAGGACTGAGGTGCTTGTCCTTTGCAGGGGAGCTGGAACAAGCCTGAAGCAACTGGAGCAACCAGGAAAGTAAGTTGAAACAAAGGATTGTCTTCCTGGGGGCTCACTAGCCAACTGACTAGGAACCACAAAGACACGTCAAGCTGAAATGCACAAAGCAGGCCCACTGGACACTCGTGGAGTGTTGGCCTCTGAGCTTCAGTGCAAAAGGTGCTCGGGGCTGGGGCTTCAAGCACCCCAATGCACAACTTCGGGATACCTCGGGAAGTTGGTGCAAGTAGCAACATGCAGGATGTCCAGGAGTTCCGGTCCCACATCTCTCGTGTCCGCCACGGGTCTCAGCTTTGCTGTGAGCGAAGGTCGGGTCAGAGATGTCTGGAAGTCTATGTCTTGTGTCACAGATTCTTTGGGATCCGGCGGGAGCCTCGAAGATGCAGACCAGCAAATATGCTGTTGGTGCCTGTTTGAACAGGGTGGTCACTCCTTGATCACAATGGAGATTTCTTCCGTCTTCCAGTCAAAATGGAATGTCGAAGGTCCAGGATATATGTTGCAGAGTTTCCTCCAGGGTAATCTAAAGTCCTAGGGACTGGGGTTCTATACTTATAGCAAGTTTAGCGGTTGGACTAACTTCAAGGTCCCTCCTATGGGTGGACCTGGGGTGGGGGTGGTTACACCCCTTCCCCTTTGTCCAGTTTTGTGCCAGGGCTGGGGCTGAGTGCCCTAGCAACTGGTTTGAACTGGGAAATACATGGAGCACCTAGTGTGCCCCAGGCAGTGTCTGGAAAGCATTCACTGAATGCAGCCCTCCCTGCCTCAATACACAAAGTGCCTGTCTGGGGAGGTGCCAGTACCTCCCTGGGAAGGAAACCTATTTTCCAGGCCTCCCCTGATGGAGTTTCATCCAGCAAAGGAGGGCAGACTCGTCTCTGTGGCAGCAGCATCCATTTTGTGATGCTGAGGCTCTGTTTAACTTTAACTGGGTAAACCAGTAACTACATGTCTTCTCCCTTTAGAAGGGTGGAATTCTATCCCCGCTGCCAGGACTGGCGGGGTGGTAGTATTCCAAAGTGTTTGACACCTTACACAACATGTTTTGATAAAGCCAAACCAAAGTTAGGATTAACCGTGAGGATTACATTGCACTTAAGAGTATATGGTATGGCTATATCATAGAACAGCTATAAGGCGATGGTTCCGAAAGCTGCAGAGGGGCTCAGCTCATGCTAGGGCACCCTCTCACACAAAACCAAGCACTCTGCCTCCAGGATTGTCAAGGCGCGCCATAGGAGTGACTTATAGGTTACTATGTGTCTATATATAAGGTAGATATAGATATACTATATCTAAGTAAGGGGTGATTACACCACCTTACCCAGGCTGTAAGAACAGACATGTGGTGTCAGTTTGGAAGGCTAACCAGGGGTGGCAAAATACATGCTGCAGCCCCTGGAAAGCCTAGGGTGCACCTATGCATTGCGTACCTATGGTACACTATACAGGGGCTCACAAGGGTTACCCAGTAACCAATCTGGGATGTACCTAAAGTAAATGGAGTCCATTTTATAGAGAAAACATATAGACTGGGGCCCTGAATAGCAGGGTCCCAGGCCAACTAAGTCGAAAACCAGCAAAACACCAACAAAAAGTGGGGGTAACATATAGTCAGATATCCACCTTCCTACAGAGTTCGTTCCAGGTCCCGGCTGCGATGTAGGAGAAGAATCTTCCTCCTGTTCCAGTCTGCGGATGTGTGTGATTTTGGCCAGGGCAAGGTTGGAGGAGCAGAGGTTCCTTTTGGGGGCGTAGAAGGAGATTCTTTCGTTGAGGTATTGGGGACCAGTGTTGTGGAGGGCTTTGTAGGCATCTGTATGCTGCTTGAACGTCACTCTTTTTTTGACAGGGAGCCAGTGGAGGTCTCATAGGTGCTGTGTGATGTGGTCTTGTTGTGGGATGTTGAGGATGAGTCTGGCTGCGCTGCTCTGGACATTCTGAAGTTTGTGGAGTGGAGATTTGTTGATTCCGGCATAGAGAGCGTTCCTGTAGTCCTGTCTGCTGGTTATGTTTGCTTGGGTGATGGTCCTTCTGGATTTGGGGGATCCATTTGAAGGTCTAGCGGAGTATGCTGAGGGTGTTGAAGCATATGGAAGATACGGCGTTGATCTGTCGGTTCATGGTGAGGGAGGAGTCGAGTATGATGCCGAGGTTGTAGGTGTGGTCAGTGGGAGTGGGAGGGTTGCCAAGGGCAGGGGCCACCAGGTGTTGTCTCAGGCAGAGGGGGTGAACCAGAGGACGAGGACTTTTGTTTTCTCCGAGTTGGGCTTCAGGCAGCTGCTGCTTATCCAGGATGCAACGTCCTTCATTCCTTCCTGTAAACTGTGTCTGGTGATGTCGGATGCCTTGGTGAGGGAGAGGATGAGCTGGGTGTTGGCGTAGGATACTATGCTGAGTTCGTGTTTTCTGATGATGGTTGCAAGTGGGGCCATGTGGATGTTGCAGAGTGTGGGGATGATGGAGGATCATAGGGGTACTCTGCAAGTGATTTCTGTGGGTTCAGAGAGGAAGGGCATGAATCTGATTCTTTGAGTTCGGCTGGTGAGAAAGCAACAGATCCAGCCAATGGCAGTTCCCTATATGCTGGGGTTGTGAAGTCTGGAGGCTAGTGTGTGGCGGGTGATGGTGTCGAAGGCTGCTGAGAGGTCTAGTAGAAGGAGTGCTGCCATGTGGCCTTGGTTGAGGATAGTGCAGATGTCATCCATGGCAGCTAGGAGGCCATTCTCTGTGCTGTGGTTGCTGCGGAATCTGGATTGAGAGGTGTCGACAATCGAGTTGGATGAAGTTTGTGAGCTGGTTGTTGACGATCTTCTCTGTGACTTTGGCGATGAAGGAGAGGAGAGAGAGGAGTCTGTAGTTCTTGAGGTCCGTCTGGTCTGCGGAGGGCTTCTTGTGGAGGTGTTTGACTTCTGCGCATTTCCAGTCATCTGGGAATGTGCCTGTTTTGAGGGTGCAGTTGACTGTATGTTGTAGTGCAGGTGCTATGGCGGAGGCTGCCCTCTCGAAGATCAATTACCTATTTGTAATTTAGGCAGCAAAAATGATTGTGGGGTGGATTCAGAATCTGTTGGGTAGAAGATGATGGTTTTGCTCCATGACCAACTGGACTTCAAATGTACAGAAGAGACAGAGCTGGGTTAGCAACACATCTCAAAGACTAAAGATTGCATGTGGTTCACCACCACAACTGATCGATAAACCAGTTAGTCAATTTCTACATGTTTCTACATTGCAGTGCTCATCACTGCAGTCTGAATTACACTACTTATAAAGTACCAATATTCAACTGAAAGAAAGGATTTTTGAGCAATAGTAACATCTAATGTTTGCATCATCCTTGCCCACTCAACACCTCAACCATCTCTCCATCTTTCTCCATTATTTACTGAACTCAATAAAGAAATTTTAGCAAGCCTCACTTTGAGTAAAGAAGCATGTGGGCAATACTTTTTCCAGACTAGAAAGACTGGTAAAACCTCACCCCAGGTACAGCAATAAGATGGAACAGAGTCTTCAATCTCTGAACGTGTCCACTTTAAAGATTTGGACAAAGTTGAATCTGTAAAGTCAGGAAAAGAGGTATAAAATGGAAATAACATGCAGATGTTACATTTCTCAATGAAATGAATAAAATGTATGAGTCAAGTTTAATATTGAGAATGCATGAGTCTAAAAGAAGAAGATTATGCTGTAATACTGGTAGGCTTAAGGATCAGTAAACCACAAGGATACTCTTTATAAAGTACATAGAGGTTCTTCAAGAAGTAAAGTTGTGAGTGAAAATGGCCATTTGAATGCAGGAATGGCTGTTTAACACTGTGGATAATGTTTCTGACCTCACTTTTTACATCATTCTCAGCCCCCATCCCCGATCCTTCTCAGGCCTTGGAGACTTCATCCCCCAGGCCTGTCCATTTTTCATGAGGGAAGAGGGGGCATGATCCAGGGTTTTCCAGGGGTTGAAATTTAAATAAAGGGGAGGTTCCATGTGGCCCTCCTCCTCGAGCCTCACTAGTCCTGGAGACCCCATACCCAAGGGATATTTTTATTTTGAAGGAGAATGGCCCCCTCCCTGAGCCTCATTAGGCCCAGGGGACACCATCCTCTGGGTAATTTTTATTGTAATGGGGAAGTGGGCCTCGTGGCCCCTCTTCCTAAGCTTAATTAGTCCCTAGGGACTACATCCTCCAGTGCCAAAATGTAAATGAAAGGGATGGGGTCATGTGACCACCCCACCCCGAGCCTCATTAGGCCCCAGGGAACCCATCCAGTGGGGGAAAATGTAAATAAAAGAGGAGAGGGCCATGTGACCCACTTCACCAAGCCTTATTAGTCCTGGGCACTCCATCCTCCAGGGCGGTATTTAATTTTAAAGAAAAGGGGGAGCGTGGTCCCCCTCCGTGAGCCTCATTAGGCCCTGGGAACCCCAACCCCCATGGTCATATTTATTTTAAAGAGGAGTTGGCCTGCATGGCCCCCACCCCCGAGTTATTATGGCCCTGGAGACCCCATCCCTCAGGCCCTCACTTTAATATATGTGGGAGCCCACCCTCGTCACCCGCAAATAACATACTGGGAGCTGCTGGGAGTGAGAAGACCCTTGTGGTCACAGACAGCTTCCACATGCAGCGGGAGCCGGCATTACTCCCGCACCACAGGGATCAGCTACTTCTGCTACTCCCTCTAGGCGGGCGCAATATTTTGTTCTGTTTCCCTGCCAGTGTCAGAACAAGCAGGAAAACAAGTCTGATCCCCACCGGCGAGAGCATTATTAAAACTCCTGTCCGCTAGAAACAGATTTTGTTTTTGCTCCTGTATGGCAAAAGATTAAAAAATGCTCCCACCAGGTAGGAGTAAACACAAGTTACCCTGCCAACGCTGGGTTCCACGGGGCCTAATACGGCTAGGGAGAGGGGCAGCACACACCCCTCCCCTAAACAATTAAATTGGGCCCGGGGAAATGGGGTCCCCGCTGCTGAAATTGGCTCAGGGAGGGGGCCTGCGCAGCCCCCTCTCCTTATAAAATGTACTAAATGATGAATCTAACAAGGAGGATGATGCCCCTGGAGCCCAAAAAGGCCAAGGGGTGGGGGGGCCTTACTTACACCCTCTTCCCCATATAGTTAAAAACAACATGGCAACTGGTGTTTTTGTTTTTGTTTTAGGCGTGGCAAAAACTTTGGATTTTTTTTTTATTTTGGCTGGGGGGGGGTGGGAGGGGGGAGGTGTCTTTAGGCCCACCCTATTTGGCCTAGGTGGCAGGGTATCCCTAACCTGCCGCCTTATATTATTATGTGTTTTAACAGTTCAGGACAGGTGACTCATTTTCTGAGTTCCAGTAATGGGTGCTAGCAATATTTTTCTCATGTTGCTAGCAGCCATTTCAGCGCGCTCACTCCCACAGTACTCTGCCTCCCGCAGGAGCAATGTCTAGATACTAAATACATATATATATATATATATATATATATATATATATATATATATATATATATATATATATATATATATATATATATATATATATATATATATATATATACACACACACACGCACACACGTAGAAAATAGATATTTACATATTTAGATAGATAGTGGTGTCATTTGACCAATGTTCACAAAACTTTACCCACCCCAGCACCTTCCTGGAAAGTTTTAGGGTAATCCGTCAAGTGGGAGCTAAGAAGAAGGGTGGTCCCAAAACATTGTTCTCCCATGTTAATTCCCATATGAACGTTTGGGAAAGAATACCAAAATAATGGATTTTACAGAATTCCATCAAATTTGGCAGAAGTTACAACTTTACTTAGAAAGTGTGAATTTCCAATCAGCCGTTTTGAGAAATTTGCGTTTAATTTATATAGAGATATCTGGATGATCCTGTGGGTCTCCCATGGGATTCCCATAAAACCTCAACTTAAAAAAATTGAGCCATGTGATTCGCCGAGAGGGCTTTTTTTCCTATTTAGCTCCCAGGAGGCAGGTACCATCCTGCAGGGCTGGGTGGTCTTATTGGCTGTCCTCAACCTGAAGAAAATTGTTGCAGCAGTCATTACAGCATCTGTGTCCTGAAATTAAAATTAAAATAACTTACATAGAGGCAGGATAGGGTACCCTGATGCTCTAGAACTTGAGGGGTGGGCAGCGGAGCTCCCCAGGTATCAGACATTTGAAAAAACTTTATTTTTTCATGCCACAGGTCCCATGGAACTCATGCTGGACACAGTGCGGTCCCTGTAAAGAACATGGGACTCCCACATCATCTAGGTTTCCAGGGGACCGCACCACCTTCAGTAAGTGAAGCTTGCACAATCGCTTGAGCTGCGTTAGCCCGGGAGTATCGTGGTACCGCAATTTGTTTTTAAAAATAAACAAGAAAACTGTTGGGCTGAGTTCCTTGTGCGACTGGCCACCTGCGTGGAGCTCGGCTCACATGGCCTAAAGCTGTGTTCAGTGTATGATTTAGATAAATACAATGAAGCTAAAAACTCTAGAAGTTCCCTGAAAAAATAATGGTTAAACTATTGGTATGTTTAGGTATGTTGATAAGATCTCATTTTAAGTTTTTTTTAAACGTAGAAATTTACTGAAAAACAGATATTGAAGTGATGATATAAATAGGCATGGTAATAAGCTCTTACCTCTACAGTTCAACTAATGAGGTGTTGCATACATCAGTACAACCATCATCAACATTTTACTCTGATTCTTAATTTTAGCTGAATAACTACCAGATTCATGCAATGTCACAAGTAGCTTTTGGCATACAACACCATTTTGCATGTATTCCTCTCCAAATAGACTTAATATCAGCATGTTGGCATTATTATTTTTTTAAAAGGCCAAAATAAATAGATAAAGAAATTCAGGGACTATTCCTACACCCATACACCTTCATTATTTTAATGAGCGTGAGTATAGTGGATGAAAAAACACCCTGCTATAAACACCGTTTGCTCAGCCTTTTGGTCAAGTTTCCCATTTGTTAGGTAATTTGATACCAAGATTAATTGAAAGAAATTGTGGGTTAAAAAACAGAACAACTTTAGCACGGAAAAGACCATAATCTTATTTTACTTGCTTGATCGCTCAGAGAGCCTTAAACTAATAAAATAAAATAAAAAGTCAAACCAGAGCTCAGGTGGAAATGCAGTGTCTGCGTTCCCTTTTTATTACCACAGTGTTTGTTTCACGGCCTTTCACAAATTAATGGACTGAGGCTGCACAGATCATTGCAATGACACTATTTTTTGTGAAAGAAAGCAATAGCTGTTTTGCTTGTAGGAACTAATTCGCTCCCCATGCACCCCCTACCGTTACTGTCTGGGCTTTTTAGCAGCACAGACCTAATAGGCTGACTGCCTGACATCAGGTTTTTTTTCCGCCTCCTAATAGTGTCGCAGAATTTAATTAAATGAATATCGCACACACCTGAAGCTTACAGATTTTATTGACACCAGCATCTGGCTTCTATAAGGCTTGTAATGTAGACGATAAATCCTGCCTTGAAATGCAATTTGGGCCAGGAGGGCGTTCTTCCTCTTTGTAATCCATCTTTTTAACTAGACTAATATGTGTGTTGCGCGTAAACGGATGCTGATAGCTGCGCTGTCGTTCTCACTGGTTGGTTGCAGAATTCTGACTGCGACGCGGGCTTGGATTTGCCGGATCTGAGTTGATGTTGTGTGTAGCGCACACAGTACCAACATGAATAGCCCACAACCTACTCTGACTCCTAGATGAGGGCGTAGGGCGGATGACCAGCAGGGCCAGACTGGGAACCACGACCGGCCCTGGAAAAGTGCTCGCACCCCCCCCCCCCCCTCCCCACTAGGGGGGGATTGGAGGTGTCGCCGGGCTCTTTGCCGGGGCCGGTTTTTGGCCGAGTTTGGTACAGGGCCAATTTTGCAGCTATGCAAAATTGATGGCCCTGTAACAAAACCAGCCCCCAAGGGCCCAAAACCGGCCCCCAACCGTGAGGCGCACCAGGGGATTGCCCGGTGCCCGTTATGGCCAGTCCGGCCCTGATGACTAGTACCTGGTGACTAGGCAGGGTTGGTTTAGGATTAAAAATCGTCCCGGGCACGCAAAAAAAAATGTGGCCCACATTTGCATATTGCCTTTCCACAAAAAACTGCTTCGGTGAAGTCTTAAAAAAAGAAGGGGCATGTTTTCTTAACTTTACTTAGATAAAAAAAAATTGCATGGATTAGTTCACACTCGTGAACCGCACCTGAAAACAAGTGAGGCCACTTCTGCTCAGGCCACCTGCCCCGCGCTCAATATGCATACATTAATGGGCCGGCCAAGCGAGAGAAATGGAGTGAGTGACACCTCTGCCCGTTGATAAAAGGGAGGTAATGGATGCCCATCTGCCTCCAGAAAGGCCACTCAGACACCCACTGGGCCTCTGGCAGCATCTGAACAACACTGACTCCGCCCAAATTGGCTCCTCTGGTTGCCCAAAAAAGCAGCCCACAGCCCACTGAAACTCGGATGCTGGCCCCTCGGCCATTGCCTGAGTGTCCGCCTTACCGATTCGACCCTATGACTAGTCCTTGTCTATAAAGCAATATGGCATGGTCCAAAGGGTTAGTCTCACATATCAGTGTATGGGCTTTTTTTTACTGTTTGTGGGCCTGTTTTATGGACCAGTGGGTTGGCCTTTACTGTTTATTTCTCTGCTGTTACCACAAACATTGGGGCAAATTTACAAGCCCCCTAAGTCACTTTTGCGCTGTTGTGTGTGTCACTTTTGTAACGCATCGGCGGCTTAAAAAAGTTGTGGCCCATTTACAACGTGATGCATCTAGGGAAATGTGTCACGTTATAAAGCCCTGCGTGACATTGCACTTGCGTCAAGTATAATGGTTGCAGGGTAGGCGTTCCCCAACAGGAAAGCCCCGTGAAAGGACTTTTAGGACGCCACTGCATCAAAACCTTATGCCTGCTTGAAGAAGGCGTAAGGAGTGACGCAGTAAATTGGGACACAACTCCAGCAGTGTGTGACTTTTCCATCAACATAAGCGTCAGAATTTCTGACGCATCTATCAATCCTTGCGCGGTGGTGCTCTGTAATGTAAATACGGCACATCCATGGTGACGCAAATGTTTTGCATGGTGGCGCAGGGAAAGTGACGCATCTCTACAGATGCGTCACTTTCTTATAAATCTGCCCCATTGTTTGCAGCAAGCACAAGGCATGCATTCTCCCATACCTTGCAGAACACCTATACAGCTTGTGTTTACAAGACTAAAACTGCCATGATTTGCAAATGTTGCCCACTCTTTTAGCTATCTAATTCACTTATGGGGGGCACTTTTAATTTGGTGCCAGGGCCTATTTTTATGTCCCCAGTCCAACGGTGGCCTTGTGGGTTTAAAATTAGTGCTGCTAAGTTTTTTCTTTTTCTGAACTTTTGTTGATCCGAACTGGGTCTGAGGTCCCACATCCCAAGCTCAACATGCCACGGATGAGATCAAACTCTTGCATTATTTACCTTTTTGCTGGTTCATGCACAATGTGTGCCTCGCAGGCCATTGCTGCCAGATTCACAATGTTTTGTCTACCCCTGGTGATTTAAAGTTTGTCAGGGAATGTCAGGGAGGCCATAGGCCAAGGGCTTCCTGATGACTGCAGATTTTCTTTCACATGACCTTCCTGAGGTTGATTTTGGGCTCCAGACAGTGCTGCCTTCAGCTCTGACAGGGTCCGGCTGGCAGCAGATTCACAGGCCTCCCCTGGGCTTTCTGGCATGTTCCAGCTCACTTCAGTCTGCAATACCTTCTAATCATGCAGAATATATATTTCACAACCCATCGTCTGGAAGGCAGCAAATAGGCCTTAGCCTGGCTTTTTTAAACAGCATTCATTTAACAGATTCCAAGTGAGTTACTTCCTTTTACAGCAAACTATGAGCATAGTAACCACAAGCAAAGCCCCATAGCTGACTGCAACATAAACTGCTTGACAGTTTCATCTTTGCTTTAAATAGTCTAATTTCTTGATTCAAACTGTCCCCAAAAATGTACTGGTTTGGAAAAGAAAAAGTAAATGTGGATAACAAAAAGAAGCATTACCTTTGACCCGCCATACACAGCATTTTTAGGTACAACTGCATGAGAGGGAGTACATATACACAAAATTGTGGCTAGTTAGGAGAGCCACCAAATACTTTTTTGAAAAGTATATGACAACCTACGTAACTAATAAGCATTGGCAAAGCCAATAGGTCTTGCTTTATTATAAAAATAAATGTAAACACAGCCATTCATAAATGCATGTATAATGTATTCTATGCACAAATGTTGTTTAACACATTAAAGCCAGTCCTATTGGCTTTACCAATGCTGTGAAAAGTAGCACAATTTTGCTTTCTATGTAGAATGCATTTAGGAGAAAAAGAACTGAATGTGACACAGACGAGCTTACAGTTCAGATTCTGAATAATCATCTGTTCATTCAAGTTGATGCCATTCCTGGAAGGTGGGATGATATTTTGCCATTTGATATCATGAGTTTGAGGTGGGAAAGTAATACTGCTTCATTTGTGGACAGGCCAAAGTCCACTCTATGCATATTTTAAATAATCACTAATAAGTGTCAGCCAGACAGTTGTGCTGTCAAGACAAACCTAAAAATGGAAGCTTCCCCTACATAGATAGGACAATATTAAAAAAAGAATTATAATTGTCATGCACTAATATTTGACATATTTTGAAATTCATAGATATATAACTTTGGGGGTCATTTAGACTATATGGGAAGTTGTAAAAAAATCTGGGGAAATGTGTGAAAATTGTTTTTTAAAAGATTTAAAACTATTTTACATTAAGAATGAGGTGCACCATTCAATACATTTGGGTACCAGAGCACAAGCAAAAAATGGATGGTAAATTTACACCAATTATAGAGGAAAAAGAGACATTATCAGTCTTTGGACATTTGGCTCTAAATGTGTGGTAATGTCATGATAAAATTGTGGTATGACTGGAAAACTCCCAATAGTCTATTAATAACTCCATTAGTAGGACTGTGCTCATTTAGCTGAAATGGCAATGTAGCATGTGAATATGATAGGGCTTTCAACGATGTCCTAAAGCGTTCTTCTAGCTATTTGAAGAGGTAAGCTTGTCTGTGTTATTTGAAGTCAGTTAGGGCCTTTTAACAAAAGTCTCTGATATCTCTTGGTAACTCCTCCATAGAGTTTCCGATACTAGGGGCATTGATAACTGCAGTGAGGGAGGTTGCAATAGAAATATCAGGGCTCACAAGTGGGGCACTGGGGGTTACCTCAGAATGAGGAATTACAGGTGGAATCAATTTCTTGTTTCCCATTTCCTCTCCTTGTTGTCCCCCTAGGTCACCCACTGCTTTAAGCCGGCAGTATCCTCGCACGAGCTTAAAGCCGTAGTGAGGAGTTTATAGGGTTCAGTGTATTGTCAAAGTGTAGTGAGAGGTTTTTAGGTTTCAGGGAAGGGTAGCATTAAGGGAAAGACAGGTCGCATGGATGGGTACTTTACAGGCCCAGAAATTGGTTTTAGGGATCAAGGAAGTATTAAGGAGTAGTTAGGATTTTTGTATACAGGAATGGGTATCTTTAGGAAAAACTAATGGTTAGTATTGTTTAGGTATCATTAAGGGCATTTTATAGTTGAGAGATGGGTAAGGTTAAGCTGGAGCAAAAGGTTTTTAGGTTAAGGGAAAGGTAGCTGTAAGGTGCAGCAAACCTTTAAAGGTTTAGGGAAGGATAGTATTAAGTAGTAGCAACGGTATTTAGCATACAATGATTGGAATACTTTGGAGGGTCAGGGATGGATAGCATTAAGGTGAAGTAAGGGTCAATGGTTCAGGGATGGGTAGGGTTATGGGTATGAGTTTGTAAGGTTTAACCAAAAGTAAAGTTAATGAGTAGTAAAGAGGAAATGAAGGTTAAGGGATGTGTAGTGGTAAGGTAAATGCATTTTTGCGGTTCAGGGAAGGGTAGAAGGAAGTGGTAGATTGTTATTTTTAAGGTTTTGTGATGGGTAGCTCTAAGGGGCTTATGGAGGCGTAGCGTGAATGGTTTTTAGAGTTCAGTGAAGGGTAGCAGTAAGGAGTAGCAAAGAGCTTCTAGGGTTCAGAAAATGGTAGCTTTAAGAGGTAGTACATGTTTTTTAGGGTTCAGGGAAGGGTAGTGTTAAAGAATAGGATGGGTTTTTAGGATTCCAGGGTGGGTACCATAAGTGACAGGAGGAGGTTTTAGCACTCAAGGAAGGTCAATTTTAAATTACTGTAAATATGTACAAATATTACATTTGAAGTAAATTAACTATAATATAATATTAAAAATTTCATTAAAAAAAATTAAATATTGAATTCAATTTAATATTTACATGCCATTTTGGGAGCAGAGAAGTTTTAAAAAGCCGCACATGCCCATACATCTTAAAAATGAGAATGAAATAACACCATTCTCTCAAGGAGCGCCATGTGAAAGTATCTCTGAATGTGATAAGGGAAATGGAAGGGGGTAGTTGGCTAAGACTGCAGTTTGCAAAACACTCCTCCAGACTCCCCTCCTCCCATCTGTGCTGCTGCCAGAGAAGAACAAAAACACCATAATTATCTAATTATTTAGGAGGCATGTAGACCTGCAGTGTCATATGTTTGACCTAAAGGTCAAGCTCTGTTGTAACCCAATAGCTTATCTTGATAAAGAGCTCTGGCTCATGCAACTTGGTAAACAAATGATTACAGCTCCTGGAGGGTAAGCACTTTGCCTATGGAAGGAGACAAATTCTGCCCAATCAAACCATTTACTCCTGCCCATCAAAATGTGGCTGGAGACAAACATCTCTCTGTTATAATCCTGAAATCAGTTTTTTTAGGTTGATCGCGTAAGGTCTGGTGACAGCACTGCTGTCAAGACAGACCTAAAAGAAAAACTGTGATCCAACAAACCATTTCTGGTCTCCATGCATTATAAAAATGTGTTTAATGCGTCAACAGGCAATTTGCTGACAGTCAATATTCTACACTACCTGCTGCCACTGCACTTCAGATGATACAGAAAGCTTATTTTTGTCAGGTATGAATTAAAAACAGTGTGGTGCCTCCAACCTGTCTCTTCCCATTCTTTTCTTGTTCAACACTGGCACAGAGACATTTAGCTTGAGGTATGGGCTCCCTAATCCATATCATCCATCAATCAGTTACCAACTTTTGGAATCCTGTTTTATACTGAACATCTTTTCAGTCATTGCATGGAGAATCCTTGTGGGAGAATCAGGGACAACATCTTTGCCCAGATCGACACTAATGCAAAAATAATAATCAGCCTGGACTATGCTTCCATTGTCAAGACACTGTCTCCATTTGCAGAGTTTTGGAAAGCCTGTACTAGCCCACTGGTGCTCAAGGGAATGCTCATGGTGAGTGATATGTGACAAAGCTCAGTTGATCAAAGTGGCAATTTTGTGTGTATAAAACAACAAGGTTATAGAAGGAATGCTTGAATTAATGTCATCCCCTAGCAATCGCCCAGGCTACATTCCAATCCTCAAGTAGGCCAAAACCAGTCTGGCATTACTTTTATTCCTATTTGGAGGAAATCTAGCATGGTTGTTTGGGCTGGACTTTCTGTATAGATGCAGGGCCTGCTTTGCATATGGCTGTTCACAGTCTAATGTGGCATAGTGGGCAAAAACATAATGGTTCCCATGCAGCCTGAGCGATTGTCCATGGTTGAGATTAATTAAAGAATTCCTTCCATCACTTTGTTGTTTCTTGATGCAGATACCCGAAGTGCAATGGGTATACTCCAAAGTGCGTCCATTGCTCAATGTGCCTCAGGACTCAAACTGTACCACATGGATGAGGCCTAAGTAGGCTGAAACAGGTCTAGGGTTGATTGTGTTCTAGTCTGGAGGGGACATCGCCTGGCAGTAGAAGATGGGAGCCAGGAATTAGCTGATGTTTAAGGGCATGCTGTTACAGATTCTACAGACTTGTAAAGTAATACTCCTATCTCCACTGCCCATATGATTTGGTTGTGGTGAAGCTGGAGTTTGTGTATTCATGCTTTCTTAATGGGATGCTTCTGCTGAAACTATAGTAATATGTGAGATAAAGGACTTTAGATATTTTCTGGCACTTCCAGGTGCCGGTATTCTCTATGAAGCCTCAGGATCAGTTTTCCTTTATAACTGAGTTTTGTGCAGTACTTTAAAAAGGACAGAGTCTGATTCTGTTTTCTGAGTGTGTGTGGACATTAGGTGAGTATGCATTTTATAATGTGTTGTGAGTTTGTGCTGTTGGTCGGTAAGGCCAGAAGGCAAGACGCTGATGGTAGAAATACTGTTGGGTGCCTTAACAGCCAGTTTGAGAAGTTAGCTCCCCAAAATGCCTCTTAGCCCATTGCTTAGTTTGTGCTGCTGGTTGCCATAGACGCCCACTTGCACTCATTATTGGACACTGGTACTTATTTTTATCATCAGAATGACTCAGAGCAAGAGAGAGAAGGGCAGAAAGGTATTAAAAAAGAGCAAGAGAAATAAAAGAAATCATGACAAAGGGTGAAACAAAGTTTGAAAAATAATGTGCAAGAGTGAGATTGAGGGGAGTAGTGTCTGGTGATGGATAATATTGAGATGAGGTGCAATTGAGATTAGACAAACATGGCATTCTACAACCCAGACATTCGGCAGCCCTGGAAATAGGCTTCTGAGGACAAAATGTGGGGCCGGCACTTATCCTCTTAAAATGTAAGAACCTCTCTTAACACTGTGACAGGATCAAACAGCATATGGAAAACTAGAATAATTAATTAAACAACGTAATATGCTTATTGGCCAATATTCTTTACAAAACTTTTGATAATATCGATTGAGCAGTGAAGCACTTCTTATTTAGACTATCATTTTATAATAGAACTGGATTGCTGAAATACACATATGTACTCTGATGTTATCTGGTAAATTATGTTTAAAACCGTATTCAACCTCAATGTATGGTGAGATAATTAAAATTTCACCTACAAAGTTTTCTGAAGACATTTTTCACACTTCAAACGTTTCAAGTTTTGCCAACTTTACACAACTTTTCCCACACATTGAAACTCTCACAAAAAAAATGTGCAAAATAATTTTTCTGGAAAAATCCTTTGGCATAGAGTTGCCAAATTCCTTACGCCAGCCCATCTCTCACACGTGCATATACAATACATATGTCCTAGAAATAAATTTAAATGTAGGTTTAAAAAATACAGCTCCCCAAGAGCTCCCTGTTGCATAAACATTGCCGTGCAAAACGGCAGAGCAACAACATCAATATTTTCTTACCAACAAAGATGCACCTGTAATTCAAGGAAGCCATTCGTTTGAAATCGTCTTCTAGTTTGCAGATGGCGAAAGGGTTTAAGACTGGCATTGCAGGTCAATTCTCAGAATGAAAATCTGACTCAGCATTTTATTGTGAACGAGGAAAATGCAATGTTTTCATGCAAATCTCTTAAGTTTGCTCAAATTTTAAATGTAGACATATTGGGCCAGATGTATCAAGCTAAATTTCGTTTGCAAACGCTGAAATTCTGCGAATTTCAGCGTTCGCGATCACAATTTCTCTGTGTGCTATGTAGGTAGGCAAAAACTTACTCGCAAAATAAGGAATCACAAAAATTGCGATTTTCTATTTTGCGCATGCATTTAGAGAACCACAATTTGTGATTCCCTAAATGTTATGCTAGTAGGTTTCGCAAGTTGTGAAATCGCCTTAAGAATTCACAAATTACCACCAACTTCAAGTTGGTGGTAAGTTGCTATTTCCTGGAAAAAAGCACTTTTTTGCTTTTTTCAAAGTGCCATGTGGCACACATACATGCCCTTAGGGCTGTATGTGTGCCACATATGCACACATGCAAATTTCAGGGGTGCAATAGGGTGTCGTTTTGGAACCCTTGAAATTGTGTGTGTAATTTGCGAGTACCTTTTGGATACTCGCAATTTGGGCACGCAATTCCCATTCATTCCTATGGGCATCTTGGCTCATAGGAAGGAATGGGAAGGGATTCCTTAACTGCGACTCATTATTTGCGAGTCGCAATTAAGGAATGCGTAAGAATCGCAATTATTATTGCGATTCCTACATACATAGTCGTTTGCAAGTCCTTAATAGCGTTTCGCAAAAAATTACTGTTAAGGATTTGCAAATCTGTTTTGATACACCAGTGCTTAATTTGAGCCGGTGGTTTCCGGTGCTCGGCACTGGCACTTAATTGCCAGCACCACACTTCTTACAGCTGCCACATGATGGCTCTGTTTGTGTGATTTAAAAATAAACACAAAAACAGTTGTTTACTAATTCAATATATATTGTAAACAACTAATACCTACCTCCCAAGCCATTCTAATAACGTTGAAGGCCTTAAACAGTCTCAATTGTCACACTACTAGCAGTGAGATGGTTAGGAGTTGTGTTAGAACTGCCAATGGCAGCGCTGATAATGACAATATGTGGTGGTAGCTGCCAGGGCCTCCTGACAAGGGTCCTGGCACCTATTTATTTACAAATTAAGCATTGGCTTATACTACAAATACTCAGAAACAAATCAATGGGAGATTATGTTGCACCCTCTCCATTTTTAGATGAAACCTCTTCTCTTTGAGGGCGTGGTATTCACTTAAGTTGAGATGTGTAGCCCTGGTAGCTTTGTTGGTGATTTTAATTTATTTTGTTAGAGCTAGATTGTTGTGGCTTTCCTTTGCCTTCATTGGCCAAGAAGCATGGTTTGTTTTGTTCATTGTGGCCAATGCTACTTAATTGCTTAAGTGAGATGGAACCCATGGGCTGTATTACAAAAAAGCCTATGGGGTGCAACAGGCATGCACACCCACTTTTTACACCCCCACAAGGCCCTTTGTAAATGGCAGCAGCCCGGCCTCTTCTTTACTATGGATTGCGCTGACCCCAATTGCGCAGGAACAGTATTTCAAGGGGACGTGCCTATTTGTGCCCGGGCCGATTTAGAAATAGACAGTCTTAGTATGAAAGCAAACACTTTCATCAGCTGCCCAGGGCCAAATGGTATCTTTTCTAAAGCTAAAAGACAAAGGGAGCATCAGAAAGGGCCTGAAGGTCCTTATTTAAAACCAAAGGAGGAAGGAAGTCTGTTCTCACTTCTTCGGATGCAATAACTCACAACTAAATAGCTAGTTCAAGTTGGCATCAATCACACTTATCTGCTCCTGTATTGGCAGCACTGAGAATTGATCCTGCCAGGGAGCTGCTGAGTTAAGGCCCTGGCTGCTGCACACTGAGGCTCACCTACTGAGAGAGGAAAATGATAGATGACTTGGGGAACTAAAACAGCATTCCAAACCTGATCTAATTCAGGTTCGAGTCTGCGCAGAATGGACCCTGGGCGCAGAGGACATTTCCATTGAGATAAAACAAACACAATAACACAAACATATTTGAATGCAACACAGACAGTAGAAATTCAACAGAATCATACTATAAAATTAATTCAAGAATGTTTTATCCCCGAGTTTCGTTTCTTGTATTGCATGCTTCTCTGTGGCAAAACATACTAGGAAGCAAACTTCTTGGAAATACTTGGTTTCCATGGAAACCTGAGCTGACCTCAGCATTATTGTTCTCAAGAGGGAGCTGACTTTACTATATGTTCATTCACTGAATTAATGGAGTCCGGTTTTTTTTCTGGAGAGTCTTTGGGCAATGTTAATAGGCTGGTGTTGTTAAAAAGACTGTCATTCGGCCAAACTGTCCGCTCTTTTGTTGGCAGGGAGCAGACCCATTGAGTGAGAGATTATAAAATTGAGTTTAATTCCGCCTGTGCTTACGTTAGCTAATCACACGCATTTGTACGAAAATGTCTTCTAATGAACTGCGCACACCCACCACAAACTCATCCACCGTTGTAACAACCACTGTCTTAGTTGTTTCCAAACTGTTTACAAAGGTTCAGGCAACAACATACTTAAGAGTTGCAGAGTGCAACATAAAGGTGAATGACCAAAATATTGTTTCAGAACTAATATGGTGCAACAGTATTGTGTCAAAGATAGCAAAAATATTGAGGGATAGTATGCAGAAGGTAGTAAATTGTTAAAATATATAATACAGTTTGTTAAATATCATATATAATATAGTTTACCTAATATAGTAGTGTTAATATTGTTTTTTGATTAATTAAATATATATGTATTATTATGTAATTTCTAGGAATTCTTATTATTATAATAATTGTTTTTTAATAAAGTGTATTAGTTGTAATATGTTGTTGAAAATACATTTAATTAGTAATTTATAATTTATTAACAGGTTTTAGGGTTTATAGGGAAATAGGATGGGAAGTTATTTAAATTATAAATGATTGTTTTTTAGTTTAGTTTTTCATATTAATTAAATATGTAATTTTTAACTTGTTATGCTAGTTATGTTAATTGGTTAATTCTTATTTTATTATTAAATGTTTTTTCTGACGTCTAATGTGTAATTTACATTTTCCACAGTTTAATTACTAATATTTAATTTACTCATGGGTTATTGAGCTTGTAGGGAGTTAGCGGGTACATTTGTTGAAAATATTAATTATTGTTTTTTATTTGTAATATGTAATTTAAAGATTAGTTGATAATTAATTATGCAAATGAGTTAATTGAATATTTATTCTCACTTATTTGTTGTATTTTAGTGTTAGTTTGTTGATAAGTGTTTTAAGAATAGACTCTTTTAAATTAATTTTACAAAGTGTTTAACTTATATTTGATTTTTTTAATTAAAATTGTAATGCTATTCATATTTTATTTAAAATGTATGTTATTCTTGATTGTTTGGGAATTTACGGAGATAATTTTATTCTTTTAAAAAGTATTTATGTTGTCCTCAATTTGGTAAATTATATCTATATTATTATAGTTTAGTTTTTGCCAGTTCATTTAATGAATGAAGAAGTTCAGCAGAGCTAGAATACTTGGAAACAGAAGAATTCAGTAATAGAGACAGAGTTTGGGGTGAGAATCCACATATGCTCAGGAATAGACCCTAGGTATAGGAGATAACTTTGAATATAGATGGTTCTTCTGAAAAAATTGAATATAGCCCAGGAAAAGCTTCTCTGTTTTGCTGTCATAGAATTTCAACCTGTATTTGGCCAATCAGTGTTTGAAGATTTCCAATATGACCAGAAAGAAGCAGGCCTGGGCAAATTTTACTCATAAAAATATAGCTTCAGGCCTACCATTGTAGCCTGACTGTAACAGTGTAAACCGTGCATTGCGACCTGTTAAAATAAACTCTTTTCACAGGTACAAAACTCCCTTTTAAATATTAGTAAGTTACCCCTAGGTGAGACTTGTAGATCACAAGGTAACATGTATGGTATTAAAAAGTGGTACATGTAGAAAATATATATTACTATGTACCTACAGTGGCAAGGTCCTAAAACCTATTTACAATGTGTCAGGTCTGACTGACCTACGTAGAAAACCAGAGTACTAATTACAATACTAATACTGCATCTCAGAAATGGGACCAGCTACAAAAATAACTTAACACGTATTTTAACAGTTATTAATATTAATTTAAAATCCAATTCCATGGTGAAGTCGGATGTATAATGAATACTAAGGAAAAGTATCTTTTATAAACGTACCCTTTACCTGCCTGAACTGTCAAAAAGCATAAGTCTCTGCCAGCTCTCAGCCTGTGCTCAGCCTTGAACAGGTTTGAACAAGGTGTGAAATACCTCCAAGGGGCAAACAATAGGCTGTCCTGAATGGGCAGAAATTACTATTTTAAACTCCACAGGATATGCTGGGTGGGAATGTGGAAAAAAACCACAGGAGTATAACCTATAAACCAATTGAGATCTGGTTAATTATATAATAAAAGACAACAATATCTCAAAAAGTAACACTAGGGGAGTCAGATATACAGGTATGTAGAATACATTACGAGGAAGGAAAAACAGGAGACTCACGTAAGGTTTTTCAAAAGTGCACATGGCATCATATATTTAGAAAAAGGTAGGTACAGTTGTAACAGCACTGTAAGCAAATATGCATAGGCAGCCCAACTTGGACTTGGTGCCCAATTGAGCTCGTGACACAAATACGTGGCGACGCAAGTGACTAGGTGAGAACAGCGGAACGCGCATAGTGACAACAAGTGAAAAAATATATATACAAGTGACTTTGTGGTTCAGCACGGTTTGATTCACAAAGGTTTCATAGGAATGGATGGGAGCTAGTTAGGTGGAACCACAAGAAGTAGAGGCGCCGTCAATTGCGCTGCTGGGTCGACGACTTTTTGATCCTATAAATTAAGGATCGACAATCGTGTTAACAACCGTGGTGGTTAACGGGTGACAGACGCACCACTCCGCACCGCTTGCATTCATTCTTCGCATACGGCCAGCAGGATCCGATACCGTCGCCCAGACAGACGCGGACTCTGACCTACCGGCCGCCGGCCCCCGGGAAAACCGGCCCGCTCCCGTACGCCCAACCCGCTCTCCTCTCTACCCCTCCAGGGCCCCCTGCTCACAGGCTCATGCCCAGATCCACTGACGTAAGATCCACCTTGCCACGCCAAACAGTACATCACCTACATCGGCCTCTTTCGACCCCCCCAAACAGCACTTCCATACACAGCAGCCCCGTCCTGAAGATGATCCTGAATGTATCGGATCAAAACGTCGACGACCCCGCAGCGCAACTGACGGAGCCTCTGCTTCGTGTGGTTCCACCTGAATTGCTCCCATCCACTCCTATGCAACCTTTGTGAATCAAACCGTGCTGAAAAACACAGTCACTTGTATATATATTTTTTCACTTGTTGTCACTACGCACCGTTCCGCGCCGTTCCGCTGTACTCACCTTGTCACTTGCGTCGCCACGTATTTGTGTCACGAGCATAATTGTGCACCAAGTCCAAGTTGGGCTGCCTATGCATTTTTGCTTACAGTGCTGTTACAACTGTACCTACCTTTTTCTAAATATATGATGCCATGTGCACTTTTGAAAAACTTTACGGGAATCACCCGTTTTTTTTCCTTCCTCATAATGTATTCTACATACCTGTATATCTGACTCCCCTAGTGTTACCTTTTTAGATATTGTTGTCTTTTATTGGGTGGGGATGTGGGCATCCTTTTGATACTACAGACAGTGTAAAATCCTGCTTTACAGGTCATTTGGGCCACATATTAGACTCAGGTCATATTTGAAAAAGAGAGAAGAGGATCTAAAGACAATTATTGTGCATCCATTGTCTGGTTGCTGGAGAACTCGGCTTTTGTCTTACCGGAATTCTGTCTCTGAGTTTGTTGTGGGTACAGTGGCTGCCTTCACCTGGATTTTAGATTTAGATATGGTAGGGCAGTAGGATTACCATAGTACACTCCCCACAACCACCCCTCTGATCCCAAGTTTAGTGTGGCCATAGACTTTCACCATTTTGAAAGTGCCCTGACATGTCGCTATTTGGGCCTATTTGCAGAAAGGCACACAGGGACTGATGCAAAAGTGGCAAGGGTTACCCCAGGGAACTTTTTAACCCATTGGTTAGGATGTAGCAGGGAGTCATTCCCACCCACCAATTATTGCCTGGCATTAAATGGCACCTGCAGGCACCCACTTCAGAACACTTTCTGGACCTGTGGAAGATCAGAAGGGAGCTGGACTCCATTCTACGACTGGAGGAGCCCCAAAGGACTGGACCTGCTCTATTATACCCAGGATAAAGAAGTGGACTCCTAGAGTCACTTGAATGACCTCTGGTGTGGCTAGAGGGAGACAATACCTGCAAGAGGCCTTTTCCTGGAAGTACCCAGCTAACCATTGGCATTTGGACCTAGACTGGACTCTGTTGTTGGCCTCTGTCTGACACCCTTTGAGTATCTAAGTGCCTACCGAGCGGTCATGACTAGCTTTAGAAGTGTACTGTGGTTGATTGTACTTGACAAGAGATGTTTGGCAATTAAAAAACTATGTTAGCAGGAAAAATCTTTGACCAGGACAAACCCGGTTGGTCTATCCGGTCTGTGCTTCATATTACACCTAGGTCCCGGTCTAATATTGGCTCTATGTGCTTCATGGCTCTATTTTCACTTTCATCTTAAAAAACATATGTCCCTAGTTCCCCTTGTTTGATTTTTTATATGTTGGTGTCATTGTGGTTATTACATTTTACTCTGCTCGTATAATTTGGTTGAGGACTTTTAGGTCTCGCGACCTATCGATGCGCGCAAGCGCATCGAGCGTAGCGAGAATTCATGTGGCGAAAACATCTTCAAACCAAAGGGCTTTCAGCCCCGCGGTTTTCATGCAGTGCCCGTGTACATGCACGCGCATCGCATGCAAGCCCAGCCCAGTCCTCTCCTCATTCACGCCCACCCACCAGGCTCTCCCGCCCCCATCAGGCTTCTCTCCCAATCCGCCTGCCTCCCCTCGCGCATTCACGCCTCCCACCAGGCTTTTCCGCCCCCATCAGGCTTCTCTCCCAATCCGCCTGCCTCCCCTCGCGCATTCACGCCTCCCACCAGGCTTTCCCGCCCCCATCAGGCTTCTCTCCCAATCCGCCTGCCTCCCCTCGCGCATTCACGCCTCCCACCAGGCTTTCCCGCCCCCATCCGGCTTCCCTCGTAATATGCCTGCCTCCCTTCGATCGCATTCCCGCCCCAGGCTCTCCCGAAACTTTACTTTTTTCACTGCTGGCCGGCCCATCTACTTTTGCACGGCTTTCGTTTTCCGCTTGTTAGGGTTTGCTGCAAAGCATGGCTTTACATCGCTCTCCATCAGAGCCTCCTCTCCGCCCCCTTCCCTGCTGCTGCTCGCATCGCACTCCCTCCTCCCCCCTCCCTGACAAATTTCAAATGGTATCGCCAATTCCCTAGCTCTATTCAGGCTTTGCAACACCTCCCACCCGTAAGAGAACAGAGAAGTACAAGACCATACCATATGTATAAATCCGCTTTCGGGGCCTGCAGCGTGTGCAGCTGGCTGGTCAAGGAGCATAACTAACATTCAAAGCATGTGGAGTAAGATAGGTTTGGTGCATGAAATTATATTGCAACAATTTGAAACGGGCATTGGAGCTGACTGTCCGTACTCCCTCATGCACCCTTATCCATTCCCCAGCTGTTAGAGAGCCCCCCATGATTTCCTACCATTTGGCCTGCACGTGGAGTGTTGTCGACAATGAATCATCACGGAGCGCCCTATCATTGCGGGAGATCAGTCTACAGCCATGAGCCATATCTAGTCGTGTTGCCAGGGTGTTGGAGTGGGGTGGCGCGTCGGCTACAGCTCACGAGTTGCGGTTGATATTTTGACATATTGGAGTTATCTCCCCGTACCCAATTGAAAGGATTCTATGGCCTCATCTCTTGTAATAAACTTGCCCTCCAGGATAAAGGCCCCCCATAGTATGAACCCCCCGTCCTTCGAAACGGGCATTGGAGCTGACTGTCCGTACTCCCTCATGCACCCTTATCCATTCCCCAGCTGTTAGAGAGCCCCCCATGATTTCCTACCATTTGGCCTGCACGTGGAGTGTTGTCGACAATGAATCATCACGGAGCGCCCTCGCCCCAGGCTCTCCCGAAACTTTACTTTTTTCACTGCTGGCCGGCCCATCTACTTTTGCACGGCTTTCGTTTTCCGCTTGTTAGGGTTTGCTGCAAAGCATGGCTTTACCTCGCTCTCCATCAGAGCCTCCTCTCCGCCCCCTTCCCTGCTGCTGCTCGCATCGCACTCCCTCCCCCCCCCTCCCTGACAAATTTCAAATGGTATCGCCAATTCCCTAGCTCTATTCAGGCTTTGCAATACCTCCCACCCGTAAGAGAACAGAGAAGTACAAGACCATACCATATGTATAAATCCGCTTTCGGGGCCTGCAGCGTGTGCAGCTGGCTGGTCAAGGAGCATAACTAACATTCAAAGCATGTGGAGTAAGATAGGTTTGGTGCATGAAATTATATTGCAACAATTTGAAACGGGCATTGGAGCTGACTGTCCGTACTCCCTCATGCACCCTTATCCATTCCCCAGCTGTTAGAGAGCCCCCCATGATATCCTACCATTTGGCCTGCACGTGGAGTGTTGTCGACAATGAATCATCACGGAGCACCCTATCATTGCGGGAGATCAGTCTACAGCCATGAGCCATATCTAGTCGTGTTGCCAGGGTGTTGGAGTGGGGTGGCGCGTCGGCTACAGCTCACGAGTTGTGGTTGATATTTTGACATATTGGAGTTATTTCCCCGTACCCAATTGAAAGGATTCTATGGACTCATCTCTTGTAATAAACTTGCCCTCCAGGATAAAGGCCCCCCATAGTATGAACCCCCCGTCCTTCGAAACGGGCATTGGAGCTGACTGTCCGTACTCCCTCGTGCACCCTTATCCATTCCCCAGCTGTTAGAGAGCCCCCCATGATTTCCTACCATTTGGCCTGCACGTGGAGTGTTGTCGACAATGAATCATCACGGAGCGCCCTCGCCCCAGGCTCTCCCGAAACTTTACTTTTTTCACTGCTGGCCGGCCCATCTACTTTTGCACGGCTTTCGTTTTCCGCTTGTTAGGGTTTGCTGCAAAGCATGGCTTTACCTCGCTCTCCATCAGAGCCTCCTCTCCGCCCCCTTCCCTGCTGCTGCTCGCATCGCACTCCCTCCTCCCCCCTCCCTGACAAATTTCAAATGGTATCGCCAATTCCCTAGCTCTATTCAGGCTTTGCAATACCTCCCACCCGTAAGAGAACAGAGAAGTACAAGACCATACCATATGTATAAATCCGCTTTCGGGGCCTGCAGCGTGTGCAGCTGGCTGGTCAAGGAGCATAACTAACATTCAAAGCATGTGGAGTAAGATAGGTTTGGTGCATGAAATTATATTGCAACAATTTGAAACGGGCATTGGAGCTGACTGTCCGTACTCCCTCATGCACCCTTATCCATTCCCCAGCTGTTAGAGAGCCCCCCCATGATTTCCTACCATTTGGCCTGCACGTGGAGTGTTGTCGACAATGAATCATCACGGAGCGCCCTATCATTGCGGGAGATCAGTCTACAGCCATGAGCCATATCTAGTCGTGTTGCCAGGGTGTTGGAGTGGGGTGGCGCGTCGGCTACAGCTCACGAGTTGTGGTTGATATTTTGACATATTGGAGTTATTTCCCCGTACCCAATTGAAAGGATTCTATGGCCTCATCTCTTGTAATAAACTTGCCCTCCAGGATAAAGGCCCCCCATAGTATGAACCCCCCGTCCTTCCAACTCTGCACCAACATGGAATTGGTAATTCATAAGAAGGGTTGCACCAACCTTCAATGGCATGTCAGGGGCGCAAGGCGCATGTTGAAACACTCTTCGGACCACTCCCTCACGAACACATGGCCACCAGTTGAACAGTAATGGAGAGGGTGGAGGTTTTTTTTTTCTTGTTTCCTTTGGACGCGCAGCCAATTCACTTTCATGCAAGCCCAGCCCAGTCCTCCCCTCATTCACGCCCACCCACCAGGCTCTCCCGCCCCCATCAGGCTTCCCTCCCAATCCGCCTGCCTCCCCTCGCGCATTCACGCCTCCCACCAGGCTTTCCCGCCCCCATCCGGCTTCCCTCGTAATCTGCCTGCCTCCCCTCGCTCGCATTCCCGCCCCAGGCTCTCCCGAAACTTTACTTTTTTCACTGCTGGCCGGCCCATCTACTTTTGCACGGCTTTCGTTTTCGTTATTTGACTTCAACCCGTGGCATTGAACCCGTGGCACTCAACCTCACCAACTGATCTTTTTAAAGAAGAAATTAGAATGAATGTGTGCCACAGCCTGTTGTGTTCCTGTATTTAAAAGTAACTTTGCATGGGACACATTTTCGGGAGGGTAATTGGCCTGGCTTGCATACAATTATATAAAACTCGTTTTGCATTTTTGATTCAGAATTTTTCATAGGCATTCTTATTCAGAAATAAAACAAGCACTGGCGTTGCCAATAGGTTTCGCACTTGGAAAGTTGGAGCTATTGGTTTTGTAAATGACATTTTATATTTATATATTGTTATTGACAATGCCAATAACGATATATAAATATAAAATGTCATTTACAAAACCAATAGCTCCAACTTTCCTACTGCGAGACCTATTGGCAACGCCAGTGCTTGTTATTGTTTTGCACTTCGACTTTCTTACTGTTTTGGTAATTGAGTTAAGCCGGTCTGCTACTAGGCTAGCATGCTCAGGTTAATGTACTGACTTTAAGGGTACACCCTGAGAAGGGACGTGATTATTCCTTGAGGTGGAAAGTCATTCACCCCCAAAAATAATCGAATAACTTACAATGTTTTCATTCAGTGTTTGATATGTGTGTTTTTGTGGGTTAGGCATTTCTGTGATCTGATCCGCTTTATTTGTATTTTTGCTTATGCATCTACGTGTTCGTATTTTAGTCAGCTAGCCAGATATGGTGTGTGTGTGCATGTGTGTGGGTGTGTTTGTTCCAATGTATGAGATGTGTATTTGTTGTTTTGATAGTTTGATGGACTTTGTATATCTTTGTGCATCTGTCTTTATGTGTGTGTGTTGTATAGCTAGAAGGTGTGTGTGAGTTGTTTCTATAGACTTTAGGGAGCAGATTTACAAGCGCCTTGTGACACTGTTACAACGCCGTTGTGTCACTTTTGTGAAGCAGTGGCGGCATAAACAATGGGGCCAATTTACAACGTGACGCATCTAGGGAGATGTGTCACGTTGTAAAGCCCTGCATCACATTAAACCTGCTTCAGGTATAATATATGCAGGGTGGGCGTTACAACGCAGGAAAGCCTCCTGAAGGTGACCCAGTGAAAACTACAATATTTCACTGCGCCACTTCTAGGACGCCACTGTGTCAAAACCTTACACCTGCTTTAAGCTGGCATAAGGAGCGACGCAGTACAATAAGTATAGGCCTCAACATGCATTGCTGGAGTTGTGTTGTACTTGCAACACGACTCCAGCAATGCATGACTTTTGGGCCAACAGATGCATCAGAATTTCCGACGCATTTGTCAATCCTTGAGCCTTGGTGGGCCGTATTGTAAATATGGCGCATCCATGGCAAGAGTTACACAGGCTGGTGCAGGGAAACTGACGCATCTGTACAGATGCGCCAATTTCTTGTAAATCTGTCCAAAGTGTTTGGCTTCCGCATGTATGTGCTTGATGTATGTATGTAACATGCTTGTCTGATTGACTTTGCCTCTGTGTTTATTTCCATCTGTATACTTTTGCAATTTGTGAGTGAGGCATATGTAGTATGATGGTCACTGTGGGTGCAGTATGATGGTCACTGTGTGTGTGTGTGTGTATGTGTGTGTCTGTTTGTGTCTGTATCTGTGTCTGTGTGTGTAAGAGAGCGAGAGACAGAAAGAGTGAATGTGGAGTTTGTCTGCCGGAGCACACGGCACGTCTGGATGGTGATGGACTGCTCAGGCCTCAGGCTGTGTGGCCTACCAAGTAATTGCTCCAGTGAAGACAGTAAGCAGTTGCCTGCTCCTCCCTAACTACCATCCTGGCTACTTATTTGAAGTCTGGGCCCCGGCTCCTGGAGGTCATCACTCATCAGCCTGACGAACCCACAGGGCCGTGCCCAGGAGACCTCCACATCCTCCGCGAGCAGGGCCGGCCTCTGATAGCCGGCCGGCCCAGCAGAATCCCGCGCCTCCGGCGCCCGGTGCGGCCACACAGCCCAAATAAGCGTTTTACAAATTATCATAATTAACAATCAATCATCTTATTTGGTGCAACGCCTCTCCAGAGCATCAGGCGCCGGCTGCGACCTCTGATATTCATATGTTAAAAAGAATAAATATGTAGAGATGCGTGACGGGTGACACTGGCAACATATATACACCATACCTCTGCCACATAACACTATATAGATATATATTTGAGGTGATATAATGTCCCACCGTCCCTGGTGAGGGCAGAAGGTGGGAGATGTAATAGCGATGTGATTTAAATCAAAGTAAATAAATCCAAGAGACAATATTTTCAAATGAACGAAAGTAATTTTTATAAGTATATTCAGAGAGAATGTGTTGACATTCTGCTTGTCTGCACCAGAAAACGAATTTCCAAATGTATTGGTATCTTTATTGGCTGAGTGAAATGAATAGGACAAAATGGCACCATGCATACATTTTTGACGTGTTCGAGACACATTCAAGCATATATTGCTAAAACCAAGTGTGTGCATTTTTATATGTAGTTATTCTGAGCTTTTATTCACAAATGCTCCAGAGCATTGATTTCAAATGGCCCAACTAAATGTATCAATCCGAACAGTTTTTCATAGATATAGATTTGAAAGAAAATATGTATGTTATATTCAATATCAGTTAATTTCTACCTGTTCTGTCAACAGCAGAGACATCGGATAAATGTTTATTAATCGTCGATATAGCGGTTTTCAGTACAAAGCGCTATTTTTTCCTCTTGATTTTCAGCCAGGTTGGACGCAGCCATGAAAAGCGTTTTGTTTTCTCCCCTTGTGTCTTAGAAAAAGAATCTAAGCTGGACAGAAGAAAAGGTTTCTCTTTCTAACACAACAAATCCAATTTGGCCGCCAGCCGATGGTATCTGTCGCCGCCGTATCTTTTCCTTCTGTGGAAGGATGGCTGCCGGATCTCGGGGAAGGCCTAGACGGCGTTGGGAGCTTTTAGCCCTCCGCCCGGCCTATTGGATTTTGATAAGCAGGGTATTGCAGTTTAATAATGTCCTCTATCCATTCTCAGCCGGTCCTTAACATGCCTCTTTATTTGTCCCCAAAGCCTCTTCAGCGAGGACTTTTTATTACGTCTCTCTCAGCCAGCTCTCCGGGGAGCCAGCCGGGACAAGAGTGATAGATAGATAACGCGATAGATTATGTCCCGCAGATGTTTTCTCTCCGCTGGCCCCCGGCTATTCCCTCTAAGTAAACAGAGACTAAATGGAGAGCCCGCGCCCCCCGGGAGCGCCTGTCACCGCGGCGCGGAAAAATAGTACATCCTGAGGAGGTTAGGAGGAGACCGGGGCTCGGCGCGTGAGCCCGAACATTCTGACGTGGTGACTTTTAAGAAGACACTGAGGAAGGACATGTCCGCCTTTTCTTTCTCCCAGCAGAAGGCCTCATGTGGTGGCAATCAGTGCTTCCTGCGCCCAGCAGGCAGGGTGACATCCCACCTTTCAACCTTTCCCTTCCTGTAGCAAAATGATCCATGTTTAGGCGCCAGTAAAAATGCTAATAATAAAAAAATAAAGATGATTCCAGATTCTAAAAAAATCTTAGAATTTGCTCTAGCACACTTACGCTTCGTTTTGAGTATATTTCAACTTTTTGCTAGCATTTTTCTAAGAATGTTTGAAGGTGTCACCTTCCCTGTCCTATTTTGAGAAATGATTTAATCTCACCCATGTTAGGAGTAAACCCATATAACAGTAACAAGCGCTCACACTGGTATAATGTGAAATACAATCAAATGCAAGTGATTTGGACTTCTCTAACAATAGGTTCAATCAAGGAAAGACACATTTTTAATGACATACCAAAAATGCATTTTGATCAATGTATTTTATCAATCTGAATCAATGTGGACAATAACACTCACTTGCTGCTCTCATTAGTCCATCAACTCTTTCAAATATACACACGTTTCATTTCACTTTGCTTCACTGTATGCTCACTTGAGTCTAAGCACCTTATCTACATTTATATTTTGTATTGTTATCTATCTACACTAACATATTATTATATTAGAATGCATTGGTTTGGCATAAGGCATTAGAACCTTTTTTTTAGGTCAAAGCCTACGAGACAGCGCAAGCAGTGGCTGTTGCAAGACATATTGTGGCTTATTGGGAACATTCAGAGGTTTGTTGCTGGCCACATTGCTTAAGATTGTTGCAGTTCCCAGTCCCTCTCATTTGCCTGCTTCTTATTTGTGTACCAGCTTGTCAATTTTGTGATTGCCTCTGTCATAGAGCATTGACTTTTTACATCTCTTTTGATTGATAGCCTTCACTGCTCCCACTGCTTGCCTTTCATGAATTTCCTTTTTTTTCTTTTGTATTAAGCACACCATGAGAGTGCATGTGTTTTTGAGCTGTCTCCCACTGCAATCTGTGTTGCTTTGTCTCAGGTCTGCTTCTTCATGCCGCCTCCATGTTGCACCCGCCTATTGCTACACCCCATTTTTCCCCCACCTGTGCCCTTTGTGGTGCTTCACCCAACCTGTACCCGCCTTCTGTCTTGTCTGTTGATGCTTCCCCCATCTGCATCTTCCCTGTTTGCTACCCAATAACCACGTGTTTCTTCCACCCCTCTTGCCCTTTGCGTGTTGCTTCCACAGCTTTTGTCCTCCCGTGTTGCTCTCGCATGTCCCACTGCCCTCCTCCATTTTGCTTCCGTGGCCAGTGTTGCTTACGCAACCCCACCCACTTTAAAAATTCCCCATTTTTTCTTGTTCCATTTACAAATTAGTTAATCTTTAAATTTGGATGGGTATCTAAAGACAATGTCAAAACAGAAATTCCCTTTGGACAGATTGATCACACGAAATTATAACACAACATACAGACACAATACAGGCAAATTTAGAGCAATACACTAGTTGAGGATTGGGGGAGAGAATCAACTTTAGAACCTAAGGATTATTCTGACTGATGCTGAATAACACCCTTTCGTAGTATCTCCCTTGGTATAGTTTTAGTTAACTTGTGATGAATTTTAGTACATTTGTGTTCTTGATATATTGTCTGTTTTCCCTTGATTGATATCTTTTTATTTGATTTTAACCTTTTTTATATTTAATAAAACTTTACATTTGGAATTTATTTGTTGTTTTGGAAATTGGTTCACTAGTGTATTGCTCTAAATTTGCCTGTATTGTGTCTGTATGTTGTGTTATAATTTCGTGTGATCAATCTGTCCAAAGGGAATTTCTGTTTTGACATTGTCAATAGTTGGTACCCCATCCCTTTGGAATAGGGTCCCTCTCTCTTTTATTAGAGAGTGGGTATCTAAAGAGGCAAAGGAAAGTGTTCACAACATTTTGTAGATGTGCGCATACATCCTGTGCATGCCCACAAAATGACACGTGTCACTGCGTCAATTAATTTTTCTTTAGCTATGCTGCACATCATAGCTGCACATATAGCGCTGAGACACAATTTTTGGTATTTGCGCGATTTATAAATATCATTATCATTATCATTCTCATCATCAGAGATGCTGTGCAGGGTGGTTAACAAGCAATTGACAAAGCTGATAGGTCTCAAAGGCAAGGCCTGTTGACTTTAAAACTACACGTTTCTACATTGACTTTACTTAGAGATACGCCAACAATCACTTACATTTGATTTTTTTTCGAATGGTTCCACTTTGAACCTTTGCTGTTGTCTTATTTATAATGCCACTGGCTTCAGTTTGGTGTAACAGGCAGCTCCTGTTTTTGTTATCCAGGAGTAAATCAAATTTTAGGGTGGACAAAGTCAAGTAAAAGTTTTGTTAACACCCATAACTTGCAAGTTTGTGGGTGACTGCCACAATTTGCAGGTGTTGCTATTCTGTAATTTATAAAATTCTCTCCTGTAAACAGATTTGTTTGCCCCTTAAAATCTCGCCATGTTGGCAAAATGTTCTATTTGAAGACATCAATTATGAGTGCAAACTCACATTTTGTTAATCACGAAAGTGGATGTGCATTGGTAATGAAAGATTTTGTGCACTTGAGAGTAAAAACCTAAGAAAATGAAGGCCAGTGTACTCCTTATTGAGGAATGCTATCTAAAGTGCTGCGCAAGGAATTATTTAACGATTATAAAATTCAAATTGGCCTCATTTAAATGACCTCAGAAGACTGAGCAGCCGATCCCTCCCTTCAAGATGCAAAACCTGTGAGGTGCAGACCCCTGACTGCCAACCAGACACACCACACCTGGGACAGACAGAAGGGTTACACGCAGTAGATCCCCTGCAGCAGAATGTCCCACCTTTCTGAATCTGAAACTGCAGATTTTTTTTTTAACTCTTTTTTTATTGGTACGTATACAGTGAGTTGTGTATACAAGGAGCAATTGTTTTATAGCATCATTCATTTTGATTATACATTTACTAAGTTCTGCTATACAATGTTATTACTTACAGCAATCTTGAATAATAACGACCATTTTACTCCACAGTGACTTCCTTATAAACCTCTGTATGTCTGCCAGGCCCCCCATATTTTTTCCCATTTTTTAGGGCACCCTCTACTCTTGTATGTTGTGCGTTCTGCTTGCTAGCACCAGTCTAAATCATTTTCCCATTCTTCTACTGTCGAAATGGCAGCCACACCCCCCCCCCTTTCATTTCAACGTTCCGTTTTGCAACTACTGCTGCTAGTGGCAGCCACCGTCTTACATGTCTATGCCAGTCTTTCTCTCCTGTGGTCAGCAACAGGAACCATTTGGGCGCACCGGTCTTCAAAGCCTATCATTGCAGCCCTAACTGTTGTAATGTGATCTATGTGATCAAGTGTCATTCAACCTGTTAACCATTGGCTCTGGGTGAGCATTATTTCAAATATTGCTTATATATAAATATCTCACTCTCTCTCTCTCTCTCTCTCTCTCTCTCTCTCTCTCTCTCTCTCTCTCTCTCTCTTATATATATATATATATATATATATATATATATATATATATCTATACTACTATTATAAAGAGAGAACTTGCACCTTTTGGCCAGGTAAACTCGGGAACCACAGCGCCAATCTACACACACGATACATCTATGAAAATGTCAGGGTGTGTAGATGGACATAGGCTATATAAATAAAAAAAAAAGTAAATTAAAAAAATTAAGTTTGTAAACAAAGTAGTCCCTTGAAAGTAGCGCCGGCCGGGACCTAGCGCTGGCCGCGATGCGACGTGCGTGATGACCGCGACGCGACGTGCGTGATGACGACGAAGGAGGAGCGGCGGTGCAGTGACGAGCGGCTGTGCAGTGAGGAGCGGCGGCACAGGTACGGAAAGGGAAAGTTCAGTGCGAGACTGTGTGATGCAGGGGGAGGCAAGAGGGAGGCAGCAGTAAAGGAAAATGTCGGAGCGCGAGTGAGTCGGGGCGGGAGGGGGGCGCAAGTGAATCCGGGAGGGGGCGGGAGTGAGTCGGGGCGGGAGGGGGTCGGGACGGGAGCGGTTGTACTGCCCCCAGCCCCTTTCTGCCCCAGGCAACGCTGGGGCGGGCTGCTAGTATATATATATCTATATATATGCAATTCTCATGAAAATTATGCAAAATAATTTTCACCAATGATCTATGTAAAACTAGGCACGAGGGCATACCTTGTGCACAAACATTATGTGACATACCGTCACAATACTCGTTTGAGCAGAAAAATGCATGGTTGTGTGGTACACCTCAGTTTTACAATACCCGAACATATTTTCTTTTCAAACTCATGTTAGGCAAACATTGCATAAAAAAGCATGACCGAAACAAACCAACAATTATGCGAAGTACATGCAGGGCCGGACTGGCCATAGCGGGCACCAGGCGTTTCCCCGGTAGGCCGCTAGGGTGGGGGCCGGTTTTGGGCCCCTGGGGGGCCGTTTTTGTTACCGGGGGTCGGCAATATCAGCCCCCGGTAACAAAATCGGCCGTAAGCGGCCCTCGCAAACTGCTCAGCTGCCCTCCCACTCAGGGTGGGGGTGGAGTGCAGCTGAGCAGTTTGCCAGGGCCGATTTTTGATCCCAGTCCGGCCCTGAGTACATGAAATCCAACAATAGGAAAGTCTGAAAGATTTCGCTTGCATAGAAAAAGAAATCCATGTAGACCCTCCTTGAGCCCTGTGCATTAAAAAATATACAATTTCATAGCTCTTGTGTAGAGCCCAGCCTCCACTGTTTAAACAGCTTTGGATGGAAATCAGCTGGCAACACTCACAGACAACACCTGACACGCAGTAAAAGACAAAAACCACTAGGGGGCAGCACCATGGATGGGATGAATGGGTCATAATCATGTCGGTTCTCTAAGTGAAGAGCAGGTCTTCCAGTCTAACCCTCTTAATGCTGCCTGATTGGCAGAACTCATATCCTTTGCCTGTCACTGGCAGTCGAAAGCGACACCCATGTTAAAACAGTGTCAGTGTCTGAAGGGATGCCTATTATTTTAGTTGCATCGAATAGCAAGCATGAGTTACTGGAATTTAGAAAATGCCAGACCAATACCAGTACTACTCTTAGTCAAAACCCATGAGGATTCTTGCCTGGTTGAAGCTCAGGTTACCACCAGTTAGTGAAAGACAGTATTCTGTTTATAGAAGATGGTGAGGTACAGATATCACTGTGAAATCAGATCTCAGACGTTTGACCCTAGTCACCCTGTTAAGAGCCACTTGATAACAAGGCAAGAACATCTGCTGCACCCCCTGCCTGCACGTCACAAGCTGTGCTTCATTTAGAATGTTTAAGGTATGAGCTAGATGTGATTTTTTGTGTGCAGTTTTTAGCGCAAACCTGACCTGAAGGTATTGGAGCACTTTACATGAGCACCAGTTATATTACACAAGGACACTTTAATTTTTGGTAGGCATGAGGAGATTAAGTGATTTGCAAAGAATCACAGGATGTTGAGCCGACACAGAGACTTGAACCTGGTTTCCCAGCTCCAAAGTCGGCAGCTCTGGCTGTTACGCCGCATCCTCTCCTAAGTACAGAATCAGAACAAACGCACCAATTCCAAAAGAAATGTGAGGCTTACAGCAAGTAGATGATGCATTGGTAGGTCTTTGGAGCGATAGCAGCCCTAGCGACTGATCAGTCATTGCAGAGCAATGATGCAAACGTTGCTGTTGCTAAGGGGTGGTTCGACTTTTGCACCGCGGTAAGTATCACTTAAATTCTTGAGCAGATTGGAAAATAATGATGGAACCTACAAGCTACGTTTGGCATAGACCTCACCCACTACACCCTGGGAAATAAGACTTCATAGTGATCTAAAGCCAGAGATTGTAGGGCTGTATGTTCGAAGCATTTTACCGTGCCATTTGCGACCAGTAAAATTCATTTTGCCTTTGACAGAAGGCAAAATGCGACTCTGCAACTTGTTACTAATCACATTTTGCTTTTGTGATTCAGTATTAGTAAGGAAAGTGTTTAGGGCATCCCTTCCTAATACCGAATAGCACTAGTATGTATGAATGTTTTGTAACTCAGAATGCGGTCACAAAACATTCGCAGGTATCACCAACTTCAAGTTGGTGGTAACCTATTGGCAAACTGGAAGGGGTTCCCAACTGAATGTGGGCACCCCCAGTGGTCCCAGGGACCATTGCCTACTCTTAAAAAATGAAAAGATAGCTTTTCCTTTTTACTTTTGAAATACATCCCGTTTTGGTTTAAGGGAAATGGGCTGCATTACAACAACAAAAAATTGCTTTATTTAAAAAGCAATCACAGACATGGAGGCCTGCTGACCCCAGCCGGCCACCATCCCTGTGATTGTAGCCATTCACAATGGGTGGTAAATTGCGACCTGTCTCATGAATATTGACGAGGCAGGTCCATTTGTGACCCACTGCGAATAGCTAACAGTGTAAAAAACTCTGTTATACGTCGCAGTTTGTGATTTCCTAATAGCAAATCACTAAAATTCACTATTAGGAAATTGCAAAAACGCAATTTCTTATATATCTGCCCGTATAGTTCATTATCCAAGATACAACAAGGGGAAGTAAACGTATTAAAGAGAATACATTGTTCTACGTTCTGTAATGTTACCAGGTTTTTGTAAAGTGTGCATCCACCGAAAGGTCTCCTGGTGCTGGAGCTGCAGAAGCAAAGCTCCAATTATACGTTCTGACAGCTTAATCTAAAGCCAACCTGAAAAGCCAGGTCTTCAGGAGTTTCCTAAATATGAGATAAAAGGAGGCAAAACCAATGTCAGGTGGAAGGGTGTTCCAGATACGGGGGCAAGTGTAGAAAAGGTGGAAGCGCCCAGTGTCTTTTTATTAAATATATATCATAAATCATAAATAAACACTGATTGATGAGGATAGTCCAGTTGCAATGGCCATTTGTAAGGAAATTCAAGGAAAAAACGACTTTATAAACTAAAGAATGTATTGCCTCAGCACAGGGTTAGTTTGCCTGTTACGTTTATGTTTTCTGGCTCTAATCTATAACAGAGTTTTTGGAGCCATATGTATTTTTTTTATCTTGCAGCTGTCAGTTTCTGCTTTTCTTTCATTCTGTTACTCAGACTCAAAGTCTGAGGGTGAAAAATAGCTCCCTAATCCCCGAATATGAATCCTGGGGCCTCATTTATGAGGCTATGCGTCACTTTTACGCCGCTGAAGCGTCACTTTTTGTGACGCACCAGTGGCGTAAAAAATGCGCCTTGTTGCGGCCATATTTACAAAGTGACGCATCTAGGTAGATGCGTCACTTTGTAAACCCCTGCGCCACATTATACCTGCGCTAGGTATAATGTATGCAAGGGGGGCGTTTTGACGCAAAAAAGAGTCATAGAATTGACGCAGTGAAATCTATAAGAATTCACTGCGCCATTTTTTGTCTGCTAATGCGTCAAAATCTTACGCCTGCCTCAAGACTGACACAGGCACTAACAACATGGGACTTGCCTATGTGAAAGTACACATTGCTGGAGTTGCGTCACTTTTGTTACACACTCCAGCAATGCGTCACTTTTGCGCCTACAGATACACTGACGTATCTGTAACTCCTTGCGACATGATGCGTCATACTGTAAATATGATGCATCGTTAGTGTCGCAGGGAGAGCGCAGTGAAAAGTGACGCATCGCTGTTTTCACTCAGTGATGCGTCACTTTTCATAAATGAGGCCCCTGGAGCAAATCACCAGCACAAATGAAGCACTGGCTCTATATATGTGTTTGAAACTTTGATTCGTCTTCTGATCTGCACCCTGGGGCGGACTCCACAATCCAAGGTAGGATTGTGGGAACTGTGGCCTCGGGTCTGTAGTGAGTACTTGGGGTTTTGCCCGTGGCCAGTGTCACTTCACCCTGTTAAAACACACCACAGCTCTCTGTTCTGGGAAGGTCTTCATTATATTTTTGATTGACAGTGCAAGGTAAGAAAGCAGCGCATGTTATGAAGTCTGGCTGCCAGTGGCGTAGCTAGGGGCGTGGCTACCACCATTCCACTGCTACAGAGAACAAGTCACCCGTCGGCCGCAAAACCCTCCTCCCCCTGGAACAAGTCATTTGTCAGCCTCCATTTACCATCCAACCTCACCCGCCTGCTCGTACCTGCACCGGGTGGTAAGCTCAGGGTCCGCCCCGGGTGGCAGTTGGTCTAGCTATGCCACTGCTGACTTTTGTTTTTTTTTGTACTTGTATAGCGCACAGCTACCCGCAGTGGGTATCCCGGCTCTTGTACGAATACCACAAGGGAACCCTTCCTGGCTTTCCCTGTGAAGTGTCCACTCCTGGGCACCCCCATGGTGCAGACCAGGCATCCCTCGCGTTGTGGGGGCCGTTGTGGAGACTAAGCAAGCTATTGCCTAGAGTTGCAGCGTGGGACCCATGATCAGAATAGGCACTGAGGCGAGAATATCCGGTCAGGGGAATTAATGAGCCCGAGAACCACCAGGGCAGGAATCGAACCCTGGTCCCTCGCCAGAGCTCTGCATCGAGGTCTGCCTGCTCTAACCATGGAGCCACACTTCTCCACTTCAATGCAATAATCATACATGCAACATGGTTTTCCACATACGAAGTTCCTGGGCCACAGAAGGGGCTAGAAAGCCCACGACTAACTCGTCTCTCAAACATAAACTGGGATCTATCTGTTCTGTACAAACTATGGTAGGCATTAAAAGTGCAACTTGCGAAAGTCTTTTAAATTACATTTTAGGACTGAAACAGGCGATACATCTCTTAAAACCCCTGTTGCGTTTATCAATAGGGAATGATTGTGGTTCAGATTGCTCCAGTGTGATTCAAACTGATGGGTTTGCTATCATCATGCGTGGCCTCCTGCCATTGGCTGAGGTCTCTTCAGATGCCTTAATGTATAGGTAACAAGAGTTATGGAAACAACAGGGCAGTCGCAGATGAGCAGCAACGTTATTGTTGCACGCGCATTTTCGAAGATCATTGGAAAAATAGTTTCCACGTGCCAGATGGAAAGATAAATATAGCAGGATGTTTGAATATTAATAAAATGTGTCCATTTGGGGAGGACATGTGAAAGTGTATAGGGATGGGGAGGGAGAGAACCCATCTTCTTCTGCTCCAAAAGCTGTCTAGTGATTGTCCCTTCACAACCCATTACATTTAGACTTGAACTCCTAACCCTTACAGCTCTGAACCCTGACCATAAACCCGGCCTCCCCTCGCCCCATACATTTATCACCTCATAAATACTGGCTGGAGCTCGTGCAACACCCACATTTAGGAGTGGGGAGTGAGGCGTGATGGGTAACGCCCACATTATTGTCCTGGGATTAACTACCTTTGCATTGGAAAGGAAAATCAATCTAATTTCTTAGGTGAAAATCGAACAAACTGTGCTCCTATAAACACCGTCTGAAACTAGAGGAAGTGTTCCAGTGATGCACAACAAATCAAATGCTAACCAGTGATTGGCCAACCAAAGGCTTGTTTTGGCAAGTCACATGGCTCAGTGACTGCACTGTCGACTTTGAAACCATGAGACATGAGTTATAATCCACACTCCTCATTTGGCCGTATTGTGTTTCCCTGGGAATATCAATTCATCTCCTTGATCGTGGGTTCCCTCAGCTTCCAAGCAACGAACTACTAAAAATAGGTCGATTGCATGAACCAAAGGGTATCTGAAAACATAAACATTTAAATTAAAGTTAACTATATCCGAGAATCCCAGCTGCCTGTTAAAAAAATATTTAAGCATAGATATAGGATTACTTAAAAGGTATTTTGAGTAAGAGCACATTTTTTAAGTATGATACAAGTTGAACATGTTTTCGCCACAGCAAGTTGCTGACTTAATGCTTTCATACTGTCATTGAATTGTTACTCTTTACAACTTATTAATGATAAATATATATTTTTAACCTTGCGCAAACTTCCAGGTGCACGGCAGTATGAAACACAATGTTGCCTCTATGTAGAATCTCAAAGCTATGGTGGACCGGAGAATTTACAGAATTGTTATGGTCACTGAAAAAACATATTGTGACCATTTTTATGGAAGTGAGTGCCCAGTTCACTCAGGGCAAAATGTAAATACACCACACTAGGCTTATGATGTAGATATCTTCTTGTGGTTGTGAGCGCGGGCTGCTTGCTCCGAAATGGTAGGATGTTATTTTTTTTATCATTGACTCTTTCACTGAATCTTTCCTTTCAGTAGCATCTGTGATCTTGTTCAGGCCAATAGCTTATGAACTCATCAACAGGCTTACAGGCGGGGACGAACAGTCTCAACTTTTGCAATGAGGGCCACTTGTCACCCAAAAAAAGAAACAGCTCTTCTTCTGCCCCATTACCAACTTGTCCGTCTGGATGAAAGGATCCGACCGCGACATAGACAACGCCCCATGAGTTATGGGGAAGGCAAAGGTAAAAAGTTCACTCCCATTGCTACGGGTCCTTTCACAAGGTCAGGCCATGGTCAGGCTTCTCCGAAGAGACAATGCTCTTCCTCACTGCAAGGTTTAAACCCAAATGTGTGCAAACCAGAGTGCGCTCTATGAAGAAATGACAGGGAGCCATCAAGCCAACTTTACATGCTCAACAAAACTACCGTTCTACAGGGGCGGAGCTTGGTCAGTAAGATTAGAGGGGGAGCTTCAGGTTTTCCAACAACTATGCAGGCAGATCATTTTAAAGTATAATAAAAACCAACATTAAAACAAGCAACATGTTCTAAGACCTTGAAAAGGGAAAGAGAAATAGGGAGAGAGAGAATGTAAAAATCCCTGGTAAAATCCAACAGACTCCTCACCATACCCGAATGAAAAGATCTGTACCCAAAAAGGTATGCCCTTGCCCTTCAACTCTATTGGGCAGAATCCTCCCTTTTTTTTTAACCCTTTGTGCACCTGAATGAAACAAAGCATATAAAGGAGGGCCGTATACCACCATGTTTGGTGCTATAATGTGCTATGAAGTAATTATAAACTAGTTAGTAAATGAGATAGAAGAGTGTTAAAAACAGACATCATATACTTTTATTTTAAAAAAGAGCTGAATACGTCACTCAGCAGCTTCTAGATGATTAAAATCCAGGTAGTAAAAGGTGCTGTTCAAGCAGAAGGCCATTAGCCACTGTGATAAGTGTATGCTAAATCAATTCAGCAGGAGTACCTTGCCTCCTATTTGTGACTGCTGTAAAGAAATGAAATGTGACTTTATTTGCTTGATCTTAATCAATTTAATGCAGGAACGAGTTATTTTTTTATGGTGGCGAGCCTTGCAGCATGTTTGATTGGCTAATGAAAAATAATTACAGGCTGAGGCGCAAGCATTAGCTGAAGATGCAGCCGCATTTAAAAACATGCGCCAGCTTCTTGGAAGCGGTTCTGCAGTGAATGAGGTCACAATACATCTAAAAAACCAAGCAGACAGCAACAAACTTAGCAAAATCCAAGAATGCCTACTGTTGGCGATTGTTAGTGATGCTCGGCTGGGTAAAGAGAACTGCTTTTTTTGTCTACTCTGCAGCCCTGCCACGTTTCTCAGGTCCATTCCTCATGTGTTGTGCCAGTCTTGTTTTTACTGAAATTCTGGGAATTGTTGTCATGTTTGTTCCACTATAAAGCAAGACCACCAGTTCTAGGATTTAAAGAAAAAAACCTGGACTGGAGTAGCCAATCATGCACGGACCAGGGAAACTTGGCAGCTATAACATTGGATGGCGCATATAAATGCTGACCTGAGCCTTAGTGTCAAGAGACCAGTTTGTCCAGGGGCATTTTGGGGTAACTTCTGTTGTTGGGACCAGTTGCTTTAACTGTTACTATTCTGTTGGTCATGCCATGTGGTAGTAGATGGGATATACAGGTGTTACATGATTCACTTTTTTTCCTTCCACCAACTTTTCACTTGGTTTTGCACTTTGAATTCACAAGTCAGCACACTCTGTGATTTTGTAATGTCTCAAACCTCAAATTTCATCTCAAACCAAAAGTCACAGCAATTCAAAGTACCTACTAAACAATAGATTCTCCGAGACAAAAGATACATTAGAATTTGTGATCGGTTTATAGTCTTTTAATATAATTTGAAATTGACTAATCCTTGCATTTTAGAGCATACTATAACATTTTGCAGAAACTCAGACCTAAAATATGTCAGATTTCAGGCTAATATTGTAAAGTAAGTATACACTGATACCCCTTTAGAACACCTAATACTAGCGAGGCAACTGCTCTTAATCTTTTCCTATTTTGATATCTAATTGCACTTCCATTGTGAGATTTAAAGACTTGCCAAGATTCACACAATTTGTACAAATGGAAAATCAGGATCCGAATATAAATGTATGCGTTCATGTCATTAAGAAAGGAGGCTTATTTTCTCGGCCATAATGTTTGATGAGGACATAAAAGCTTCCTCTGAGATAAAGTTGTTACCTCTGAAATTAACCCATATACCTCCTCACTGCAGCCCCTTCTGCAAGCACATGGTCGAGCAGAAATGGTTTACCTTGGAGTTCAAGGGTCATATTAATCCGAAACGATTTGCTGCTGTGCAAGATGTCTCGAACTGATGAGAATTTTTTTTTACGCTTACCACTATATCAATCTGATTCCAGTCACAAATAATTAGCATGCCATTTACTCAAAACAATTAGCATGTGGTATATTTAAAATAATTAGAATGGCGTTTATTTAATATAATTAGCATGCGGTTTATTCAATATAATTAGCATACAGCTTAATCAGACCAATTAGCACTCACGCGTCTGCAGATTCGCAGCTGCATGCAAAGTTGCAGATAGAAGGGATGGGTGTGCAAATCAAATCTGATCTGTGCCCGATTTCCGCTGCCCCCTACAAACTCCTAGGGGACGTGGGGAGAATAGAGGTTGGGGCGTAGGAGAAGAGATGCTTCAACTACCAGCACCGGTTAGCTGTGGTCTACCGCCATGTGAAATGCAGGCCATAGAGTCTGTTGGTATTTGGAACAGTGGCTTTCTGTTATCTCAGAGATATCTTTATATTTAATCCACTGTGCTATCTTATGAGCTGGGCTGCTGTGATCAAAAGAGGGGACAGGCATGTTGGAGTGATTCTATGCAGCAGCCCCGGCCCGTGGAGGGAGTTTCGGTGAGGTGGAGAGGCGGGGCGGGGGAGGGGCAGGGTGGGGTGTGCTAAAAACTGGAGTATGGATAATTGAAGGTAAGTATACAATTTAATTAATAAAACGAATTTCGTACCGCGCCCTGCATCGCATTTCCATACCGGACAGTACCGGCCCATTTAAAGCACTGATTTTATGGCAGACTGACTGCAGTGGTGTAACTAAACTTGAGGGCCCCCCAGCAAAGTACACGGAAGCCCCCCTCTGAAATAGTCAGGAGCTCTCAGGCCAGGGGCCCGCCTCCCGTGCATTCTGCCCGAAGGGGCCCCCTGGAACTCAAGCCCCTCCTCCCTGCACCGCGGAACTGCGGGGGCTAATGTTATGCCACTGACTGACTGCATGATGCACAGTGACTGCACACCTTTAGAAGAGGTGCCAGAGCTCACACCATGCACAGAGGACGCAAGGCAGAAAAGGTGGTTCAGAGTTTATTATAAAGTGAAACTAAAAATTATGCTTATGAATATAAACTACATTCTACTTTCAAAAAGAGATTTATCCAGCCATCCATAAAAATACTTCACGTTACACACTATCACGTGTTGTATGCTTAATTATGGTAATTCTTCTCAATCAGTAGTACAGATGCATATGATTGACTGTGTGCATAACTGGCTTGACTGAACACACAGGAGTCTTTTAGAGTTTTGTGGAGTAGGTGCACTGCCATAAATTAGCCAATCCTCCTTCTCGGCAAACCCATCGATCCCCTGCACTATTTACTAGGTTTCAGTCAGAGGAGCCTCAGCTTGTTGTGCCCATCAAACTCTTTGGTCTGGCGACCTATCACTGAGCCGGTAGCAGTGGCGTAATGAAACTTGAGGAGGCCCTACTGCAAGTCCTTTCTTGGTCCAGTAGTTGTAAAGCGCAAACAATTACCCGACGGTGTTAAGGTGCTGGGGGCCCTCGGGACGATTAAGCGAGCTATTGCCCAGAGTCACATGGTGCTGATCTACTGCCGGCCCCGGGGATCGAACCGTGAGACCCCGGGTTCCAGAGTTAGTCACCCTGGCCGCTGCTCCACACCTCTTCCACTAGTTACAGGGAGTGTATCCAAGACCGCTGCCCAGAGGGGGCCTCCCTGGAGTTCACCCCCCACACTGCGAGGGCTATTGTTATGCCACTGGCCAGTAGGTCATTGTGGTGGTTGCCCCACCTATCACTAGATTACTCTGCCTGGGACCTGTCAAGCAAGACATGCTAAGCATGGTGGTGGCATGCAGCGACATCGCTCAAAGACCGCCAGGCACAGGAGGACAACTCTCTGTGAATCAGGGCTTTTGAATTATTCTGTTTCAATAACTGCTCTGGGAGTTAGTTTATTCTTGAAAAATAAAAAAAGTTTGCATCAAACAGGGCTCTGAAGATTTTAGAGATGCCCGTCGGGTAGGTGGAGATGTCCTACTCAGATAGCCCTCCACCAGGGGAGCGGAGGCCATGGCCTCTCCTGTCCAGAGCCTGTATTTTATGTGGGGTGGATTGTCACTGTTTGAGCCACGATGCTCCTTTCATAGAGTGCACCAGGTGCAAAAATGGTCAGTGCACCCTGTTACAGTTGACATGCTGCCCTCAGGGCACCCAGAAGCTCGCTCATGTTTCGGGGTAGCACGTTAGTGAAAGATTGAGCGGGTCTTTGAAGTAGTCTTTCGTAGTGAAGGAAGTACCCAAGCTGCATTTCAGAGATCCTTCTGCAGGCAGTGGAACAGTGAGTGTTGGAACCTGCCTGCAGGGGGATTTGTCTGGGTGTCCATGGAACCCCTTAGCTCCTATTTCAGAGGGTGCACTAGGGGCAGGGCACTTACTGTGAGCTACCTCTTTGTGGCAGAAAGTCAGTGCTCATCTTGATGTCCTCTTTTCCTCTGTCCCCAAGTCCTTAAGTTGGCATGGGTGCAAAGGACAAATGTTTCCCTCATTTGCATGGCCCCATATGCAAATGAGTTAAAGCTCCTTTAAGATAGCACTGGAATATATGTGCACCACTGCCATCTGTATTACAGATGGAGCAGCACTAGTGTCACGAGGGCACGGAATACAGGCTACGCATAGCCATTGTTCCAATAAGTACTGTATATATTCAGCCCCTGGTGGACAGGTGAACAGACAGGGCTCCTTCCACGTGCTAAATTGGGCCCTTAATGTTTTGGCAATAGCATTGGGTCTAATTGTTTTGTCCAGGTTTCAATATCGATTCTGAACATCCCTCCTATAAATATCCATTTGATGCGCCCTAAATCAAACACGGTGTGAGTCACTCCAAGTTGCTTGAATTGAATAGAATATAGCCCCCATCAAATCACAATTGCTGGAGGTGGGCGAAATTCACCCCACAAATAACCAACAAATCAAATGAGTTCAATGTATTTACAACTAATAGTATTTGAGCACATTATACACAAAAAGCGGTGAAATTTAAATAAGAAGTTGCTTAAACATTAAAAATCAAAAACTGCAAGTTCAAGAGAATATTAAGAGGCTAAGGGAACAAGATTCGGAAGTGTGAGCCAAGCAAACGCATTAAGAGGGATGCTGTTGTCCCAACAATAGGGACACCAGACGTATTACTTAGGGTTTTGGTAATAAATGAATACATCTATGCACATCTTATGTCAAAAGCTATAAGGAATAGGTTCACAGGTTAATGTGTATTGGGCAGGGTGTCAGCCTTGTGCCCAAATAATTCTCAGTTACAGAACACAAACGATTCACCTTCAATGTCAGATGCGTGACACAAACATTTTTTCAGGTAAATGCACAATGTCAAAGTGCAGATGCAATGATCGGATCAGTGGTAGAAATAGGTTTGGTGTAACTGTGCTGAAGATAGCATCTTCAGTTCTGTGTCCTGAGTCATTGTAGTGCACTTACACACCATTTCAACTCTTAACTAATTTATATGCTGGTTACTGTGGGATTGTGATATTAAGTATGTGCATCTATCGTGTAGACGCGGACACCTGAAATATGCTTCTCGTTAGCTATGATGCTTGAAAAGTGACTACCAGTCTGAATACTCTATACACAGTTCCCCTGTACATCAGTGGCACAGTTCCTTGTACAGCAGTTATAGGGCGTAGGTAACGTTTAACACGTTAGTACTAGTATATTGGAATCTCCCTTGAGGACTGTGGGGTAGCACCGGGCCCAAATGGCTGGATTAGGCCTTTCCCTTCAATATTCCAATGTGTGTCTGTCTGGTTCACCCGTAAAACTTTGAACATTCTACTGTAGGTAGTGGGATGTTGCAAATCCATTATAGCCCTTCTTTCTAGGGCTACGCCAGTGGTTAAAGACCTTTTCTTCGTAACTGACCCTTAAATGTGGCTTAGAATAATAATTAGGGAGAGGGCATTTAACTAACAGTTGTCTGGTATAATGCCACATGAATTGCTTTGAAAATGCCTACTGTCCCTATACTTCTACAAGGACACATTGGCTCAAAATAAAATCTACCATCTAGCTCCATCGACCAGTTATGTAGAGTAACTTTTCTGCACTTTGTAGCGTCTCATACCAAAATACATTGAAACAATCAGATCTGTTCCTACCTTTCGTATGCAGCCTTCTTGCGACGTTACATCAGAGTCACCGTGTTCTTGCTGAAATAGACAAAGATATTTTTGTTTTTTAACTGTATAACACCCAAAAAATAAGTTTATTTTAAGGTATTCTTTTTCTGCCTGGTTGTTGCTCTATTAGAGTAGGAACAGATATGTTTATGGCCTTTAGCTATATTTTAATTAATGCAATTTCCTACTACCAGCCCTAACTTTAAATAGATTTCCATCTACCTGTCTAAAAAGTAATCTGAGATGTGAACACATTTAAAATGATCATTATTAATATAGTGTTTACTGACCTATCCGGTGTCAGTATAAGAATTTAAAATAGATGTGCGATTTTTTGAATTTTTACAGTTGCTTACTAGCAATAAAAGAAGCATGCAGAGAAGTTTATGGGAAGTGACCAGTGCTTCTAGGATGAACCTTAATTGGTTTACTCTCTTGATAAGAATCAATCAGACACATAGGGCCTGGTTCAGGAAGGGCCTATGCACTTGTGGCAGAAACCCTGCAGTTGTGGGGGAACCTCTTCATTCGGGGCAGAATCTCCACAATGAGAAGTTTCATTGCATTGACTGAACAGAATTACCTCAGTTTTGGAGTTCAGTTTCAGGCAATTCTGATCAATCTATTCCCCATGTCCCTTTGGCCGGTCGTCTGGTGATGGCCAGCCAGACATGCGAGCTTTAAACCTCTTAACATAGCTGTCTTGGACAGCCTGGTTAAGACCGAGCAAAGGCCTCTAATGCTGTTTGGAACGCTGAGAGAGCCAGCTCCATCCAATCCTCATGCTGCTGATGAGAGCTGCACCAAGATTGGTCAGAGGAGTTCTCTGGGGCCGTTGTTGGAGGAGTGAAGGACACCAGACAGGACAGCGGATTTGCCACAAGGTAGGTGAGTTTTCTTTTGTTTTTAATGTCTTAAATGTATTTATTGCATATTTAATGTGCACCAAATCGCCAACATGCATCACATTACCGTTTTAAAGTTATGATAATGTAATGCATGTTGGCAATGTTGTTCATTGGCAACCATCTCCCATTTGCCCGCCCCACGACTCCTTGTAGGTGGTAGCCACACTGAAATTCGCAACTTTATTATTTTTTTTGAAAACTGTGATTATAACTAATTTTATTATTGTATTGTATTATATTGTATTGTATTGTATTAATTGGACTTGTTGTGTTTCCTGATTTTATTTTCAAAATCATACAAAAATATTCTACCTCGTTCAACAATACGGGAGAATGAAACTGAGGGTTCTCTTTGCCCAAAAAAGCAATAAATTTACCTGAACACCTTCAACCATATCCTACACCTATCAGTAAAAAACTACATTCCACAGTGTTGCAAACACTGCAAAAATGATTAGCTCAATCAGATAAAGCAATCGAAAACCAGTGATTGACATTATTTGTCCTTCATTTGTTTCCTCCCTGCGATGATTAACTTCGTTTTACAATACAATACACACAATGTTTCTCTTTCGCAGAACTAAGGTCTTTCACTTCATTGGAATTAGGGTATCAAAAGCTTTTCAACCCACATAAGTATCGTACGTCATTGGTTCCAGGTGTGTTTACTTTGCCGAACTGGAGGTCATTTTGTTTCAAGGAACATATCTGTTTTATTCTCTGCATGGTGTAACCTCTTAGTCAGCCGCCAAGCCCCAGTTTGCACCTACTATCCCTACAAGGTCAAAGTTAGTTGCAAATCACATGACAGGTAAGACGGATGGTTCTCCTTCCACCTTTTGTAAATATTAATTTTGCAGTTCATTCAGATCTTCCTGTTCACATCATATTTGATGCATTAAAACCTCTCCCTTAAATCTCAGTATATTTTTTGTCTTGCGCATATCTTTTGGCTGTATTCCTGTTTGGTCTCTTGTTTTAAGTGCAAAAAATATTTCCAAACTTAATTACAATCAATTTTTACTGTGGTGCCCGGTAAAGTAAAAATCACTATTGTGTGCAATACTGTCTTGCATTGTATTATAGCATTTTTATGCAATTAATTTTCTGGATGAGGTCTTACATCACTTAAGAGAAGAATATGATAATTTTAATTTAAATACCTAACCTGCAACTCAATTTTTAGCTTCTTCTGAATATTTCATATCCAAGCCTGAAGATTATATAGATACTTAAATGTTCTCACAGTGAATACACACCCTTTACCTATTCTTATAGTATATGTTTCACATTTGTTTAGTCACTTCCCACTCCCACCACACTGGCTGTGGTGAAACATGAAAAAATACAAGTCATAATTGCTCTACAAAAATAATAGAGATCTTAGCCAGTATTACAGATGAGAAATAGCATTTATAGAAACATGTATCACTACAACCACTCAACAAATTTCCCATGACAATGTCTATCAAGATTGTGCCGACAAGCAACTAAGGATGTAGGCCATTTCCTTAGCAATTGTCTAATACGGAGGATGAAATATTGACAAAGATTTAGAATTTTTGAGAGGTAATTAATGCAATTTATAAACTTGGTTGTGCTGTGCCCAGCCTGCACATTACTAAAATCTAGATTTTGGAAGCACTTTCAAAAATGTTAGATCTAAATCTTTTTGCGGATTTTGTGGATATTCAATTTATTTGTTTTAACTTACATTTATCTTTTATTTAAGGTGTGCAGCATTTTATATGCAGTTGCTTGAAGGTATAAGAACAACAAAATAGTTGAAGAATATTATTTTTTTTTTCAGCCACACCTTTGACCCCCGCCCACACGCTTACTGACCCCGTCCCCATTGCACTCAAGATAACATGTTCCCATTAAATACACTTCGACCGATGGTTCATATTGCTGAGACTGAGTGTCGAGAAGAACATCTTTGCCCTAGAAGTTTTAAATTCTTCTCAATGGGTATGGAAATGTGAAATGGGTCCCAGTAATCGATTAGTGAGATGTCGTTGATCTCTGCCATCGATATCCCTAACTCTCGTGAAGATTATAGTGTTCTCACAGTAGTATCATCAACAAGGAGGGCCATCATTGAAGGCTCATTTGTGATGCACCATTTCCAGGCAAAGATTAGTGCTAGCTCATTGCTAAGCCATCTGCTGGGTATCAGCAAGCTAGGGCAGTTACATAGATCCTACTGAATCTATAGGATTCAGACAGGCACATGCGCAGTACCATTCACCCGTGCAATTAAAGGGAAATCTTCTGAGCCGGAAAGCCTATCACTTCCTTTCAAAATGGCGGGCGCTGCCTACAAGAGAGGACGTGCTGCCGCTCCAGGTGAGCCGCCTGCTGCTATCATCTCTAATCCCGAAGCTCGTTTTGGTAAACAGAACCTCCTTTGGTGTGCCTGTCTGTTTGCTTCGTTGTGCAAAGCTGCACTCTTCACCTGAACCTTCTGACATTTGCCAAATAGAGCTGTGATTAATGATACGTTTTCCCTCACTATTCTTCTCTTACAAATACACGGCATTCACATGCTGCTGTCTCATGCAGGTGTTTCCTGCGATCAAGATCTTCAGATGCCTCCCCAGGTGGGGCTAGCCTCAGGGATGAACGTGGCATAAGTCACATACGCGCATACTAATATCAAGAAGAGACCATTGAATTCGATCTGTGCTTGCAAAATACCTTCACAGGTTTACAACACTGCATCATTGTCTTAAGTCATGGGTCTCCAAACCGGTCCTGGAGGGCCGGATCCATGCCAGATTTTTTGGACATCCCCATTGAGATACATGTAGTTATTTTAAAAATCTGGCATGGATCCGGCCCTCCAGGACCGGTTTGGAGACCCCCGTTATATATATATAGTGTTATATACCCTGGTGTAGCTCTCAAAGCACTTTAATGAGCACAATAAGTATAATCAAATTAAACTGGTGCTGCAGGTATCGACTTCAGAAGGATAAATCCCTAAGGGGATATTTCAAGAAGAACTCCTCCTTGCATCATACAAGTGAACTTTCCTTCAATATCTTATGTGTGGCCTAGTGACTAGAACTACCGACTTTGGAAGATAGGGCACCAGGTTTTAATTCTGGTCTCGACTCAGCATATCCTATGACAATGGGGAAATCACTAACGGACTTATTACTAGTTCAGCGGTCCAACGGCCGAAGTACCTTGTCCGTGACCGCTGCACTTGTGGCATTCCGACTGCCGTATTACAAGTTTCCTGAGGGGCCAGCGTTGTGTCTGCAGCAGTCTTGCGTCGGTGGTCAATGTATTTCCATATATATTAATGCCTATGTGAACCTTCCGACTGCAGATGTGTCGAATGCACACATATGCATAATATATGAGAAAACATACCATCTACCCATTGCCGGCGTACCACACAAATGTGGGCAATCCCAGTAATGGGTACATGGTAGCATAGCACTAACCTGTAATTTGCTGAAGACGGGGGTCGTATTAATCTGGGTGAAGATGCTCCTGTGTAGGGGGACCTTGAGAAAGGGATCCACATTGAAATCTGCTTGGAAGAATTGGAAAGGGGTAAGTATCTCCCCAAAAATCCTTCGTTTGTACTGACCTTTTGGCGGTAGTCTGACCCCCGCTGTTGCCTCGTCGGGAAGTCAACTCGTAATATAGAGGCATCGTTCCCCCTACTGCAATCCCGGTGGTCGGGGGTGTGCTGGCATTGCCAGAAGTCAGCCGCGGTCTTTGCACAGCCAATCTGCCCAACTCGTAATATGGCGGAGAGCTCACCGCCATTGGTCTGCCACTGCCGGGACGGTTGTCTATGGAGCACCAAACTCATAATAAGGCCCTTAACCTCCTTGTGCTTAAAAAGGGAAAAAATGTGTTGTGTAGTTAGTAAAGTCAGGTTCTGTTGGAAAGCTCTCTAATGGCCTTAGGCCAGGCTTTTGCTACAGAAAATGAATGTGTGTGCACAATTATCTATCTATCTATCTATCTATCTATCTATCTATCTATCTATCTATCTATCTATCTATCTATCTATCTATCTATCTATCTATCTATACACACAAACACACACACACACATTAGTTATAGTTACCTTAGGGCGCTATTTATAGTTCTTGAGATAACTATGACTGGTGAATTTCAGTGGTTTTGTTAATTTAAAATGGCATGTTTTAACTGACATTTTCACCAAACTATAACGTCCTTTTAACCTATGTTTTTTTCTGTAGAATATACTTACAATTACTAACTACATCTTAACCTTTGGTTTTATTCAGAAAATTTCTAATAAAACATAAAGTAATATTTCATTATCAAACATAAAGCCAACCCCCCGGCATGCCTGACCTTCAGCCGTGTGCCACGTGGGGTTGGCCACATGTATGGCATCTTTCCTTGTGCAGTGTAGGGTTGGCCACAAGGCCTGGTCTGCAGCCATGTCCTACTGCCATCTCCCTGCGGGCAGCCGCCACTGCAATTGGCCATTGGCCATTCACAGCGTGGGATTGGGTGCAAGGCTTGCCGTGCTGCCAGGCCCTGCCCCCAAACCCCTGCATGTGCCCAAACCCCTTTTTTTAAACTTTTTGTGGGTTCTGTGAATTGGTGGATCCTCTCCAACACCCTCCGCAACTCCCCTGAGTGTCCCTCCAGATCACTCCAGATCCGTGGATCCAGAGTGATGCCATGGGTCGTTGGGCTGGGTGTCGTAGTGAACCCTTGGATCCACGGAACGCCCCCAAAAAAGCACGTTTACACTTTTTTACCACAGGGTGGTTCCTCTGGGTCCCCCACAAGGCCCAAGGGAACCCCCACCTTGGCCCCTTAGGTTTTTTTTTGTTTAATTTTTTAGGACCACAGACTGAGCTCCAACTTCATTGAAACAGCTGGGGAATGTCTTGAGTTCCCATTGGTGGAGTTTCAATGGAATGGCTGGGTTCCCACATGAGCTCCCTATGAAGGAGCTTCACTGGAATAGCTGGGTTACTCCCAATGCTCTCATTGGATGAGTTTCATTATAAAGGCTTTTTACTGCCTGTCCTTCCTTTGAAAGAGCTTCTTGCAAAGGCTAAGACACTATTTGAGCTCCAATTGGAATAGGTTCTTTGGAACAGCCTGGGTACTAACTGAGCTCTCATTGAAGGAGATCCTTTCGAACAGCTTGGGTTCTGTTTGAGCTCCAATTGAAGGAGCTTCATTAGAACAGCTGGTTACTACCAGCGCTCCAGCTGAAGGCGCATCACTAGAACGACTGGGGTACTGTCTACACTCCCATCAAAAGAATTTCTTTCCTGCAGCTTGTAACTACCTGAGTTCCTTTTGAAGGAGCTTCACTGGAATTGTAGAGGTACTGCCTGCTCTCCCACTGAAGGAGTTTCATTGGAAAAAGTGGTTGCTAACTCTCTTTCAAGGAGTTTCTCCGGATCGGCTGTGCTACCATCAGATTTCCTACTGAAAATTGATTGGGACAGCTGGGGGCTACCTGAGTTCCCACTGAAGGTGCGGCACTGGAAAGGCTGGGACATCCCGAGCCGCCATTGAAAGAGCTTTCTTGGAATGTATGGAATTCTCCGTAAGCTTCCTTAGAAGGAGCTTTATTGGAATGACTCAAGAGCTATCTGACCTCCCACTGAAAGAGCGTCATCAGAATGGTGGTCCACGATCCACCTCTGAAGGACGTCCATTCAAACAGCTGGGGCTATTACTAGAGCTCCCACTGAAGGATGTGAATTGGAATGGCTGGTTTTTGCCTGAGCTCCCATTCAAAGTGCTAGTCTGCACTCCCAATGAAGGGGCTTCATTGACACAGCTGGGGCACTATCTGGTCTCCCATTAATGGAGCTTCATTGGAATGTCTAGAGTATTATTTGAGTTCCCACTGAAGGGCTCCCACTGAAGGAGCTTTATTGGAACAGCTGAGTTACCAACTGGGCTACCATTGAAGGAGCTTCATAGGATCAGCAAAGGTTCTACCAGAGCTCCCACTGAAGGAGTTTCATTTGCAAATCTGGATATTACCTGAGTTCCCAATGAAGGGGGTGAAAGGAAAGGCTCTAGAACGTCCTGAGCTCCCAATAAAGGAGCTTCATTGGCTCCTATATGGCTGGGGTACTAGCTGAGCACCCATTAAAGGAGCTTCATCATAACTGCTGAGACTTACCTGAGCTCCCCTTGAAGGAGCTTCAGTGGAACAGCTCGGGAACTATCTGACTTTCCAGTGAAAAAGCTTCTTCAAACAGCGGGGGTAATATATGAGTTCCAACTCAAGGAGCTTCATTGGAATGGCTGGGGTACTCATTGAGCTTCCATTAAAGCAGCTTCACTGGAACAACTAGGGATGAATGAATTTACAATTTATAGAGCGCCTGGTTACTCCGAAGGGAGTGCCCCCGCGCTAGGCATTGGCATCTAGTCAGGATCTACCTGAATTCCCACTGCAACCGCCAGGGCACTCCCTGAGCCCCCATTCAAGGAGCTTCAGTGAAAGCACTGGCAAACTATCTGAACAGTGGCAGCCATCTTTATTTATCAAAATTTACTATAACACTGCCGCGGTACAGACACCCGGAAGCATCTCGCCGACTGTATTTGTAAGAGCTCTGATACGCTGATGACTTGAGACTTTCTGCCAAGACAAACAGAGGAGGGCACTGATTAGAAAATGTCGCCATTCCTTCTGCCAAGCTCTGCGTGGCTGGTAACAGGGTTGTAATCTTGTGGTCTAGTGCATTCTTTAAGGGAGCCTTATCGGATTCTTAAAGTCCACCGCTAATGAGGCTGTGATTTGCACCTTCGACCATCATTTGTATTACCACCGTCTCGATCTGTTTCTTTGTGGTTTGCAAGGTTGCTAAAGGTAGGCCTACTCATTTCAATGTGGCTACTGTCCAGAACAGACTGGCCAAAGGGATATTTGAGGGAATTGTAGAGCCTCTAGAGTGCCTCTGTAGGCCAAAAGGCCAGGGGAACTGTTAATCACATTTTTGCAGCAGAACCAGGAACATTTTAAGGATTTAGAAGGTCCTGGGCCAATCTTATTTGGGGGCCCCTGTTCATGCCTGCTTTGAATTTATGATCCAATTTAAGTTTTTTCATGTCCTCTTTGGCCAGGTCACTGACATGGCACAGGCTCATTGGTCCAAGTTCTAAATGTATTTACATCTAATATTCAGGGATAGTGTTTTCCGTATTATAATTCAGCAGCAGCTCACTAACATTATTGTTAATAATCTTTGTGACTCCCTGCCATTGCTCATATGTGAGGTTCTGTTTTGCTCTAAAAGACACTATTTTTATGGCTGGCTGTGACATGGTGCTGAAAAACATTTCTCTGTAAAATGTGTGTAATAGACTCCAATACATCACCCACGTTAAAAATACATTAAAGGACAATGGTACTTAAAAAACAAGCTATCTCGGTAGTGCTGCGCACGTCCGTTGGCCGACGCGGCCCCGCCCACTCAATGGAACGCCCGGAGCGGAATTGCCGCCACGGTCAAGGCGTTAAGAATTATTCAAGGTCATCAGGGCAATGACTGAGATGGCTCTATGGGAGAGGGGGGGCTGAAAGGGGGGGCCCACTTTGCCCATGCCATAAAACACTGATACTCAAAGTACGGCCCGGGGGCCGCATGAGGCCCTCCTGACCTTCACATGCGGCCCAGGGCTGTACTTTGAGGCCCGGGGAAAATGTTTGTGAGTACCCATGCTTTACAATGTCTCTGAGCCGGACAGGCTTCCGTGCTAAGGCAGTCAGTCACATATCAATGAGAACCTGATACGAGATTGACTCTACCTGAACACCTCGTCGCGTGAAACCACAGTCGTGAGGGTAATTCACTACGTGTTCCTTCAAGCTAGAGTATCTCTGGCTTCTGCACATGACCCACACACCGTCCCCTTTCGCGCTTTCCACCTATTTGTCTTCCCGTACTTAGATGCCTTTTAATAACCTCCTGTTCTCACAGATTTTCATTAGACAATGGAAAGCTGTGTGGCTTTTTCCATGGCCTGCTGATAGCGCTGTACAGTTATAATTAAATATTTGTTTTTTATTAGGTATCTCCTGCACTATCTGATGTCCTGGGACTTTAAACGCTGCAACCCTTGATGCTCTCGCCTGTATCAGCGAATAATCAGTCTTCTTTTCACTGCGAGGCTGGGCTATGTGCTTACTTTGAAGCTGACTTATTTAACCCCTTGACGGCCAGGCTACGTGCTGCAAACATTTTTCTAAGGGAAGCACATTGAAATCTGAAGTCGAACCGGGCACAACCAAGGATTCGACTAAAACACATCTAAGCATGCCTTTGCTGCTGTTGTCGGAACTTTTGTGTTACATGGGCTTGCCCTTGGCTTAAATAAAAAATTGTATGCATTATGCGGTACCAAGCTGGGGTGGGTTGTTTAGGACATGGGTGTATGATTTTTTATGTTCTAAGGCTCCATGCAGGTGTGGGTGCGACCAAGGTTGCTTTCACAGGTCAGCTCTCTAGTGGCAAGAGAGATAAGACATTAGATCAGGTCACTGGAACAATGTGAGTGGGGAAGGTCAAATTATGTGGCAGTGTTGACTAAATTATGTGGCAGGAAAAGGGAAATTATGTGCAGAAATGCAACACATTTTGTGAAAGTATTACAACATCATTTTGTAATTTTTAAACATGTTAACACAGTCTGGGAAAAGGTTTCACCTCTTTAGTACCAGTATATCACCCAAAGACAGGAATATACTACTGAAAGGTGACCAGTGACATTTTACAGAGGGTATTCCACTATGCAGCAACACGCGTCACCACGTTTTTAGTCATTTTTGATCTGCTTGAGCTAGTAACAATTTTTTTTGTTAAAATCTGCAACTAATACAGCAGATGATGGATTATGTGGCAAAAATGGCACATTTTTAATTCAATGGAAAATGCAGCAACAGCAGAATTTCATAATTACAGTGATTCCGCATTAGATTAATTGGAAAAGCATTCTGCAATCTCTCTTGGTCAGTGGAGTCACTTTAGGACCTGTCTGCACTACAGGACTGAGGCTGAAGATCCCCTAGAATTTATAGCAGTATACTGATTTTGGAATGTACCATGTTTTCTTTGGGCGGGCATAAGGCAAATAAAGTTATTTGACCTAGCAATGTCTACCCCCTGGGATGGGGACTTAGCAGAACATTGGAGAACACAAGAAAACAAATTGAATAAATAAGAGAGGTACACCTTGATTATAACAACTTTGGCGTGTATGCAGTACCTTAGCTCCAAAGGAATGGTTTGAAGAATGCAACCTCTGTCGGTGAGTAAACAAAATGGTGTTCCCTGACTCCAAGTGTGTTTTGCCAGAAAAAACTTCAGAAAGGAAGCATGCACAATCTGATTATTTTTTTAATAGCCCATTGCACTAAAGCCCTGATTTTGAAAAGCCTCCTTTGTGGGAATAGCCTTTGAGGATACAGCTCTGAGGTCTCTTTCCTCACCGGCATGGCTTCCAAAAATCTTCTAATAGACCGGCTTTTTGCTGTTAAATAAACAAAGCCATTTCAAAAGGTAGCCAAACTTTTTGAGATGTGCCTTTATGTCCCCCAGTATGTCTGGGTACGTAGTTAATGGAACTTATTAAAAATCAATCTTAGATATGAAGAGATGCTCTTAGACTTGGGAGGAGGTGTAGTGGCCTCCTGAGATGGCCGCTGTCCAGCTCTTGAAGATGTTTCAGGCCTCCATAGAAATAAATGTGTTTTTATGTGTGGGGATGTAGATGTTTTGAAATTTAGTATGATGGGAGGCAGTAAGGAGTATCATGGGTACTGGCAAGTGGTAGGGATTTCGATGAGCACGGTGATACCACCATCCATACAGGAGAAGGCAAACGGTTGTACAGCGCTTCTAAAGTTTACTTTAAAAAGAAAAGGCTTAGTTCTGTAGAGAAGCGGCAGCTAAAACCAACCTTGTACCTTCACCTATAAGTTGATGCAATTTTACAGATAGAAATTCGGAAAAATTTTATGTGGGGAGCTGCCACTTCCACAATTCCTCTACAACCCAGTGTGGTCATGGTTGTCATGTTTAGTTAAAGAGGGTGCGCTGGAAGCAGCCACGGCTCGTGCAGGAAAGAGTAGTAGGGCCGGGGGGGGGGGGGATTTAGACAGAACAGTGAAAATTAAATCATTAATTTTTTTGCCCTACTCATCGTTTCCACCGCTCTTATCTGCACAGGCCTTGGCTGACTGGAAGTGCACCTCCAAACCATGTACCCCGGCTTAATGTTGCATTCCATATCATAGGAAACACATGGGCCGGATTCACAAACTTCACTTTGTAGTACGTTTTATAGTGCCACAAAACGTAAAAAGTAAGTTTTAGCTATACTTTTGTATGTAGGGTTCTCTACCCTGACTTTAGCGTCTCCACATACATAAGTATAGGTTTAAGTAGTAAATGTGGAAAAGACAAAGGGAAGTGGGTGGGAAGAACGGGCAGGCATACTCCTATAGGGAATGGGATCAGGGAGGTGTAAGAGGGATTTAGGGATGTCACCCACCCACACAAGAGTAGGACAATGGCTTTACTCTGTGGGTGGAGGCATGTAACTTACACTTTTGAAGTAAGGTTACACTCGGAGTTTATGAATACCAAATGCAGTAAACTTACTCTAAAGTGTAAACTTACTCAAAAGTATAAGTAACGTTTGCGAATCTGGCCATAAGTGCACATGCATGATTGTCCTGTGGTCTAGGGTTAAAATGTCAAAAACCTAAAGAATGTCCTATGAGGAACTGGAGGCGGAAGCAGATGCATCACGGAGCCTTGCAGAAGACCCTTTTATTTTTTGACAACCACAAGCACCATTTTGATTAAAGTATATACATCTTCAGTCGAACCTTTTTTTACTGCACAAATCCTAGTCAATCCTCAGTGCCACGTCAATGAACAATATGATGTGCGGACTTTCCAATTTGAGGTGTTTGTGATTCAAAAGACAGCAGATACATCCACAAATACCTTTTCTCTATTCCTTTGGGAAAAACCAACAACATGCACAGAGTCTCGCTTGTAAGATAAGGCTTTAGTAGAATACTCTTTAATTATTGCGTATTTTGTTAAGTGGGCAATTGCCCTAAATAAGATTGCAATATACCACATATGTTTCAAAGTTACAAAGAGAGTCAAGGAATGTATTTCCTCACTTTTGGCAAAGTTCCATCAAGAGGGCATTCCTAACGGTGAAAGAAATGATCACATCTGGTTAGCGATGACTCACCCCAATAGCGAGCAACACATCGATCAAAAGACCATAATGGGTAAAAAACTCGACTTAAAAGTGGAGAAGACACTGCTTCTTGATTGTATGACAAACCAAAAACAACACCCCTCCAAACACCCTGGGTAATATGAAGTCACTGCAAGAGACCTGTTTCAAGTTTCACTTTTCTTTATTATTCAAAAAATCTTCTTGTAAACAAGTATTGGCAAAGCCAATAAGTCTTGTCGTTGGGTCCTATTAACCATGCCCATGGTTTTTATATGCGCTAGTCAGCATCCCTGATGCTGTGCAAGATGACAAAAGAATACAAAAAAGCCTAAGGCACGCCATTTTTTAGGCATGTGCACTAACTTTTTTACATTTTTCTTTACTGATCCAAATTGGATCAGTAAAGAAAAAGTACAAAACAAAACTGTGAATTTTTTTAAAAAGTGGGTGGGGCAGAAACAAAATGGAAGGCAGAAGAAACATGAGATGCATGAGTGGGGGAAGCAACTTAGGGGCACGAGTAGGGGAAGCAATAACGTGGGCTCTGGTGGGAGGAAGCAACCCAGAGGGCACGGGTGAGGAGAAGCAACACAGAGGTTATGGGTGGGAGCTGAGAAAAGCATGCAGGTATGAGAGAGAGAGAGCAACATGGAGCAACGGTTAGAGCAAAGCAAACAAGTGAGAGAGAACCCAACATGGAGCAAAGCAAACAGGTGAGAGAGAAAGCAACATGGAGTTGAGGGGGAGAAACACACTGGTGAGATAGTAACGTGGGGGGATGCACATAAGGGTGAGTGCATCACAGAGAGGCCATGAAAGAAGCACACGGGCAAGCGAGAGCAACTTTGAGTATAGAGGGGGTATAGAGACAAATGCACTCACATGGAGTGTTTAGGACAAAATAAAAAAGTAGTTCCCTAAAAGTAAGCTTTGGAAGGACATAGATAAATTGGCTAGAGACTAGAGGGACAGACACAAGATGGACAAGGCAAGATATCAAATAAGCAGGCAAATGAAGAGTGACACTAAAGCCAACCAATAGAGAGCAATGGGCAGGTTCCAAGCCCCTTTATGGTCTTGGTTATGGTTGTAATGGGACAACAAGAATGGAAGGCAAGTCCCTAGTGGCATTTAGTCACAACTGTTAGTTCTGCATATTTCTTGTATTTTCTGTTTTTCTTCTGCTCACATTTTTTGTGCAATTGTCACCTGGTTTGAGTCGAAAAAGCAGAAGTAACCCGTCAAACTTGATGAGAGGCATGGCCACAAGCACCGCGCAATCAACATTTACCACGCGACTTTACAAACTGCAAGGAAAATACACTAAGCAAGTATGTTGCATGATTTTTATATATTCCGACATATCTCGTGTATATTAAAGCAAACAACTGTCCAAAGATAGTTTGCACTATATGTGTAGTTTTTCAAACTACACATTCATGTGGAATTTTTCATGCAATATATTTTCTTTTTTGCCTACTGCATCATATACAGATCAACTCAACTCTATATATGTATTCATTAAATTATTTAGTTTTGTATGTGACCCAACATCAGCTCACATGCTCAGCCAAGAATTGCCTTGGAGCTCACTTATTTTATCACAGCTTTCCTTATCACCCATTGTAACTTCTCTACCTGCCGCTTCACGTTTCTTTCCCTTTCACTTCCTTTCAAACATCTATAGAGTCACAGTCCCTCTGATTTCTCATTATGCCTAACTCATCAGCATTGTCACTTCCACTCAGCCCCACATATTCACCAACTCTCGCACATCACAGTTCCATATATACTCTATTGGCTGGAACGCATTCATTTTCTCGAGTTGTTTTACACTGTATTATTGCATTTATATAGCTTTTACTACCCCATGTGGGGCACTGAAGTGCTTGCAACACTGTGAAGAGTGTGTGGTAGGAATGATGGTGTCTTTGTTTCGGTCCTATCTCAAGTGTTTCCATGCCATACGTGATAACCACTGAGGTGTGGTTATCATGTCACAGGATGCAGCGTGTAGCAGTGTGGTGGATGATGAAGTGTGAGGGACACACGTGCAGTTTTATGGTTTTCAGTATGCTGGTAGCTTTAGAGCAGTTCTGCAGGTTTCTTTATGGAATTTATTTAATTAACTGCTTAGATTCTTACAGCAGTGGGTTGTCCAACCTGAGTTTTTATGTATAGTTGTGGTCCCGAGCTTGCATTGTTGGAGGGAGAAAGAAATGGAGCAATTTTTTGGGATGAGCATTTTTATTATCATCCCATATCTAAGTGTCATTGTGAGTTGAAAAGAAGTATTATATTGTAGTCCTCTAAATTGTTCAATAGTATGACTTAGTATTATTGTGGGACATAACTATTACCTTTGCAAGGACATATCAATATAATGCCACGGTGAGCCATAGGCCAGCCATTCTTAGCTTACCTGCATATCGAAAGCAGATTGCTGACTGAGTTCTTTCCAATCGGTGGGTTGTAAGGTGTGGATTGCTGTTGAGGGTGCAACTGTATTCTGGGCTCTGTTGCTGGGATGTGATGTGGTGCACGCATCCCGGAAATATCCATGTTTTTAACCTCATAGCTGCTATGGAACGTCCAGCTCCAGTGCTGGACGTTCCATTGCGCAGGTGAGGTTCGAACGTTCAACGGCAGCACTACGGAGGTAGTGGTGCCGTCGGCCGCCGAACGTGCGCATCACCTAAGGGGTTAGCAGTTTTCAGATGTGTATACCCTTTGTGACTGCTTCTAATGCTGGCTAGTAGTGAGTTTCAGAGCTTGGCGGCATGTACTGAGAAAGCAGTGCCTCCTATAACTTTCTTATGGTAAGATGGTATGATGATGATAAGCAGTGAAAGCCTGGAACGCAGTGTTCTGTTTGGTTTATAATACTTGAATTTAACTTGAAGGTATAGCGGTCCTTTTCCTTGGTAGACTCTGTGGGCAATGCAGAGTGCCTTGAGGAGAGCTCTTCTAGCTATGTGTTGTCAGTGAAGTGATTGCAGACACTTCAGAAAACTCCAAATAGACCACCTACAACCTTTCCCATACTCGCACACCCATGAAATCTCTTCTTCATGACTGCATGGTCCCTCCAGCTTTCCACATGAAGGGTCTATCTATTGATCAAGAACACCTTGCAATCACTTTTTTATTCTGTCTGCGTGTCCTGATGCCATGGATTCTCCATGCATGCTCTTCGCTTACCTCCTCTACACATGTTCTCTGCTCTGTTAAACAGATCACTACTATGATAGGTTTGCATCATTATCCATAGGCTCCCTCCTTTAAACAGACTTTGTGATACTCGTGTGTACTATTGTCAGTCTTCCAACTTGTTAACAAAATAAACTAGTCTGTCTGTCAAATGTATGTGCTGTGCATAGAAGCTGGGCCCTTGGCATTTGCTGTGCATCAAAAAAGTTAATTAATAAATATGTAAATACATGTAAAGCACTCTAAAGGTATAGTGCAACTTAACATAGCAACTACATACTCAAACAATATGCATGCACGCAAGAGATTCTGCTTTCCAGATTAGTGTAAAGGACCAAGCCTAATGCTATACAAAACAGTAATATTATATCCAAGGTTGATTACATGGCAATCAAGATGGACCACTGTTACTTTGGGATTCTTTTGATCTGTAGAGTAGTGTTGCTTCTGAAGCAACTAAATAGCCTGCCTGTGATCCAACAGCAAATGAGATAGAACAGTTTCATCAAACTCAAACAAATTCTGTGTAAGGTAAGAGGTATTGTGGACATCAACAGGTCATGGGGTTTGCTGACGGAGATCTAGAGGGCAATCTGAAGTCTATTGTTGTGTTGTGCCTTTCGATTAGTGAGTCCTGTGTCACTTTCCTCCTTGAATAATCGCGAGAAAATTTACACATCTACCTTGTTTAGAGCTTGGACGCCCTGGTAGGTATCCGTATGCTTTACAAATTCCATTCATTGACTCCTTCATTCATTATTTAATAGACATATTTCTTGCATGTGATGCTGCGTTGTAAATTGGATAATGGCCTCCAGTATTGACAGACGGCTCAGCGGAAGGCAGATGCTCTCCAAACGAACCCAAAGTCGTTAAAG